>NC_064921.1:580879339-581187839 GCF_023897955.1 Schistocerca gregaria
ACGGTCGCAGGTTAGAATCCTGCCTCGGGCATGGATGTGTGTGATGTCCTTAGGTTAGTTAGGTTTAAGTAGTTCTAAGTTCTAGGGGAATGATGACCACAGATGTTAAGTCCCATAGTGCTCAGAGCCATTTGAACCATGTGAACCGTAGCGTATTAACTGGTTGTGTAGAAGATGTAGGTTCGAAACTGGTGAAGGACAAAGAATTTTGTTGTTTCTAAATCTAATCAAAAAACTTCGGTTCTAAACTGGTGAAGGGCAGAGAATTTTTTATTTGTAAATCTAATCAAAAGACTTACATTATTATTATTATTATTATTGTGATTCTTGAGTTGCTCCCGGCGTATTTGATAATCAAAATATCCACAGGTGTACTGCCGGTCTATAGTGTCCAACGGGCACAATATTTCGGCGATCAAACATGTCGCCATCATGGCGACATGTTTGATCGCCGAAATATTGTGCCCGTTGGACACTATAGACCGGCAGTACACCCGTGGATATTTTGATTATTATTATTATTATTATTATTATTCATTTAACGGATTGACATATATTTTTTAAATTTGTAATATTTCGCCGTGTCGTTTTCATTATCATATTGAATTTTTTGCCCTTATTGTATCATTTTTTATTTAGAAGCCGCCAGTATCGTCTAAAACCTAAAACCAACTGCCAAACAGGATTGCTCAACGGTTGGTAAAGCGGCAGATCGCGTAGCCACTGCAAGGACAGTTTCAGGTAATTAATGAATGACAGTGAGAAAGAAATACAGTAGAAGAAGAATGAGTGGCTTTCATAGATGAAATAGTGACGGTAGCAAAGAGACCTTTGGAGATCAGAGAACCACTTGTATGAACATCAAGAGTTCAGATGGAAACTCAGTTCTAAGCACAGAAGGGAAACAGAAAGGTGGAAGGAGTATATAGAGGGTCTATATAAGGGCGATGTTCTTGAAAACAATACTATAGAAATGGAAGAGAATGTAGATGAAGATGAAGTAGGAGATATGATACTGTGTGAAGAGTTTGACAGAGCACTGAAAGAGCTAAGCCGAAACAAGGACACGGCAGTAGACAACATACCATTGGAATTACTGACGGCTTTGGTAGAGCCAGCCCTGATAAAACTTTACCATCTGGTGAGCAAGATGTATGAGACAAGCGAAATATCCTCAGACTTCAAGAAGAATATAATAATTCCAATCCCAAAGAAAGCAGGTGTTGACAGATGTGAAAATTACCGATCTATCAGTTTAATACTGCTGCAAAATATTAAACGCATTCTTTGCAGACGAATAGAAAAACTGGTAGAAACCAACCTCCGGGAAGATCAGTTTGGATTCCGTAGAAATGATGGAGCACCTGAGGCAATACTAACCCAACGACGTATCTTAGAAAATAGATTAAGGAAAAGCAAACCTACGTTTCTATCATTTGTAGACTTAGAGAAGCTTTTGACAATGTTGACTGGAATACTCTCTTTCGAATTCTGAAGGTGACAGGGGTAAAATACAAGGAGCGAAAGGCTATTTACAATTTGTACAGAAACCAGAGGGCAGTTATAAGAGTCGAGGGACATGAAAGAGAAGCAGTGATTGGGAAGGGAGTGAGACAGGGTTTTAGCCAATTCCCGACGTTATTCAATCTGTATATTGAGCAAGCAGTAAAGGAAACAAAACAAAAATTCGGATTAGGAATTAAAATCCATGGAGAAGAAACAAAAACATCGAGGTTCGCCGATGACGCAGTAATTCTGTCAGAGACAGCAATGGATCTGGAAGAGCAACTGAACGTAATGGACTATGTCTTGAAAGGAGAATATAAGATGAACATCAACAAAAGCAAAAGGAGTATAATGGAATGTAGTCGAATTAAGTTGGGTGATGGTGCGGGGATTAGATTAGGAAATGAGACGCTTAAAGTAGTAAATGAGTTTTGCTATTTGGGGAGTAAAGTAACTGCTGATGGTCGAAGTAGAGAGGATATAAAATGTAGGCTGGTAATGGCAAGGAAAGCGTTTATGAAGAAGAGAAGTTTGTTAACATCGAGTATAGATTTAAGTGTCAGGAAGTCGTTTCTGAAAGTATTTGTATGGAGTGTAGCCATGTATGGAAGTGAAACGTGGACGATAAATAGTTTAGATAAGAAGAGAATATACGTTTTTAAAATGTGGTGCTACAGAAGAATGCTGAACTATTGAGGAGGTACTGAATAGAATTGGAGAGAAGAGAAATTTGTGACACAACTTGACTCGAAGAAAGGATCGGTTGGTAGGGTATATTCTGAGGCATCAAGGGATCACCAATTTAGTATTGGAGGGCAGCGTGGAGGGTGAAAATCGTGTAGCGAGACCAGGAGATGAATACACTAAACAGATTCAGAAAGATGTAGGTTGCAGTAGGTACTGGGAGATGAAGAAGCTTGCGCAGGATAGAGTAGCATGGAGAGCTGCATCAAACCAGTCTCTGGACTGAAAACCACAGAAACAACAGTGAGAAATTACAGATCGCTTTTTAGCACCGAAACTGAAATTTTTCTGGCCTGAATTTCCTAGTAGAACAAGGTTATGGTGATTTTAGTTCTGCCGTTGGTCATTGACCGTTTATATTGCTCATAATTATGTTGTGGTTAGGTTGAGACATGCGTTTCAATTCGGGCTACAATCTGTATCGTCTGCTGCAGTTCTGTTGGTGGTCATTTAAAATCTGCTGTCGAAAGGGCATCTCGCATTTCCGACACACCTCGCAGCGGCCGCTACCAACATAGCTCCACAGTACATCTTAACAACACTTGTGGCGTAGCCCGCAATGTTTCTGTGTTAAGTACAAGCGACTTGTAGCCGGCAGGCGAAGTGGCAAGTGACAGACGTCATCTATCAAGTAATTTTAGCCAGACTCTAGGACTGGGCACAATTTCCCAATTCCATGATACGGATGTCGTACAGAGACTGATAAAGAGTCACAGCATTTCGCCTCGGGCTCAGCACCTACAGTTCAGTAGAGTCACTTATAATCTCTCCCAGAATTCTGTAATGAATAAAAAGCTTGTTGCCAGATTCCAGGACGCGACAAGTGCTCCCTTCCCTCCTCTTCTGCGGACGCCTATGCTGCCTTCTTATGTACGGATACACCAGCTTACACTCACTGCTTTAGCTGCTGTTTCTTTCGTGTACTGAGTGTTTGTGAGGTTTGTGAAGTAACAATGAACAAACTATAGCGGTTGCACGTAGCATTGTTTAAACTTCACAAGGCAGACACGCTCCAGATGCCCCTGTAACCAATCAGAGGTGTTTGACCAAAGTCCTCTCATCTAGCCACGGATTTGCCAAACAAGCCCGTACACGTACAAACAAGTTTTGTCAACGTAACCTCACTTTAGAAGAAGAAACTGTTCGTGCTCGTGAGTATTTTGACAGTAGTGAGAGTGGACACAAATGCTTATGAAGTAGTCGTGGCATTGACTTTGGTACTGTGTTTAAAAAAGAAGAAGAAGATGAAAAAAACAAGACGCTGGTCCAGGGAATGGCTTTAAATGAGAAATTAACCCACGAAAATCTGCTAAAGGAAATATCACTGTCAGCCATGATGATCACATCAACTGTCTTCGAATCGACAATGAAACTTTCAAAAACTCGTTAAGGGCCTCTCAAAACAGGAAACTTCTCTGTCAAATTCATTCTTATCTAGCAGGTGATGTATAAAACAAGCGTTACACATACCAAGAAAATTTACTTTTGAAGTAGACGCTTTTCCTGTGTGCTGGATTTTGGCCCTAGAGGGAATGGCTACAAATGCAGATAAAGTATTCTAACATTGACTGTGGCACTACGTTTAACGAGTACGAAAACAAGACACTGGTCCAGGAAATGGTTTAAAATGAGAAAAATACACATGAAAACCTTTTAGTGGAAATGTTACAATCAGAACCTTGAGTGTGGATGGACAGTGAAACGTTAAACAATTCGTCCTCGCAATAAGAAAGGAGACTGTATGCAAAAATTTCTGTTCTACTTGGTCCTCTAATGACATTTCATTAAAATATCACAACGTGGGAACATACTCAGCGCATCGTCCGTGAAAGAACCGTAGAACTTCGATTTATTCCACTTCATTGCCCTCCAGCTTGCATGTTTTGCGTAAAATACTGATAACTCAAAACCTCTTCCTGCGTAACGTATGGCTGAGAAAGATGTGATACCTTTATCGTTTTCGTAATTAAAATGATTCAAATGGCTCTGAGCACTGTGAGACTTAACATCTGGGGTCATCAGTCCCCTAGACTTAGAACTACTTAAACCTAACTAACCTAAGGACATCACACACATCCATGCCCAAGGCAGGATTCGAACCTGCGACCGCAGCGGTCGCGCTGTTCCAGACTGAAGCGCCTAGAACCGCTCGGCCACTCTGGTCGGCTACTGTTTTGTGTTTGTCCTCGATCGTACTTTGCATAGTTGTAGAAGGTCACGATACAGTGAGATAAATTGTAATAAAACAATTTGTAACTAAACATATGCGGCGTGTCATTGGCACAAACAACGTCCGTCATCTTGTCAAACTTTCTATCAGTTAAATTTTTTCGTAATAACGTCAAACATGATCTAAGCTAGTCAAACAACACCGTACACAGTCAAATATTTGGCAATCATTTTTTAAGTTTGACAAAATGTTTGAGGCATTCTTTTACGCGCTGCGCGGCCACTCCAGCCGGAGGTTCGAGTCCTCCCTCGGGCTATGAGTGTGTGTGTTGTTCTTAGTATAAGTTAGTTTAAGTAGTGTGTAAGTCTAGGGACCGATGACCTATGCAGTTTAGTCCCTTAGGAATTCACACACATTTGAACATTTTTGAACAAAATGTTTGATTGTTTGTGGGGGTCTTTAAAGCCCTTTAGTACGAAACCAAGACTCGCTCCTCGGTGGCGCTTCCACTGGCGAAGCTTTGGTTTAAACGGGTGCCTTCAGGCACGCATATCACGGCGCTTCTGTGGCGCAGAGGCGGCACTGGGCAACCGCTGGCGGAACGTTGCTTCCAAAGGCGGCCTTCACACGACGCCAGTCGAAGGCACTGCTAATCGGCCAAGCAGCGGGTAATGCCGCATGTCAACAATCGGCTCGTGATATGAGTTGTCACATATTCGGTTTTTTTACCGATCTGTTCGGTATTTCAGTCCTCTGTTCGGTGTTCAGTACTGAAATATGAGCGGTTCCGTATTTTTTGAATTCCATTCACATCATTAATTTACTTACTGATTTGCAAAATTATCAAAAGGACAATGTTGGTTCCATGCAGCAATGTCTGTTTGAAAGGGTCTTGGTTGACATGAACCATTTATGCTCTGGTTCTAGAAACGACCTGAGTGTCGATGTGGTAAAAGCAGAATAAAGCTTTCGTTGTCATTTGAAGTTTGCAACATACAACGACTTTTCTACAGAATTAAAAATAACCAAAATTTGATGTAAGCTGTAACAAGCAGTAATAAACGCAACTTTTAATGTTCACTGAGTGTTTTATTGTGTTCACCGCCAGCCCTCAACTCAGCCGGAGAATGTTTGGTAATTTTGTCAGTTCGATCTTGCAACCCTACTCGTGACGTATTGGGATTGCTGCTTACTGTTATCTGGCAGTACGGTCGTGAAGGTCATACTGCTGGCTATTTGGACGTCAATAGAAGATTTCTCGTGTGAAACTGAAAAACATTCATCGACATGCAACATGGCGTGTGAGGAATATTCAGATGAACTTCAGAAAATGGGCAAAGGTTCTTTAGAGAAGAAGACGGTTTCTTCCCGCTTGTGTTGGATCTGTCATGTAACACACAAGTATGCAAAGTGTCTTCAAATCTGTATCTGTCCCAATCACGACCAAATATGTGCAACAGCCAGCAAGTCTTTACAGTATCTTCGGCAAATTCTGGAGATACAATGGAAAGCTGAAATTCTGCACTCTGTGGCAAGAATGCTGACAGTACATTCATTGTGTCTTATATCCCTATAGAAACTGTATCTGAAAACTCTTAGAAAAGAAATTGTGTCCGAATAGAGTAAGAAAGATACCGAAACGTTAATCAATAACGATGACAAGGGGAAAGTAATCATAGCCTTTATACAACTGTCTGCTTTGAGTATATTCAGTTTCATTGTCAATTAACGTCTTGTGAAGTGACGAATTCTTGAACACACATCAGTTTGGTAATCTTGTGTTTGCTCCAAAGTCAGTGAACATTAGACTGTGGTGGGAATCACACATGTAGAGTAACAACATAGATAAAAAGATTTTGTTGTTGTAGTAAATTGACCCACATTCAGCAATGACACATATATATTTACCTTCGGTAGTCGCCACTTAGTAGAGTAAATTGGTTTCCGTTTTAGCAGATGTTCAAGCATTCTGCTCATCACATTCCAAGACGGAATCGAAACACGGCGCCGCGGCAGATCGAAGCGGCGATAGAGGAGCCGCTTCTCTTTCTAGTAGTGCCGCGCTACGCAGTGACGCCGGAAGGCTGTGTGCGCTGCAGAGAAGCGCTTCTCTATATGACGGGGCCCTGAGGGCCTTTACACGGCACTGCGCTACTGGAAGTAGAAGCGGCCCCTCTATCGCCGCTTTGATCTGCCGCGCCGCCGTGTTTCGGTTGGAATGTGATGAACAGGTTGCATCTCTTTACTTTTCTCAGTGATTAACAAAATCAGAAAGAGGTAACCCAAAAATAAGTCCTGCGTGCCCCTAGGAGTAGTAGTTAAAAGGTTTACCAAAAAGGAAACCAATTTACCACACTGCTTGGCGGCTGCAAATAGTAAATATATTGCACTGAAGGCTCCCAAAGTATTTTTATACTTGTACAACCTTATAATGTATGTATATTAAGAGAACAGTATACTTGTAATGTCTCTATTCCATTTAGCATACAGCAATGGCTTTTTCGCTTCGATATGCAAGTGTTGTTTATTTGCTGCCCCTCCCTACATTTTACAATTGTTGACACCTTTTTTATTCTTAATTAAGTAATGTGTATGAGCTCATAATTTACTTGATGTGCGTCATAGAATAATTTATACATGTTCCCGTCTTAATTCTATTATTGGTTAGCATATATCTTTCTTCAAAGAAGATGATGCGTTAGCATGTATTTGCTCAATATTAGAGGCATGTATAGGATAGTGAGATCATTGTTTTGGAATTCCTACATATCCAATAATGCATAATGTAGCGAATGTTGAATACATATTATAACCAACTGCTCTTCCTTTAGGAGTATGATATTGATTTACACGAGTTTTATGTTTTGGTGTTTGTTTACTTTATGTTGCCGCCCACATAACCCTTCGTATTTTGAGCTTCTTTCTCCTCTTGTTATAGTTATTTCAAACGTTGTTTCTCTTTATATTGAACCGATCCCATGGTTTATTAATGTATTTTATATTATGAATCTATCATACACTGTAACTCATGGAGTACTTGATGTTCACAATAGTGATTGATATCTTTTATGACGCAGGTGACATTTGGTTGCCATCCTTTCTGGCATCGTATATTGGTTGTTACTTAAAATAAAATAAAAATATTCTGTGAGTTATCTTTGTGAACAAATAGTCAGGTCTGGCTTCTGTGTGTCTAGAAATAGCCATCAGACACTGATGACTTACGATATAAGGCAGTCGTTGTGCCTGGTACGCCAGCAATTGATGCAGTAGCAGTAGACTGTTCCAGTTATTTGAGGAAATTTGTACACGCTTCATATACATATTTTTTGGTATGACGTTTAAATTAATGTAGTTTGTGTGGGGTTAAGCCATGTACTGTATACAATATTTTATGTAAAATTGTATGTCCTTAATGTATTCTTTGCTCCCAGACTGTTTGTTACACATGACATCAACTAAGTCCGGCACGCCAGAATATATATCGAGGTTCTTAAAGTCTTTGGATGAATACGTATCTGTGAAAAGAAATTATCAGCTCCTGTTGGTTACCATTTTGTTGTACAAAGAGCAAAGTTCAGAAGACGATCTTAAAAGGTGTCACTGTAGTGTGGATCCTTTCGTAAAATGACGGAATGTGGCTACTTTTTACTTGAAGTGAAGAGTGATTTGAAAATGACATGAAATACAGATGTTACAAATGTTAGTAAGAAATTTGTACAGTAATGTTTTATTTTAATACGGTGTGAGTAAAGTGTTATTTATACGTAGCAGAGTATGCGGACAATGTAGTGCATTTCCATGTTGCTGTTACAGGTGACGCTTAGTCGAAATTAGCTAATAGCGCTATTAAATGAACCTCGTATTACGGCAAACTAAGGACTATGTTTACGTTTAGTAAGTACACGTATACATCTTGTGAAGGCAGCTGACTGTGGGTCGCTTTATTACAGCAACAAAAACATTTTCTCGATATTGTTGCCGGCCACGTGTGATTCCCACCACAGACTAACGTTCACTGACGCTGAAGCAAATAGACGATCGCCAGACTGATCTGTGATCAAGAACTCCTTGCTTCACAAGAAGTTAGTTGACAATGAAACCAAATTTTGCTCAAAGCAAGCAGTCATATGAAGATTGTGGATAATTTCCTGTTTCTATCGTTTGTGATTAAAGATGTCATCATTCTTACTGCGTTAATACAGAGACAACTTCTTTTCTAATAGTTTTCAGATACAATCTCTGTAGGGCTGTATGATATGTTGAACGTAATTTTTGATTGACCTTCCACTATATCTTCAGAATTTGCTGAAGATATTATAAAAACTTACTGTGTGTTGCACAGTTTTATTCGTGAGCGCGACAGATTTGAAGTCAATCAAAGTACTTGCGTGGTACATGACATGTCAACAGACCAGACACAGACGGGAAGAAATGTGACATTCGTCAATTGTCGTCTTCTCTGAAAAAACGTTTGCCTCCTACGTCCGGTGAAATCTTTAATTTTCTGTAGTTTATCTGAATATTCCTTGCACTCAATATTGCTTACTGATGGATTTTTTTCAGTTTCACGGATGAAATCTTCTGCATTGACTTCCACCTCTAGCCAACAGTACGATCTACAAGACTTCAGAGTGGCCCCTGGAAGGGCATACGGATTTAGTCAACAATAGTCTCTGGAATTGCGTACTTGGCGTGGTGGCCCGCCATAGAAAGGACACTCCCAGTTTCCCGAAGGGACTTGTCCTATTTCTTGATTCTTTTGAGAGTGGGAACATCGCATTTGATCGCAGTCTATGCTCTCGCCGAAAACGATGTTGTATCAGCGCAAAAAATTTTAGCTCCGCGAAAGAAGCAAAGCGCCAATAAATATATCAATTATGTCTCAAGTTACCAAATTTCATATTGTAATATGTTTAACCCGGACACCCTGTATTAACGAATAAATACAAAAGTGAAGACATCAAAGGTGAGGCCGTTTCATAAGAAAGTAAGAAAATAGAATATTCAGAATGACAATATGTTATAGTCCGTTCTTCAACAAAATAAAAGGAGTGTAATAGAATGTACTAGTGTTAAACCAGGCACTCCTTAACGAATTAGAGTAGCTCAGACACAAGTTTCGCTATTTGGGTGGTAAATTAACTGACGGAGGTCGAAGTGAGTAGTATATGAGATGCAGACTGACAACAGAAAGAAAGAGCATTTTTAAAACAAAGAACATCATGGTGATGTTAACTGGAAGTATTTGTTTGGATTGTAACGCATATAGGAGTGAAATTGGGCAGCAAACGATAGTTGTCAGAGAGAATACAGTCTTTTGAAATATGTTATTACAGAAGAATGGAGAAGATTATATACTGTAGATACCAAGGATAATCGAAATTCTAATTTCCACCTCGATACAATAATGTTGTAGAATTAATTTTATATTTGTTTGTAGTTACATCCCTTTCTGCATCCCTACTGTACATTGAAATCCCCGCGCCGCAGTACACTACAGGGCCTCTTGAGCGAAAACAAAACGGAGCAACCCACTGACAGTGTGAGTCAGTACCGTGCGGTTGTTTCCTGCATTTGCAAAGCAACAACGCTGCAAGAATGCTGCATCGGTGAAAGTGTACGGCAACATACACATCATTCGTCAGGTGGCGCAGACGCATTTATTGTGACGGAAAAAGTCTGAATGACGAAGACCGAAGGAATGATGGAAGATTGTAGAGTTTAATGTCCCATCGACAGCGCACTCATCAGAGACGGAGCACAGGCTCAGATTACTAAAGTATGGGAAAATAAATCGGCCGTACCATTTTCAACGGAACTGGCCCGCCTTCTGCCCGGGGCGACTTAAGGCAATAATGGGAAACCTAAATGTCGATTACCGGATGAGGCTTTGAACCGTCGTCCTCCCGACTGCGAGTCCAGTGTGTTAACCACTGCGCCACCTCATCGCTACTGAGCTAAAGCCACCTGATCACCGTGGACGACCGCTAGTTTTCGAATCTACTTCTGAACAAATCGAAAAAAAATGGTTCAAATGGCTCTAAGCACTTGGGACTTCACTTCTGAGGTCATCAGTCCCCTAGAACTTAGAACTACTTAAATCTAACTAACCTAAGGACATCACACACATCCTCGCCCGAGCCAGGATTCGAACCTGCGGCCGCAGCAGTCGCGTGGTTCCGGACTGAAGCGCTTAGAACCGCTCGAACACAGCGGCCGGCGACTGCTGCATGTTACACTGTGACAACAAGGCAAATGAGCAACGCGAGACATGGAAGCCTGTGGATTCACCACAGCTAAAAATGAGAAAGATCCAAGCACTGTAGAGCAAGGTGATCGTGAATGTTTTCTGGGGCTTCCATGGCGTGGTGCTAACAGATTACGCTCGTAAGATGAGTCGTGCGCGCCTCCGATCTGTAATCGAAAGCGCGGTTTGACCTCTTTACCCGTAGCTAAGCAACGGCCTGCTTAGTTTCCCGCCAGGGGGCGCGCACGTGATCCGCCGCAACGGCTTAACGCCACCCCGTATCAGCTCCGTGTGAGTTGCTGCCGAGCGGTGACAGGAGGATGGCTGTTACTGGGCCATGGACGCTGCAAGCAACTGTATAAATGGAATAACACATTCAGCCAAAACCTTCCTTGCCCATCTGTCTATTTACACGCGTGGGAGAGGCTACACAAATATCTGGTGGAAAAAGATGTTGGTATTAAAAATGGTTCAAATATCTCTGAGCACTATGGGACTCAACTACTGTGGTCATTAGTCCCCTAGAACTTAGAACTACTTAAACCTAACTAACCTAAGGATGTCACACACATCCATGCCCGAGGCAGGATTCGAACCTGCGACCGTAGCAGTCGCACGGTTCCGGACTGCGCGCCTAGAACCGCGAGACCACCGCGGCCGGCTGTTGGTATTACGTCTGCTGTTTGGTGCCTGTGGGAACTGCAGTCAAAGTGGAAATGCTCAGATATTTGGAATCTCTTGGTGAGCATCTTAATGTGCAGACTGTACGAGATGCTAGTTGGAGTTACCCACTGTGCTGTGGTGTTCTTATACGGTATGTTTTATGCTTCAGTTAACCCCAGTTTTCCTAAGAGGCGTTCCGCAATAGTTATACGCGTAAGTTTGTCTCGCTTCGTTACTATGGCTGTCTGTCTGGTGCTTCTGTGCTCTGTGGATAATTCATAAATGTTGTGTGTCCTGTAATGTGTACTAAGTGTAAAGACAAGTTCAATTTTCCTGTCTTAATTGAAGCCATGTGGGCATTCTGGTTCAAATCACTATAAGTATGTAGCGTTTTTCCATACGTTTAAAAACAACAGATACATGTAACAGAGACTTTAGTCATCAATAGCCGACCGCTGTGGCTGAGCGGTTCAAGGTGCTTCAGTCCGGAACAGCGCGACTGCTACAG
This sequence comes from Schistocerca gregaria, assembly GCF_023897955.1. Lineage (NCBI taxonomy): Eukaryota > Metazoa > Arthropoda > Insecta > Orthoptera > Acrididae > Schistocerca > Schistocerca gregaria. The sequence continues at coordinate 580,891,181 of NC_064921.1, forward strand.
TCGCAGGTTCGAATCCTGCCTCGGGCATGGATGTGTGTGATGTCCTCAGGTTAGTTAGGTTTAAGTAGTTCTAAGTTCTAGGGGACTCATGACCTCAGGTGTTAAGTCCCATAGTGCTCAGAGCCATTTGCACCATTTGAACCAAGTCATCAATAATATTTCCTCCTCCACTATTTACAACAGTCCACTAACGCTGGGGAACTTATTTTTGCGATTACGAAGGCTGTCAAAACAAGGTGTTACAGAAAGCTGTTGGGGCTTGCGGACCAGACCAATTCCGAAGATTTCTGGTCGCATCATACGGTGGCCTGCTGAAACATTCATCCTATTTGAGAAGAATACAACTTCTACATGAATCTTGATATGAGGTTGGGGTGGATTTTAACTTAGACACAGGATTACACAGTTTTATATTCAAAAGAACCACCTGATTTCACAAAGATCCGTTTTTACATGCATACACCTACTACCTAGGTCTGCATTTTAGAATTAGGCTTACAATCAAACTTTTCATTTATTTTCCACAAACGGGTATTGTGCCATCCAAAGGACGCACGACAAAAATCCTGACATTAGTCAAACTCGTCCCACACTTTCGTGAACATGGCTGGGGATAAATGCATTTCCCGCTATTGCTATTCCGGAAGCGGTTGGAAGGGGAGACAAATGGACAGAGTTCGCACTCTTGGTGCTTGTGGTTCAGTTATCGATGTTCCAATTGCAGCAGTGCGGGCTGTATGCATCGCAGGACGCTGAAACATCGTAGGCATGTTCGTTAACAGGTGTGCTCGCGGAATATGTGAAAATATGGCACTGTAAGTAGTCAGAATGTGCTGTGGGTGCAGGAAATAGGGAGAAAAGACAAAACACGTGGTAACGATGGTCCTGATACGTTTATTGCGACTTGGTCACAAGTTGCAACACGTGTTCAGTATGGTCTCGAGACTCAGCAGCATGCTGCATGCATAGCACGGCATGCTCGACAGTTGGTCGCAGCATATCCGGTGTAATTAGGGCGATATCACGTCTTTTGCTATCCTTCAGCTAAAGAGTCGTGATACATCCGTGGTAGATACGATCTTTCATATAGCCCCATAACTAGAATGCACACGAATTTAGGTCGAGCCATCTTTAAGGTCATACATCTTGAAACTATATTGAGGTGACAGGGTCGCTACCGAAGCTATCTCAAACCAAATCCTCAGCACGCAAGCGACGTTTGCTGTCGCCCCATCTTGCATGACCGTAGTGGTGTGGACACAGTCGCGTTCCTGCAATGCTTGAATCACATGTTGCACAAAACGGTCGTTATAATGTGGTGATGTCTTTGTACACGAAATAGTCCGACAAGGTGTCTTCCCGAAGAAAACCGCATCGAGAATGAAGGAGGTTGTTAAACCACACCGCAGTGACGTAAGTTCAGTGCATTGGATGTTGCTGCACCGCATGGGGCAGAGTAGAGCCCCATACGCGACAGTTCTGTGCATTCACGGCACCGTGAAGAGTAAAATGTGTCTCTTCCGCTCAAAGAATATTCCCCGGCCACACGTCATCCATTTCCATGCGTACCAAAAATACGAAGGGCAATGTCAGAGCGTTGCAGCGTATCTTGGGGCATCATTTGGTTCACATTCTAAATCTTGCACAGGTGTTGTTGTTGTTGTCTTCAGTCCTGAGACTGGTTTGATGCAGCTCTCCATGCTACTCTATCCTGTGCAAGCTGCTTCATCTCCCAGTACCTACTGCAACCTACATCCTTCTGAATCTGCTTAGTGTACTCATCTCTCGGTCTCCCTCTACGATTTTTACCCTCCACGCTGCCCTCCAATGCTAAATTTGTGATCCCTTGACGCCTCAAAACATGTCCTACCAACCGATCCCTTCTTCTAGTCAAGTTGTGCCACAAACTTCTCTTCTCCCCAATCCTATTCAATACCTCCTCATTAGTTACGTGCTCTATCCACCTTATCTTCAGTATTCTTCTGTAGCACCACATTTCGAAAGCTTCTATTCTCTTCTTGTCCAAACTAGTTATCGTCCATGTTTCACTTCCATACATGGCTACACTCCAAACAAATACTTTCAGAAACGACTTCCTGATACATAAATCTATATTCGATGTTAACAAATTTCTCTTCTTCAGAAACTCTTTCCTTGCCATTGCCAGTCTACATTTTATATCCTCTCTACTTCGACCATCATCAGTTATTTTACTTCCTAAATAGCAAAACTCCTTTACTACTTTAGTGTCTCATTTCCTAATCTAATTCCCTCAGCATCACCCGATTTAATTTGACTACATTCCATTATCCTCGTTTTGCTTTTGTTAATGTTCATCTTATATCCTCCTTTCAAGACACTGTCCATTCCGTTCAACTGCTCTTCCAAGTCCTTTGCCGTCTCTGACAGAATTAAAATGTCATCGGCGAACCTCAAAGTTTTTACTTCGTCTCCATGAATTTTAATACCTACTCCAAATTTTTCTTTTGTTTCCTTTACTGCTTGCTCAATATACAGATTGAATAACATCGGGGAGAGGCTACAACCCTGTCTCACTCCTTTCCCAACCACTGCTTCCCTTTCATGCCCCTCGACTCTTATGACTGCCATCTGGTTTCTGTACAAATTATAAATAGCCTTTCGCTCCCTGTATTTTACCCCTGCCACCTTTAGAATTTGAAAAAGAGTATTCCAGTCAACATTGTCAAAAGCCTTCTTTAAGTCTACAAATGCTAGAAACGTAGGTTTGCCTTTTCTTAATCTTTCTTCTAAGATAAGTCGTAAGGTCAGTATTGCCTCACGTGTTCCAGTATGTCTACGGAATCCAAACTGATCTTCCCCGAGGTCTGCATCTACCAGTTTTTCCATTCGTCTGTAAAGAATTCGCGTTAGTATTTTGCAGCCGTGGCTTATTAAACTGATAGTTCGGTAATTTTCACATCTGTCAGCACCTGCTTTCTTTGGGATTGGAATTATTATATTCTTCTTGAAGTCTGAGGGTATTTCGCCTGTCTCATACATCTTGCTCACCGGCTGGTAGAGTTTTGTCAGGACTGGTTGTCCCAAGGCCGTCAGTAGTTCTAATGGAATGTTGTCTACTCCGGGGGCAAGGCCCCCCTTGCAGAGGTACCAATATAAAATGCGCCGCAATCTTTCGAACTATTGACCACGGCAGAGACAACTCCCGTGACACAGCTCAAGCAGTGGCTGCAGTATGTGAGACCTGTACTGCACGATCGACCATAGCTACAGCAACTACATAAACAACTTCCACGGGAATGGGCAGCCTCAGTCTCCCCGCTGCACCGGCTAATTCACCTGTTTCCTCAGATTTCCCTTTCATGTTCTTTAGCCCATTTATTGACATGAGGTTTCTTCGCAGCTGTTTCAGTCGGCGATATTCCCGCAATGTAGGTCTGCTATTGCTGCCGTTCTGATAAAACAACTTTTCCAACAGTCCACGGTCTTTCTTCACAATAGCCATTGCGTTTCTTACAGAATACTTTAACCTTTTTAACCTTTTACACCAACAGCCACTTTACAGAAGAAGCCGACACGTGTCGTCAAGCGACAAACAGCGTATTGACGTCTGAGCAGGAAACATATGTGAATAAAAATCCTACGTCAAGATGGCAATTTTTCTTTACTGGTTATTGATTTCGGCTCACTACCGAGCCGCCTTCAGAGCCATCTAAAACTTGTTCAGCGTGTGCCACTCCTTACATATCGTCGTATTTTTTAGAGATAAGTCGTCCTACTCAAATAAAAAAATCCTACAGTGAAAATCTTAGCTGGTCATGTTAACTGACTAATGTAGTGATTGTCTTTCTCAGTTTACATGACTAACTACGATTTTCACATTGGGATTTTTTATTTAACTAGGGCGACTTATTTCTAAAAAAAATACGACGATGTCTAATGAGTGTCACACACTGAACAACATTTTCAACTGGTCTGAAGATGGTTCAGTAATGAGCCTTAACCGGTAAACCGTAAGTAATAATTGCGATCTTGACATAGGATTTTTATGCACACATGTTTTAAATCAACACATCGCATATCTACCACCGTTGACATTGTCAAAGAATAATAAAAACTGTAAACATTTCACATTCTGACTGCTCACAGCGCCATTTTTTCACTTGGTAGCAGAAAGTGTAACTATTATTTTCAGCATACTCCAGTAGCGCACAGATTAATGTACATACCTACAATGTTTCAGCGTCCTGTGATGTATTCAATCCGGTGTGAGGCACTCGCAACACCGTCAGTTTAATTCTAGCTACCCGATATAATAATAATGATAACAATCATATGCTGTGCTTCCAGACAACTTTGGAGACCGACCCATTATCCCGTGGGGCTTGAAATCAGTTGTGACTGAATTATATTTGTTGGAAACGGGGAACGAGAAACGGCTTTTGTTCCTTTGTTATCGCCATCTCTGCTCGAGGGACATGACGAACGAGCGAAATGCATTGCTGCACCACCTAGCTATATTCCTACTTGCAAATAAATGAGCTGGTGCCAAGGTAAAAGTTTTTGTTCTTCAAAAACAACTACAATTTCAACTGTCATTTACGTGGAAAATATTGTCTTTTGAATTTATTTTCCCCGACTAAATAATTTCAAGTAACTGTAAGCCGTTTCTGGAAGCCTTCTTTGCAGCCAGAAAGCGTTGCATTGCTTCTCCGACCAGCTGTATTCTCTCTTCTGTCCAACCGATGTTCTGATTTGCCCATAGTCAAAGCCGATCAAGTCGCTGATCAGTGAATTGTAGTAAGATCGGGTAGAAATTGCTTCCTGATTCACTCCAGTGCCGTTGACGCCCTTTTTCACTTCCTTGAACAATTTATCCCAGATCGTAGGCCTCTTGCTTAGTATGTTGAAAATCTGCTTCGTTAGTAGGGTTGCATCCACCCTGAACAGATTTCCACAGAATTTCAGTTCCATCTACCGTTCATTATCTCTACACAACCCCTATCCCCCTCGAAGTCTATACTGTTCGTATTCGTAGTTTTATTTGATTGCCCTTTGAAATGACATAGTTATTCTTCATAATGTTGCAGTTCTTTATGCTGTCTCTTGTTTGATCCTCAAGAATATATCACGTTATTTCAGACCAGAAGATTTCGTACTAATGGATCATATTTATCTGAGAGTCAGTTTAAAATAGGAGGCATAAGAAACATTCGCCTTGCTTTAGGCGATTTTTTAAAAAATTGTTATTCGGAAACTTAGCCATAAAGTAAGCTCAGCAGTATTTTCAAGATGTCTTAATCAACTTTTGTAGGGACGAAACGAATTTAGTGCACGGATCATCATGAGAGCCACATATCAAGTTTTGAATCTCGCGTTGTGGCCAGATAAAATATTTTCTTACAAATTAAAGAAGGAAACTATAACGAAATTTGTTGTTCACTAATAAAATATTCAGTAAAAGCCTAACATACATTTTGTGCTCTTTAGTACACTTAGCGGGAAATTTCTCTCTAGAATCAAAATTTTCTCAGATTTTGGCTATGTTGTATGAACAAAATGCCTCATAAACGTTCATCACTCGGGTTTCCCCTTTATTCAGAATTGGTAAACTTCAGTAAAGGAAATGTTTCTTCACAGCGGTAGGGGGTATCAACTGCAAATAACAAACTTTGGGCGAAGTCTTTGATCCTCTTGATTTTCTTTCAGAAGAAACTTTTAATTTTACAAAAACTTGCCCTCCACGCTGTCATCAGCTTGCATATCAGCCACTTCCATTTCCTGCCTGAACATCTTTCAGTTCACAAGAATACGGGTTCCGAAAAATTCGGATTTCCTCGGAATGAATATCTAAATCTGAGAACCTCGAAAAGAATTCTTTCTTCGGATCGGTAAACAAGAGTGGAAATCATCAGCGATGCTCCCCATTCAACGACTGGCAATTGACAAAGTTAGAGAAAATTTTGTCTGACGTTGTGTTCGGAAAGCACCAGCTGTTGCCTCCAAGCTTTAACACGTGTGCGAAGGTCACAAATATTATTGTCCTGTCCTTGAAGTTTACTATTTAGTTCATTCGACGCCAACATCAGTCACGAAAACTATTTTCCGTGGCAATTCTTTGTTCGATAAGACTTCCAAAGTACTAGTTTTCTTACCATGAAATATTTCAGTCTCCGTTGTCAAAGAAAAAAAGCTTCACAAAATTTTTCCACAGGTTGACCACCTTATATCCACGTAGTATAGAGATAACTTGACAAAGATTCTGTCTCATCTACGAAAGACTTGAATTGACGGTGTTTTAAATCCTTGACATCGCGTGAAGTTGAGAGCAGAAATTACGTTCTCCATCAAACGGTAGATGCCCAATTATCCGCTGACTATGCACAAAGTGCTTCCTGATGAAGAACGTAATGTAATGTCAAGGGTTCGGTAACGCAACTGGATTCACAGTCTCTGTTTAGTCTTTCAACGAAACCTGCATTTATGCAACACATTTCACCCGCGTAGGAGGACAGTTGTACTTTTCAGCTACAGTTAACTGTGCCCCTTGAAAGCTACCGTAACCTATTGTTGCACCATGCAAGAAACTCTGATCCTAGTTCTTCAGTAACTTCGGAGTCTGCATTAACACCTTTAAATAACGATAAGAGTCGCTCAGTATCAGAGATGTGCTTAGATTCATTGACGGTTGCTGAGTAACTAGCACACTTAAACGCCTTTTCTCGTGACTGATTTGGTAAATTAAAAGAAATATCCGCAGCACGACGCTTCACTGTATTTGCTGAAGCTTAGATTGTTCATTTTTGTCAGAAAGGAGTTTTTCAGCTGTGATTAAAATGTACATGTTTTATGTAATGAACACCGAGAATTGCTTGCCTTGTTTGGAGACATCATTGGTAATTCGTAAACTTACTTTTGTAATCCGCCCCCATGAACCATGGACCTTGCCGCTGGTGGGGAGGCTTGCGTGCCTCAGCGATACAGATAGCCGTACCGTAGGTGCAACCACAACGGAGGGGTATATGTTGAGAGGCCAGAAAAACGTGTGGTTCCTGAAGAGGGGCAGCAGCCTTTTCAGTAGTTGCAGGGGCAACAGTCTGGATGATTAACTGATCTGGCCTTGCAACATTAACCAAAACGGCCTTGCTGTGCTGGTACTGCGAACGGCTGAAAGCAAGGGGAAACTACGGCCGTAATTTTTCCCGAGGGCATGCAGCTTTACTGTATGATTAAATGATGATGGAATCCTCTTGGGTAAAATATTCCGGAGGTAAAATAGTCCCCCATTCGGATCTCCGGGCGGGGACTACTCAAGAGGATGTCGTTATCAGGAGAAAGAAAACTGGCGTTCTACGGGTCGGAGCGTGGAATGTCAGATCCCTTAATCGGGCAGGTAGGTTAGAAAATTTAAAAAGGGAAATGGATAGGTTAAAGTTAGATATAGTGGGAATTAGTGAAGTTAGGTGGCAAGAGGAACAAGACTTCTGGTCAGGTGACTACAGGGTTATAAACACAAAATCAAATAGGGGTAATGCAGGAGTAGGTTTAATAATGAATAGGAAAATAGGAATGCGGGTAAGCTACTACAAACAGCATAGTGAACGCATTATTGTGGCCAAGATAGATACGAAGCCCACACCTACTACAGTAGTACAAGTTTATATGCCAACTAGCTCTGCAGATGACGAAGAAATTGAAGAAGTGTATGATCAAATAAAAGAAATTATTCAGATAGTGAAGGGTGACGAAAATTTAATAGTCATGGGTGACTGGAATTCGGTAGTAGGAAAAGGGAGAGAAGGAAACGTAGTAGGTCAATATGGACTGGGGCAAAGAAATGAAAGAGGAAGCCGCCTGGTAGAATTTTGCACAGAGCACAACTTAATCATAGGTAACACTTGGTTCAAGAATCATAAAAGAAGGCTGTATACATGGAAGAAGCCTGGAGATACTGACAGGTTTCAGATAGATTATATAATGGTACGACAGAGATTTAGGAACCAGGTTTTAAATTGTAAGACATTTCCAGGGGCAGATGTGGACTCTGACCACAATCTATTGGTTATGACCTGTAGATTAAAACTGAAGAAACTGCAAAAAGGTGGGAATTTAAGGAGATGGGACCTGGATAAACTAAAAGAACCAGAGGTTGTACGGAGTTTCAAGGAGAGCATAAGGGAGCAATTGACAGGAATGCGAGAAAGAAATACAACAGAAGAAGAATGGGTAGCTTTGAGGGATGAAGTAGTGAAGGCAGCAGAGGATCAAGTAGGTAAAAAGACTAGGGCTAGTAGAAATCCTTGGGTAACAGAAGAAATATTGAATTTAATTGATGAAAGGAGAAAATATAAAAATGCAGTCAATGAAGCAGGCAAAAAGGAATACAAACGTCTCAAAAATGAGATCGACAGGAAGTGCAAAATGGCTAAGCAGGGATGGCTAGAGGACAAATGTAAGGATGTAGAGGCTTATCTCACTAGAGGTAAGATAGATACTGCCTACAGGAAAATTAAAGAGACCTTTGGAGAAAAGAGAGCCACTTGTATGAATATCAAGAGCTCAGATGGAAACCCAGTTCTAGGCAAAGAAGGGAAGGCGGAAAGGTGGAAGGAGTATATAGAGGGTCTATACAAGGGCGATGTACTTTAGGACAATATTTTGGAAATGGAAAAGGATGTAGATGAAGATGAAATGGGAGATACGATACTGCGTGAAGAGTTTGACAGAGCACTGAAAGACCTGAGTCGAAACAAGGCCCCCGGAGTCGACAACATTCCATTGGAACTACTGACGGCCTTGGGAGAGCCAGTCCTGACAAAACTCTACCATGTGGTGAGCAAGATGTATGAGACAGGCGAAATACCCTCAGACTTCAAGAAGAATGTAATAATTCCAATCCCAAAGAAAGCAGGTGTTGACAGATGTGAAAATTACCGAACTATCAGTTTAATAAGTCACAGCTGTAAAATACTAACGCGAGTTCTTTACAGTCGAATGGAAAAACTGGTAGTAGCCGACCTCGGGGAAGATCAGTTTGGATTCCGTAGAAGTGTTGGAACACGTGAGGCAATACTGACCCTACGGCTTATCTTAGAAGATAGATTAAGAAAAGGCAAACCTACGTTTCTAGCATTTGTAGACTTAGAGAAAGCTTATGACAATGTTGACTGGAATACTCTCTTTCGAATTCTGAAGGTGGCAGGGGTAAAATACAGGGAGCGAAAGGCTATTTACAATTTGTACAGAAACCAGATGGCAGTTATAAGAGTTGAGGGGCATGAAAGGGAGGCAGTGGTGGGGAAGGGAGTAAGACAGGGTTGTAGCCTATCCCCTATGTTATTCAATCTCTATATTGAGCAAGCAGTAAAGGAAACAAAAGAAAAATTCGGAGTATTAAAATCCATGGAGTAGAAATAAAAATTCTGAGGTTCGCCGATGACATCGTAATTCTGTCAGAGACAGCAAAGGACTGGGAAGAGCAGTTGAACGGAATGGATAGTGTCTTGAAAGGAGGATATAAGATGACCATCAACAAAAGCAAAACGAGGATAGTGGAATGTAGTCAAATTAAATCGGGTGATGCTGAAGGAATTAGATTAGGAAATGAGACACTTAAAGTAGTAAAGGAGTTTAGCTATTTGAGGAGGAAAATAACTGATGATGGTCGAAGTAGGGAGGATACAAAATGTAGACTGGCAATGGCAAGGAAAGCGTTTCTGAAGAACAGAAATTTGTTAACATCGAGTATAGATTTAAGTGTCAGGAAGTCGTTTCTGAAAGTATTTGTATGGAGTGTAGCCATGTATGGATGTGAAACATGGACTATAAATAGTTTGGACAAGAAGAGAATAGAAGCTTTTGAAATGTGGTGCTGAAGATTAGATGAGTAGATCACATAACTAATGAGGAAGTATTGAATAGGATTGGGGAGAAGAGAAGTTTGTGGCACAACTTGACCAGAAGAAGGGATCGGTTGGTAGGACATGTTCTGAGGCATCAAGGGATCACCAATTTGGTATTGGAGGGCTGGACGGAGGGTAAAAATCGTAGGGGGAGACCAAGAGATGAATACACTAAGCAGATTCAGAAGGACGTAGGTTGCAGTAGGTACTGGGAGATGAAGAAGCTTGCACAGGATAGAGTAGCATGGAGAGCTGCATCAAACCAGTTTCAGGACTGAAGACCACAACAACAACAACAAGTTTTGTAATGGTATCATTTTCCTAAACCCTTTTTCAAAATATATTTTGTTGAAAACAAAGTCCACATTTGAGTTTTTGAGTTTATGTTCATGTACCTTGACCTTTAACTTATCGAATTGTGCATCAAGCTTTTTATCGTAGTGGTGAGAATACTGTATTCCTTAAGAACCGCAAGAACTTCGTTAACGACAACACACATTGGTTTGTTGTCTTTCTCTGTAATGAAATGTTTCCCGGCCCACTTTGTACTAAATACACGACAATTACGATCTAGGTTTCTCTTTCTAGTTCCAACGAAGATAATGCATACACATTCGAAAGAAAGAACACTTGAAATAGTAACACAGCCAGAAAGTCGCAGTCCCTGCAGGCAGGGCGCCCCTGCTGACATCTCCATTATTTATGAATAAGCGAAGGCAATATTCTTAGTGGTCGCTTTTAAAGTTAAACGAGCGGAAAGAATCACGCGATACTCCGAAAAATTTCCGCTCAAGCGCGGGCGTGATTGAATCCATTCGCGGAGCGGATGCGTCCAGCAGGCCGTACTTCAGAGACCCCTGATTTTAAGAATTCACGTAGTGCCTTCACTTAGAGTCAAAAAGTTTCTATTAATTTAATTTTGATGTGCATAGAGACTTTATAAAATAATGCAAAATTATGTTAACATCCCTGCTGAACCAGCGAGCTGTAACTCACTGGCTAGAATAACCGCCAGGCTATATGGGAACGGAATGACAAAAAAAAAGCAAAAAACCTCTTTCACGGGATTCATCTGATTTAAAGAAAGACAAAGCACTTCCTTGCGATGATGCAGAAATTGACGGAAGGCACCAACTAGTTAATCTCCTATTCAGAGAAGTGCAGAAAAATATTCTTAAACCAAAGAGGGAGAAAAGCTGGAATTTACGACTTAAACGATCCCTTCTCACAGAGAGAGCATGACGTTTATCGATCTAATTCCTGTTGAAGTTGTAAAAGTGTAGAGTTATTGTCCTGAGAAGGAAGAAGACATAGTGTTGCTTGAGTAAGTGAGACAATACATGAGAAATTGTTGGGGTAAGGGCAACAGCTGCATTAAGCGTCATCACACTGGAATCTGAACGGAAAATTATGGAAGGAATTCGACCGTCTGCCCCAGTTGTAATGCAGTATCTCTGTGAGAAAAGTCTGTCCGTGATGGTTAACATTGTAAAATTGTACAAGTGTTTAACTTCTCTTTATAGTCGGCCCCAACTTTCGTTTCAGAGAACTATATTGTCCATAGAGGCTATCAAGGTTTCTCTGAACAAATAAAGGCAACATAAACGAATAACAGCGCTTCAGGTATAGGTCGTAACTAGGTACAACACGAAACGACCAAGAGCCGTGACTACAAAGCTGCATGAAAGGAGCGAAAACATTAATCGCTGCTGAGGTTGCAGTATATGTATGAGTAATTCTTAAATCATCTCCTACAACCGCTGTACGTCAGTCGTCAGATAACATCTATAGCAATTCCATAGTAAAAAATATACACAAATGATAAAAAATTATCATTTTAGTATGTTACGTGAGAGAGCCACACATCACTATAAAGAAACACATGTAAAAACTCAGATTTAAAAACTATTAATGCAAAAATCGTAAGAAATACAGAAATCAAATGTTTTTGTATAATACGAACAGGCAGATGACATTTCTCATTCTTGTGCAAGCAGTGTAAAATACTGTTTTTATACAACTATTGGGTCTAAATTAGTTTATAAATTTACACTGATCATTTAGAACACAATAAAAAAAACCGTCTTCTTAACTTTGACATACTTCTTCGTTGAAAGACTTTATTTACAAGGGAGAAGCTCTGAATGTGTAATTATTAAATCACTGTTTACAACCGCTGTGTGTCCATAATCCACAAGGCATCTTACAGTTAGTGGCAGAGGGTAATATGTGTACTATTATTTTTTCCGTATTTCTCTGCTACAATCGCAGTCAGTTTGCGGGAAGAATGACTGACAGTAAGTCTCTGTATGAACGTGAATTTCTCCAATTTTTTCTTCGTGGCCTGTTAGCGAGATGCAAGTAGTGTTCTCTTTCCTGAACGTACTTCTCGCCGTTACTAAAGAAAACGAGACCAAACGTGCTGCTCGTCTTTCGATCTGTTATATTTCTGCTGTTAACCCTACCAGTCCCATTCTGATGACCAACACTCACGGAATCGTAATGAGTGTTGGCGAGGGGCGGGTGGTGGTGGTGGTGGTGGTGGTGGTGGTGAGAGGAGGGGGGGGGGGGGGTTCACTGGGGCCGAACCGCACAATAACCCTGGGTTCGATGTGGGGTGGGGTGAGTGGATGAGTGGACTGCTGTAGCCTGTTGTGAGGTTGTGTACGGCGGGACGAAGCCTCTCCGTCGTTTCTAGGACCCGTGCTCCAAGCAGTACAGTACAAATACATACTCAGAAAAGGACGCGAACATGATGCTACGTGTTCTAGCACTTCGTCTCAAATAATACCGTCTGAAGGTAAGGGCAAAGTAGAGAAAGTAGTTAAGCAAGAGACACATAACAACTAGTAGAAATGTAAGACTGGGTAACTTAGAAACTGATGATCAAGTGAAACATTTTTTTCACATTGAAAACATCATTTCTGAAGATAGCAAAAGTATTTCTGAAAGTAAAAGAAGAGCATTCCCTAAGCGCATCTTCCACAACAAAAGAAATTGGTTAACAAACAACCACATAGTCAATAAGACAAGGAAGAATTCAGGAGTGTTGTAGTGAAAACTGTACTATAGACAAAGAAAGACAGATAACCCGGAAGCAACAAAAATGTTGATGATTAGAAAACTAAGAATCAAGAAAGGCAATGAAGAAGTTCTAAAATACATAAGGAACAAAAGTTTGTTAAAGAAATTGAGCTGACGTGACCAAAGCGATAGAATACGTAATTAGACATAACCCCTTTCTTGCTAAACATCACGTACGGAAAAATATTAGCGAAAAGATTATACTTAGTTCACCATAAGAATAAATCTGATGTAAACAAACACAAACGCAATGACTGGTTAGCAGCCGGTGCACATGTAGAACGGCGTTGTTACGGTATTGGAAGTAGGTCACTTGCGTATTAGACATCGTACTATTATGTCACTGTAAATTAAACTTTACGATACAGCCATCACTTTAGCTATGTAGTTTGTATTTAAAAAATTCTGCACGGCCACAGTTCTGTAAATGCTAGTTGTGTTCAGAGTGTCGGGCCGTTAACAAGTACTGTGAAAATGGCTCACACTGCTTCCTTCTTCGTAGTTAAGCACTAGCGCAGAACACCGTTAAAAATGGCGACAAACAATTTGTTCAAAATGATTATCACAAGATTACAGAGAAAATCAGCTTTGAAATTTTTTGAGAAACGGTATTTACTAAAGTAAGGTATTCACTGACATGAGATGCGTGACGTAATAGATAACGCTGGAGTCTGAAAAATGAATATCTGGTGGTTCGTGGGTTCACATGTAGATGTGGCCTTTCTTTCCTTTGTTCAGTTCCAATAACGACACCATTTAAATGTCAGATTCACTAAGTATGTGCTAGTTGAAACATACTGAGTCATCATTTTTATGAAAAATCCATGTCTTCTTGTTTCTAATTACATAGCGCCTCAAAATTCCAGTTTTCTTTGCAAATATAAATTCTCACCTATCGATATTTACAAAAGAGTGTTAATAAGGATTGTTTTCGTTAACAAAACGGCCACTGTTTTGTACCACAGATGGGGTCTCACTCAAGCAAGAGTGATAAACGTCGCACAACACAGGAAACAAAAATTTTCACCGCATCGACCACACCGTACAACCGCATTTTTACAGTTAGCACCGTACCCCTGCTATCTGTACCAAACCTGAATTGATCCGAAACCAAGCGGAGGGATCTCTAGTGAGAAATAACTGCCAGACGTACTGGAACTAATGTACGAAGCTTTGTCATACATCACTGCTGAACGCTGGCGAAATGCGGAATAGCTCGCCATAAAAGAAGAGAAGAAAACGTAGTTTTTGCTTGAATGATAGATTGAGGAGGGGGGGGGGGGGGTTATGGAACTAAACGGTGAGGTGTTTTTTGGGTGGTTTCGTGGTCGATCACCTCGTTATCAACGTAGAAAATGACAGGTCAAGTACTCAAATGTACTCCTTGCATTCGGACATGGAAGGAGTTCAGAAATTATCAGACGACTTATCGTAAGTGCTACTTTCTTCAATACTTAACTATACAGTGAAATTCCCGCTATACGCTTTTACGTCACATCTGGCTTACGCAGAAAAATTACCCTGTGTTTAAGTTGGGAACTTTTATTGCTCTTGTTTTTCATTGCAATAATATGATAGCTAAGAACGAGAGCATATTATGTTTCCCGTTGACAACCCAAGAAGCGTTTTGCCGGAATTTTCCATAAAATTATATTATTTAATTCTGTTTAAAAGCTAAATTACATTCGAAGTATATTGTCTGTGTGCTCATCTCCTTTTACGTCTTAACGGGTTACTTGGACCACACGGCTAGCCAGTGCTATCAAAGATAAATGTGCCGTTAAAGCTGTTGCTCCGTATCATCGCTTAGTCAAAAATGGCTCTAAGCACTATGGGACTCAACATCTGATGTCATCAGTCCTTTAGAACTTATAACCTAACTAACCTAAAGACATCACACACATCCATACCCGAGGCAGGAATCGAACCTGTGACGGTAGCAGCAGCGCGGTTCCAGACTGAAGCACCTAGAACCGCTCGGCCACACTTGCTGGCATCGCTTAGTGGACGTGCGCGTAACACACAGCATAAAATGTATTCTTATTATCGTACTTGACTATACTCGAGACAGAGTAGTTTCCGATCAACGTGAAAGTAAATTCAAGGAGATTCCAGCCAACGCGGAAGAATACGTAGTCTAATATTGATACCAAGTTTATTCTTACAACATGCGCAGTAAAATGGTAGACCCAGGAGATGTTGCACGTACTTCGATATAATACACTCCTGGAAATTGAAATAAGAACACCGTGAATTCATTGTCCCAGGAAGGGGAAACTTTATTGCCACATTCCTGGGGTCAGATACATCACATGATCACACTGACAGAACCACAGGCACATAGACACAGGCAACAGAGCATGCACAATGTCGGCACTAGTACAGTGTATATCCACCTTTCGCAGCAATGCAGGCTGCTATTCTCCCATGGAGACGATCGTAGAGATGCTGGATGTAGTCCAGTGGAACGGCTTGCCATGCCATTTCCACCTGGCGCCTCAGTTGGGCCAGCGTTCGTGCTGGACGTGCAGACCGTGTGAGACGACGCTTCATCCAGTCCAAAAACATGCTCAATGGGGGACAGATCCGGAGATCTTGCTGGTCAGGGTAGTTGACTTACACCTTTTAGAGCACGTTGGGTGGCACGGGATACATGCGGACGTGCATTGTCCTGTTGGAACAGCAAGTTCCCTTGCCGGTCAGGAATGGTAGAACGATGGGTTCGATGAAGGTTTGGATGTACCGTGCACTATTCAGTGTCCCCTCGACGATCACCAGAGGTGTACGGCCAGTGTAGGAGATCGCTCCCCCACACCATGATGTCGGGTGTTGGCCCTGTGTGCCTCGGTCGTATGCAGTCCTGATTGTGGCGCTCACCTGCACGGCGCCAAACACGCATACGACCATCATTGGCACCAAGGCAGAAGCGACTCTCATCGCTGAAGACGACACGTCTCCATTCGTCCCTCCATTCACGCCTGTCGCGACACCACTGGAGGCGGGCTGCACGATGTTGGGGCGTGAGTGGAAGACGGCCTAACGGTGTGCGGGACCGTAGCCCAGCTTCATGGAGACGGTTGCGAATGGTCCTCGCCGATACCCCAGGAGCAACAGTGTCCCTAATTTGCTGGGAAGTGGCGGTACGGTCCCCTACGGAAGTGCGTAGGATCCTACGGTCTTGGCGTGCATCCGTGCGTCGCTGCCTGCGGTCCGGTCCCAGGTCGACGGGCACGTGCACCTTCCGCCGACCACTGGCGACAACATCGATGTACTGTGGAGACCTCACGCCCCACGTGTTGAGCAATTCGGCGGTACGTCCACCCGGCCTCCCGCATGCCCACTATACGCCCTCGCTCAAAGTCCGTCAGCTGCACATACGGTTCACGTCCACGCTGTCGCGGCATGCTATCAGTGTTAAAGACTGCGATGGAGCTCCGTATGCCACGGCAAACTGGCTGACACTGACGGCGGCGGTGCACAAATGCTGCGCAGCTAGCGCCATTCGACGGCCAACACCGCGGTTCCTGGTGTGTCCGCTGTGCCGTGTGTGTGATCATTGCTTGTACAGCCCTCTCGCAGTGTCCGGAGCAAGTATGGTGGATCTGACACACCGGTGTCAATGTGTTCTTTTTTCCATTTCCAGGAGTGTATCACTTGTCACTGATGTTTCAGCGAAGTGAATGATAGGGTATTTGACTGGTTTCTGGAAGTTGTCTTAAATGATTATGCAATTATATTTTCAGTAGTTGCAGGGGCAAAAGTCTGGATGATTGACTGATTTGGCCTTGTAACACTAACCGAAACGGCATTGCTGTGCTGGTACTGCGAACGGCTGAAAGCAAGGGGAAACTACAGCCGTAATTTTTCCCAAGGTCATGCAGCTTTACTGTATGGTTAAATGATGATGGCGTCCTCTTGGGTAAAATATTCCGGAGGTAAAATAGTCCCCCATTCGGATCTCCGGGCGGGGACGTTGTTATCAGGAGAAAGAAAACTGACGTTTTACGGAACGGAGAGTGGAATGTCAGATCCCTTAATTGGGCAGGTAGGTTAGAAAATTTAAAAATGGAAATGGATAGGTTAAAGTTAGACATAGTGGGAATTAGTGAAGTTCGGTGGCAGGAGGAACAGGACTTCTGGTCGGGTTAATACGGGGCTATAAATACAAAATTAAATAAGGGTAATGCAGAAGTAGGTTTAATAATGAATAAAAAAAATAGGACTGCGGGTAAGCTACTAGAGACAGAAAAGTGAACGCATTATTGTGGCTAAATAGACAAGAAGCCCACGCCTACCAGAGTAGTAAAAGTTTATATGCCAACTAGATCTGCAGATGACGAAGATATTGATGATATGTATGATGAATAAAAGAAATTATTCAGATAGTGAAGGGAGACGAAAAGGTAATAGTCATCGGTGACTGGAATTCGATACTGGGAAAAGGAAGAGAAGGAAACGTGGAAGGTGAATATAGAATGTGGGTAAGAAGTGAAAGAGGAAGCCGACTGGTACAATTTTGCACAGAGCATAACTTAATCACAACTAACATTTGGTTCAAGAATCATGAAAGAAGGTTGTATACATGGAAGAGGCTTGGAGATACTGGAAGGATTCAGATAGATTATATAATGGTAAGACAGAGACTTAGGAACCAGGTCTTAAATATTAAGACATTTCCAGGGGCAGATGTGGACTCCGACCACAATCTATTGGTTATGAACTGCAGATTAAAACTAAACTGCAAAAACGTGGGAATTTAAGGAGGTGGGATCTGGATAAACTGACAGAGCCAGAGGTTGTAGAGAGTCTCAGGGAGAGCATTAGGGAACGATTTTCAGAAATGGGGGAAAGAAATACAGTAGAAGGAGAATGGGTAGCTTTGAGGGATGAAATAGTGAAGGCAGCATAGGATCAAGTAGGTAAAAAGACGAGGGCTAGTAGAAATCCTTGGGTAACAGAAAAAATATTGAATTTAATTGATGAAAGGAGAAAATATAAAAATGCAGTAAATGAGGCAGGCAAAATGGAATACAAACGTCTCAAAAATGATATCGACAGGAAGTCTAAAATGGCTAAGTAGGGATTTCTAAAGGACAAATTTAAGGATGTAAAGGCATATCTCATTAGGGGTAAGATAGATGCTGGCTACAGGAAGATCTTTGGAGAAAAGGGAACCACTTGCTTGAATATCAAGAGTTCGGATGGAAACCTAGTTCTAAGCAAAGAAGGGAAAGCAGAAAGGTAAATGGAGTGTATAGGGGCTATACAAGGGCGATGTACTTGAGGACAAAATTATGGAAATGGAAGAGAATATAGATGAAGATGAAATGGGAGATATGACACTGTGTGAAGAGTTTGACTAGCACTGAAAGACCAAAATCGAAACAAGGCCTTGAGTGTAGACGACATTCCATTAGAATTACTGACAGCCTTGGGAGAGATAGTCCTAACAAAACTCTACCATTTGGTGAGCAAGATATATGAGGCAGGTGAAATACCCTCAGACTTCAAGAAGAATATAATAATTCCAATCCCAAAGAAAGCAGGGGTTGACAGATGTGAAAATTATCGAACTGGTAATGATAAGGAAAGCGTTTCCGAAGAAGAGAAATTTGTTAACATCGAGTATAGATTTAACTGTCCGGAAGTCGTTTCTGAAAGTATTTGTACGGAGTGTAGCCATGCATGGAAGTGAAATATGGACGGTAAATAGTTTGGACAAGAAGAGAATAGAAGCTTTCGAAATGTGGTGATATAGAAGAATGCTTAAGATTAGATGGGCAGATCACATAACTAATGAGGAAGTATTGACTAGAACTGGGGAGAAGAGAATTTTGTGGCACAACTTGATTAGAAGGAGGGATCGCTTGGTAGGACATGTTCTGAGGCATCAGGGCTCTAATGGTTCAAATGGCTCTGAGCCCTATGAGACTTAACTGCTGAGGTCTTCAGTCTCCTACAACATAGAACTACTTAAACCAAACTAACCTAAGGACTTCACACACATCCATACCCGAGACAGGATTCGAACCTGCGACCGTAGCGGTCATGCGGTTCCAGAGTGTAGCGCCTAGAACTGCTTGGCCACCATGGCCGGCTGAGGCATCAAGGGCTCACCAATTTAGTATTTGAGGGCAGCGTGGAGGGTAAAAATCGCAGAGGGAGCCCAAGAGATGAATACACTACGCAGATACAGAAGGATTAGTGTGCAGTAGGCAGTGGGTGATGAAGAAGCGTGCACAGGATAGAGTAGCATGGAGAGCTGCATCAAACTAGCCTCTAGACTGAAGACCACAACAACAACAACAACCACTTCTAACATGCTTTTTTTCCTTCTGAACTTCAGTATTCTTTTATAAAAACGGAAATGAAATTCAAATAATTTGAAATCCCTCTAAAGCGCTCGACTCGTGTGATACCTGTTACGTCACTCCCTAGCTCGCTGCTCCTTCTGTCGTAATACTAATTCACAGTGATGTTTTGTTTTGGAATTCGCGTTTCGGAAAATGTTTTACAAAGTGGGTGTAGCACCACAGTGTACGGTTACATCTATCAAAACTCCTGAAAAGAAGTTTTTGAGTGTTCCATAGAATGAGAAGACGCGTGAAATGTGGTTGTACTGCACCGGCAAATTGCCACCAAAATCGATGCGCAAGTTCACTAGCTTACTTGAAAATGTTTTTGCATTGTAGAGGTAAAATTAACTTACCTTCGAAATATTCTCTCCCACTGATATAACGGTGGATAGCATCATTCAACGAAATTAAACTCCTAGCGAAAAGCCGGCCGCGGTGGCAGAGCGTTTCTAGGCGCTACAGTCTGGAATTGCGCGACCGCTACGGTCGCAGTTTCGAATACCTGCCTCTGGCATGGATGTGTGTGGTGTCCTTAGGTTATTTGGGTTCAAGTAGTTCTAAGTTCTAGGGGACTGATGACGCAGATGTTAGGTCCCATAGTGCTCAGAGCCATTTGGACATCTGTGATAGATAAGATCTTTCACATATCTCCATAACTAGATAGCACCCGAATTTAGATCGAGCGGTCGTTAAGGCCATACATCTTGAAACTGTCTAGAGGTGGCAGGGTCGGTGCCGAAGCTTTATCAAAGCAAATCTTCAGCACGCAAGCGACGCGTGGCGTCCCCCCATCTAGCGTGAATGTAGTGGTGTGGACACAGACGCGTTCTTGCAAAGCTGGAATCACATGCTGCACAAAACGGTCCTTATACCGTGGCGTTGTCTTTGTACACGAAACAGTCGGACAAGGTGTCTTCCCGAAGAAAACCGGATCGAGAATGAATGTGAAACCACGCCGCAGTGACGTAAGCTCAGTGCATTGGATGTTGCTGCACCGCATGGGGCGGAGCAGAAACCCATACGCGACAGTTCTGTGCATCCACGGCACCGTGCACAGTAAAATGTGTCTCGTCCGTTGAAAGCACATTCCCCTGCCACATGTCATCCATTTCCATCGGCTGAAACAACTTTGTGATTAACTTTTGAGGCCGGCCGGAGTGGCCGTGCGGTTCTAGGCGCTACAATCTGGAGCCGAGCCGAGCCAATAACGGAGCGTTTTCGATCACAGGGCTAAATCTTGCTGTTTAATGATTTTTAAGCTTTACTTTCATAAAAATAACATATTTTGTGTGAATATTGACAGTGAATGCAAATTAATTGTTACAATCAATTAGAATAACAACAATCCGAGTCATGGTCATGTTTTTAACATATGAAAATAGTCTATTCTCCAGCGCCACATGCTCCTAGTGTTGCCTGTTGTGTAAGTACGTGCAAGCCCTATCAAGCTTTGCCCGCTACACAGTTCTAGGGAACTGACGACTTCAGAAGTTAAGTCCCATAGTGCTCAGAGCCATTTTAGTGAACTGCAGAACGCCATCTGTCTTCACTGTGCTCACATACAGAAGGACAAGTCACGCACACCGGGCTTTGCAGATCGTAAGAATTACACTACAAAATGCTGAAGAAGAAGGAGGAAGAGACAACAACACTAGACACTTTTATCTAGGAAGAGATAGAAGACTATGTTAGCCAAACAGGCAACTGGGAAAAGACAACATATGGGATTTCACAGCACGGTCACTTATCTCCCTGGAGTCATAGGAAATCAAAAAACACTAAAATGCAATTGAATGTTGGACTACTTTATTCACTGATGACATCCCTGACACCATCGTCAAACGCACAAATCAATACGCTGACACTATCAAGGATCGTTTCTACAGAGAAAGAGACATCATTTCCGCAGATGTAACTGAACTAAGAGCGTTTATTAGTTTGTTGTACCGAGCAGGTCCATACAGAGGGAATAGTCAAAGTCTGTAGGAACTTTGTGGGACTGAAGGTGACTGCGTTAAAAATTCAGTCTCGTGATGAATCTCAGACGGTTTAAGAGTCGGATACGTTGCCTTCTTCTGACGACCGAACTACCAGAGACCGTCAGAAAGAATTTGGATGGCTAGACAGCCTCTATTCTTCAAGTTTTCGAAAAGTTCGATAACATCATAACAGAAGAAATGCTTCCTGGGTTTCATGGTAGATATGATTTTCGGCAGTACACACCCTCTAAACCAAACAAATGTGGAATAAAACACGTTGCTCTTGTTGATGTTAAAATGATACACACAGTGAACATGGGGATCTACGTTGGGCTACAGCCTGTGGCTCCTTTCTGTGTCAGCAACAAACCAACTGACATTGTCAAGAGAATGGCTAAGTCCGTATTTCGATCCGATTGAAATATCACTGCTGATAGCTGGTTTTCTGATTTTGAGATCATCGACTATTTGAAGACAAAAAAGCTGTTGTACGTTGGAACTGTCAGAAAACATAAAAAATAACTACTATCAGATTTTATTTATGTAAAAGGACCGGCCGCAGTAGCCAAGCGGTTCTAGGCGCTTCAGTCTGGAACCGCGCCGCTGCTACGGTCACAGGTTCGAATCCTGCCTCGGGCATGGATATGTGTGATGTCCATAGGATAGTTAGGTTTAAGTAGTCCTCAGTCTAGGGGACTGATGACCTCAGATGTTAAGTCCCATAGTGCTTAGAGTCATTTGAACCATTTGATGTAAAAGGGAAGACACGGTACAGCAGTATGTTTGGCTTTAAAGATGGGGAGGTTTTGGTTTCTTACATACTACGCCAGGACAAAATAGTGATACTTGTATCTTCGCTTCAGAATGACAATGCCATTGATCTTGAATCTGGAGAGAAAAATAAACCAGAGATAGTCATTTTCTGCAATTCAACAGAAGGTATCGTTGACACCGCAGATCAAATGTGTGTTACTTACAGTGTGAGCAAAAACAAAGAGTTGGCTGACGATGATATTTTTTTGACAATGTTAAATGGGGGAGGTATCAACTCCCAGGTTATTTACCTTGCAAATCAATTGGAGAAACTGTTTGAAGGACTGTACCTAAAATCGCTGACACATCAACATGTTCTTCGAGAGCTACTCAGAAGAAGTATGAAGAAGATTGGAATCCTCTCCAGCTTGCAAAGCCGACTCAAAAGATTTATACCCACAGAAGACAGAGAGAAATCATCACCTCTCCCGCATCCCAAAAGACGTAGATGCATTACGTGCACAACAGAAATGGGTCGCAGAATGATGTCAAACTACGAATGTAAAAACTGCCACAACGCGATCTGCTTGTCTTATGCAAATATGGTCTGCCAACTTTGCTTCTCTGTTCTCTGTTCTTCTGAGTGAGTGTGAAAGGCACCAGCACCAAAATAGTGACTTAAAATCGGAGTTATTTGGCATAAATTGACTGTTTAATAAAACTTATGTACTGAAAACCATAACTATCCGGCGGTGCATTCAAAATTACGCTCATTTATATATTTTTTTTCTTTTGTATTTAATAAAAAGCTTTTCTTCTTCTATCAGATCAGACAAATCTACCCCCCTCATAGAGACCTTCAGTGTACTGTTTCCACCTACTCGCTCTCTCCTCTGAATTTATCATGGGAATTCTTATTTAGAAGATATAGGGGATCAAGTATTAGCATCAGAATTTAAGAGTGCTTTGAAGGACTTATGATCAAATAAAACAGGAGGGATTGATAACATTCCATCAGAACTTCCAAAATCATTGAGGAAATGGCAACAAAACAACTATTCACGTTGGTGTGTTCAATGTACGAGTATGGTGACTTACCATCTGACTTTCAGAAAAATATCATCCACACAATTCCGAAGTCTGCATGAGCTGACAAGTGCGAGAATTATCGCACAATCAGCTAATCAGTTCATGCATCCAAGCTGCTGACAAGAATAATATTCTAAGAATGGAAAAGAAAATTGACGATGTATTAGAAGGCTACCAGCTTGGCTTTAGGAAAGGTAAAGGAACCAGAGAGGCAATTCTTACGTTGCGGTTGATAATGGATTGGAAGCAAGACTAAAGAAAAATCAAGACACGCTCATAGGATTTGTCTACCTGGAAAAAGCGTTCGACAACGTAAAAAGAAGTAAAATGTTCGACATTCTGAGTGAAACAGGGGTATGCTATAGGGAGAGACGGGTAATGTACAGTATGTACAAGAGCCAAGAGGGAATAATAACAGTGGACACCCAAGAACGATGTGCTCAGGTTAAAAAGGGTGTAAGACAGGAATGTTGCCCCCCCCCCCCCCCCACCTACTGTGTTCAATCTGTACATCTGAGAAGCAGTAATGAAAATAAAATAAAGGTTCAGGAGTGGAATTAATATTTAAGATGAAAGGATATAAGATTCGCTGATGAAATTGCTATCCTCAGTGAAAGTAAAAAAGAATTACATCATCTCCTGAATAGAATAAACAGTCTAATGTGTAAATACAATGTACTGATAGTACATCGAAGAAAGACGAAACTATTGAGAAGTAGCAGAAATGAGAACAGCAAGAAACTTAACATCAGGATTCATGGTCATGAAGTAGAGGAAGTTAAGAAATTTTGTTACCTAAGCAGCAAAATAACCAATGACGGACGGAGCAAGGAGGACATCAAAACCAGACTAGCACTGGCATAAAGGGCATTCCAGGCCAAGGCAAATCTACTATTATATAACCTAGGCATTAATTTGAGGAAGAAATTTGTGAGAATGTACGCAGCACAGCATTGTATGGTAGTGAAATATGGCCTGTGGGAAAACCGGAAGAGAAGAGAATCGATGCATTTGAGATGTGGTGCTACAGAAGCGTGTTGAAAATTACGTGAACTGATACGCTAAGAAATGAGGAGGTCCTGCGCAGAATCGGATAGGAGAGGAATATATGGAAAACACTGACAAGGAGAAGGGACAGGATGATGGGGTACCTGTTAAGTCATCAAGAAATGACTTTCGTGGTACTAGAGGAAGTTGTAGAGGGCGAAAACTGTAGAGAAAGATAGAGATTGGAATACATCCAGCAAATAATTGAGGACGTACATTGCAAGCCCTAAGCTGAGATGAAGATGTTAGTACAGGAGAGCAATTCATCAGACGAATGACTCAAAAAAAAAAAAGTTTTTTTGGCATCCATGTTCATATAATCTGTTTGTACACATTCCCATGAGATACACTGATTATGTTTACGTTACTGAAGGTGAAAATATGAAATAGTAGCTGATTTCAAAGTCTGTGCCTGTCAGACCCCTTGCGCCTGATCAACGTAGTCCCAGAATGGCGCCTGAGAGAGGGTTAATGGTAATGGTGACATACAAAGCATTCTCAGCCCGAAGTTTTCCAGTGTTTGCCACTTAGGAAGGAAACAGTCCAGTAATCTGGTGGTTTACGAATATAATTGATTCATCATTCTATAAAAAATGTTGTTAGAAAAGAGCAGTACTAACGATCTCATTGGCTCCTTAGTTCGTGGTTTAATGAAATAATCATTTATCTTTCGTTATTTTAAAAATAAAGCTATTCAGAGAGAAAATTCTTTTTCATTCTGAAGTTTAGTTAGGTTCTAATATTGATGATCGTGCGGGCAGGGGTTGCAAATTCGTTTTTCTATTCGGTCTAGTGTGGTCGGTGATTTGTCAAAGAAGTCCGTACACGTACGACAAAAGTTTGTCAGTTTAACTTTACTTCGAAGCAGACGCCGTTCTTGGTCATGAGTATTTTGACAGCAGTGAGAATGGTCAAAAAGTAGACTACGCATATCTGGCGTTGACTTTGACACACTGTTTAAAGAAGATTAAAGAAACAAGATGCTGGTCCAGGGAATGGCTCAAAATGAGACAGATTTTGCTAAACGTAACATTACTCTCAGAGCCGATAATTACATCAACTTTCTTCGGCTGGACGATGAACCTTTCAATAACTTGTTAAGACCCTCATGGAAGAGCAAATTTGTTTGTCAAATGCGCTCTTATCTAGACACTGATATGTCAAACAAAACTGAACATGCAGCAACGTAGCTTGTAAATTTCATCTTACTTTTGAAGCAGACTTTTTTGTGTATACTGTATTCTGACACATTAAAAATGCAGGTAAAGCATTTCAGTACTGACTCTGGCACGATGCTTAAGAAGAAGAAGAAGAAGAAGAAGAAGAAGAAAACGAGACACTGTTCCGGGGAATGGTTTAAAATGAAAGAGAAATATACACGAGAAGACCTGTTAAAGGAACTGCAACACTCAGAACCTGATGATTACATCAACTTCTTACGGATGGACAGTGAAACTTTTAATAACTTGTTGAAGAATTGCTTGGCCGCCACATTGAAAAAGAAGATACAAATATGCGAAAATTTATTTCCTTCTACTTGGTGCCCTCAACGACAGTTCATTAAAATACCACAACATGGGAACATATAAGCCACATTGCCTGTGGAAGAACCAGAGAACTTAGATTTTTTTTTATTTCGTTGCACTTCTTCCTTGTGTGTTACGCGTACGATACTGATTTTCTTCGAAGTCCTTGCTGCATAATAAGTGGCTAGGAAAGATGCGCCACCTCTAGCATACTGCTAATTGTTAGTGCTATTTTCTTTTCATCCTTGTTCGCAGTTTCCATAGTTATGTAAACTGACGATACACGGGAAACAGCGACAGTGACGGCGTCCGCCATCTTGTCAAATTGTCCGTCCACCAAAATTCAAATGGTTCAAATGGTTCTGAGCACTATGGGACTTAACATCTGACGTCATCAGTCACCTAGGACTTAGAACTACTTAAACCTAACTAATTTAAGGACATAACATACATCCATGCCCGAGGCAGGATTCGAACCTGCAACCGTAGCGGTCGCGCGGTTCCAGACTGAAGCGGCTAGAACCGCTCGGCCACACCGGCCGGCCTACCACAATTCCTGGCAAATACTTGTAAATGTGCTCTATATTTGACAAATACGGATAATACCCTCTATATTTGACAAATACGTCAAACAGCACTTTACGCGGTCGTTGAGATTGACAAAATATTTGATCGTGCACGGAGCCTCATTATCTGCTTGCAGTCAGGGCTATCGTCTCAGAAAGGTTGGGAACCTCTGCACTAGGTGAGTATCAGGCTGACACTCACGTCCCGCCTTAGATACACGCTACACAAAAAAGAAAACTTTATCACCCTTGTATACAAAATTTACTGGAGACGCAACAGAGGCGGTTCACTGATTCCGTCCTGGCAGGGAGGGGAACGGGGAGAGAGAGTAGGAAGGTGATGACATAACAAGTTTAGTCTCCTTAAAACAGCTATCAGCAGAAGCATAACAGCGCAAATGTCGACGACACGCTCTGTGCGTCTTGTTTGAAAAGGAAATTGTGACATTCACTGGCGGTGCCTGCTGTTGACAAAAGCCCACTTTTGTCTTCGCTCTGAAGCTTGCTTCCAGTACTGGTCGCTTCTGTCACGGGCCTGGTTTCTTCGGCAATGTTCGTTGTACGTTAACAATGATACACTGAAGTACGTATTGGTTTACTGATGTAGAATTGGCCGATATGAACCTTCAACATGGATTCATTGAAAGTTATGTAAAAGCGACGGCTGAACAATCACATCACAGAACAGTGTTACATTTGAGGGTTGTTGCATTACACTATGTTTTATGCTGTACACCTTGGTGATTCAGTACTACAAGAAGTTTCACTGTTGTGAAGATATTTTCATAGAAAAATAGGTGATCGGTGCAACAAACAGAATGAATCGTAATTATATTACTACTCTCAGTCGAAACCACTGGAGACCAAAGATCTTTTATACTGAATAAATAGTCAGAAAACTAGCCCTGAATAAATATTGCCAACTGAGTTAGAAATGGACTTGTAATAGTGCATTTCCTTCGTTACAGAAGCAATCAAATTTTTATGTTAAATTTGAATCAATGACTAGTCCTAAAAACGTTGCGATAATTTTCCGTGACAGCGATGTTCCACTTGTAACGACTATTGTCTTCTTTCAGTCTTGTTTATGTAAAACATGGCTTTAGCTTTTTTGAAACTTTTCAGTGCAGTGGTCGTTTCTAGATGTCTGCTAAATGTTCTTGTAGTTTGCGAGCAATATATTTTAACGTATGACTGCTTGTGCAACGAGCTCTATCGTCAGCAAAGAACGACAGGTGACCTCTTGTTACTGCAGCATGTTCTTAGTATACGCGATATATATTGAGTTCATCTCAAACTGGGCCTTTCCAGAGATGAGATCGCAAAGGTTCCTACTGGCACTGCCTAGCACAGCATTACGTTAGTGTCAGTAAAACCAAACCGTGTTCCCATATGCGTCGCCGCAGTACTGCGCATTACGTGAGCACGAGACCACCGTAGTGAACCAACTTCTCCCACTGACACTGCACTTCCATGGGCACCCAAATCGTGTTTTCCGCAAACCAATTTATCAATTCCGCCTCAGGCTCCACTACCGGCTGTGGCAACGCGAATGTAACTGCCAGGTTCTACATCTCACAATCGACATCCGCTCCGTTTAAACACTCTTCCGCATTTGAGTTGTAATTTTGTCGTACGTTTCCTATCTTTTTTAAAATCTGTCCTCGTGACATCAGCAGTTCTCCTGATGGGAAGATACCAGGCACGAACGGATGCTGGTGGTCCACATTCTTTCCTTAACTGTGTATTCTCACACGAACTTCCTCATAGCACCGTCAACGAAAAGCAACAGAGGTCGATTAGTCGCAAATTTTTGCACAGAACTTGGAGTGTGCTGTAGAGCATACGAAAAATCCTGCCCGGTGTTGTGTGAGCGGAGAGGTGGGGGTGAGTTTAAAGGTCATTGTTTTATGTTTTTCTCGAGTAACTCGAAAACAACGGCTTCTAGCGAAAATGTTTCCCGTTACGAAATTAAGTTCTATTATATTCCTACAACCAGGCTGCATTAATTTTTTTTTCTTCTAATATTAATAGTCTCCGCGTTCAGTGGATGGAAAAATGGGTGATTATTTAGAATATTGTTCTATTGGTATAAAATTGTTTATTCTTAAATTACGTGTTTTAGAAACATGTATCAAATGTGTGTCCCACAACTAAGTGCAGTACAGCCTGTTTAGGGATAACTTATGTTCTGGGTGTGTATCAGGGTGAAGGGGGCAGATGCGTGGGTAGAAACGTGACGGAAGATAGGTTGCCGGATTGTTCTCATGCGCTTCCCCTCCTTCATAGGGCTGCAGATTTAAAACTTCCCCATTCTGTCTACGCCACTGCGTGACAAGTAGCAACTGCAGCGTCTTCCACAAAATTACGCAGGTCCTCGTCAGTGTGTCTTACGAATCATTCGAGATGCAGGGCGCAGACATAACCGAGGAGCGTTTAGTTTTCACAAAATGCGTTAACACTGCATGGAATTCAGATATGAATTACTAATAACAAAACGCAGGTAATGCATATGGATAGAATCTAAATAAATCTCTGCACACTGTGACCTAGAGGAGAAAATCCTTCTTAGTCATCCTATACGGGAGCTGTAATGTTCTTCCGGGAAAGGCAACTTCCCCACCATGAGCGTTGCTCGCTTCTCAGTTTACAGTCCATGCCTCCCTGGCACTTCCTGTCCAGTGTCTGACAAAACAACTTCACTGCGCTCATATTTATGTAGTAGTGCTATTTTCAGTTCATTATGTACTTATTTGCAGTTGTTAAATGAACTATTATGTAAAAAAAACTCAACAGCTGGAGCTGTGAGTTGTCTACCATACTCAAAAGCCTGTCCAAAGTGGAATATACAATCAATATGTATTCGACAATGTTCATTTCACTGTCTTCATTATCTCTGTCTGGAATACTTTTCGCAGCATGAGCGGTATCAAATCGATCACCGTAGCCACATCTCTCAAAATTTGAAGAGACCCAGAGACTTAAATTGTCTCCCTGTGCATCACGAGTAAGTCACCTAGGTGTTGTACAACTTAAGGCATTTCAACGTACGATTTCAGGCACTTCAACGTAAGTAAATCAATGCATTACAGCAGATCACTGTTCGAGATTCAATCATACCAGCCCCATTCCATCAGAATATATTCACACCCACCTTGGAAGATATACTGTGGGTGGGTTGTATGTGGCTCCAATCACTGCCGTTCACTCTACCAGAGCCAGCTGATCCGAAATGGAGAAGATTTATGCAGCCTACCGTAACACAGTTAATATGACAGACCAACAGTAATTTTTTGATCATTTATTAATTCACGACCAAATGACTAAAACATAATTACATGGCTTTAAAATACGCTGTCAACTATGCAACGATATACAGCAGCTTTGCGCCACGTTTACCAAACCAATCAGTTTCCCGCCAACACTACGTACGTTACTGACAACATCACACCTAAAAATTAAACACACGGTAACGTATTTTACATAATAGCTCACATAGCAACTGCAAAAAGTGGCTCACTATATTAACATGAGAGTAAGTTATATTGGATACATACACAAAATTACTATACAGGAACTGCCAGTGAAGGATAGTCTGCCCATAAATTGAAAAGCGACCACCGCCCATGGTAAGGGAAGCTGCGTTTCACGGAAGAACACAACAGATGCCATACAGGATGATTAAAAATCAATTTCTCCTCTAGCCTTGCAGACATTTACGTAGGTTATGTTGATGTGCATTATCTGTGTTGTTTTATTAGTTAACTCAGATTTGAATTCCATGTAGTGTTAACGCATTTTGTGCAAAATAGACACTCCCTGGTCATGTCTGCGCCTAAGGCGCAATTTAGAGGGGCTACATAACTTGGTGAAACACCCTGTTGTTGCTTCTTGTGACGTAATGAGATAGGCACAACGGGGAAGCACCTGCTCGACTTTCAATCTGCTGCCTTATGAAGAAGGGAAGTGCATAAAAGCAATCCGGCGACCTACCTTCCTTTGCACTTCTAACCCCCCCCCCCCCCCAAAAAAAAAAAAATCCCTTCCCAATGCTCTCCTACACCTCCCGGAACACAAAACACGATATATCCCTTAATACGGCTCTGCTCCACTTAAGATGTGATATACACATACAATAATTGCTTTTAACCCATTTCATTTAAAAATGAACATTAATTTTATACTGTTAGAACAATATTTTTAATAATCTGCGGTTTTTCCATTCCCTGAACGCAGAAACTGTTAGTACTAGAGAAAAAAAAATGAATACAAACTTTTTTGTCGGAAATTTAATGTAGTTTAATTTTATATCGGTAACATTTTCGTTAGAAGCCGCGGATCTCGAGTTACTCGATAAAACCATAAAAAGTGACTTTTACACCCAACTCCCCCCAACGCCCACACCCCACTGGCAGGATTCTTAGTACGTTGTTCATAACACTCCCAGCACTGTGCTAAAATTTACGACTACACTAATTTCTTCCCAAAATTTTCCTTGTTGACTGGACTATAATGCCTCTGATTTCAGCTTGTAAAGTAGAGCAGATATTTGGATCTCTCGTCCTGACAGTGGTTTGCCGCGCTGCAATGTTCTTACTACTTCATCATGTTCCACATACGTTACTCAGTTGACGTACTCCAACACTCTTGCCAGCGCCACTGAAGAAATGTAAATAATCCCATTTAAAAATAGCAAATTCGATGTCATAAACGTTAAAAAGTAATTACTTATGAAGTTCACCATATTGTTCGTCTAGTTAGCGAACATCCTACCACGATATATTTTCTTATTTTAGGCATATCTGAGGTTAACACTCTGATGCTGGCGCTGGATCGCACAGACCAACTAGGTAGTGTTTCTGTGCCTGCGTCTCTACGCCTGCGGTGTTATTTACACCCTTCCGTCTATATCCCTGACTCGGGCATTCACAACAGGCAATAGTGTGTTTACTTGTTCAAGAACAACGCCTTATCAACACAGGAGCGACGTGTCGCACAGATACCACGCCAGCATCCCCGTAAGTATTTTTGATTCATTGAATTTGCCTCATAACACAAACTTGATTATTGAACTCGCTGGTTAGAAATTTGTATCAAACTACAATGTTCGAGTGTCAGTCCGGCACACAGTTTTAATCTGGCAGGAAGTTTCACATCAGCGCACACTCTGCTGCAGAGTGAAAATCTCATTCTGGAAACTACGATGTTATGGTTTCTGTGAATCTTCGGTTTCGACAAAACATATCTATTCTTTGGGATGAAAAAAATTGGAACTTGGCAGAAATGTATAGTCATGGATGATGACTATTTACAAAAAGTGAGTTTTTTGTTATAAAAATATTTAACTGCTATTATACCACACTTCCCAAAATATCGGGCAAGCAGTTCTACAGCGTATCGTGGAGCGTCCTTGGTACATTATAGGGGTGTTTCCTTCTCCTGTTCCACTGGCGAATGGATTATAGGAGAAATGATTGTTTCTCTTAACATTTCATAAACAGAGACCCTTTATGGCGTACGTAAGTATGTTACTTAGTTCATTAATGAGAACTTCTCTCTTTCTTCCTTTCTTCATAACTTTCCAAATGGCACAATATCAATTTGTACTATTACCTGCCTGAGCTTCAGTATTTAGCAAACGGGAGGTTATGCATAAGTCGAATGTTATTACTTTACGAACGGACCACACTCACTCTCTTTTCCACAGTTACCGGCTATTCATTGTTGGATGCAGAACGTTTTAATACAGCTTTTCGTTGGGGCTTTGAGAAGCGACGCGAGGAGTGAGGGAGGAATTATATTGCAGCTCCAGGAACAGTTCTTTTCTAAAATTCTTTTTCCTTTTTTACATCCTTCTGATGAGGGGTGAAATGAAATTTTCTGACGGGTAAAAGCAGCTGGTTTAATTGTGTTTCAGTCCTGATACTAAATTATTTTTCTAAAATATCGTTACTATAATCAGTATTTTGTAAGACTGTAATGTTGATTGCATAAGTTACTAATAATTGCATTTTTTCCCAAATATTGCATTAAGGCGTGACACATGCGGGGGGTGGGGTCTACAGCTTTTGAAACTAATCTTTCTTATCTGCTCCATTAAAACCACATGTACTTTTTACCACTCATCTGCGACAGTAAAATTGAGGCATATACCAGTATAAAACAAAGACTTAAATATTTCATGAATATGCCTTCGTCGAGTTAACATAGTTCTCGCAATAGAACAGCAGTTGCTTCATTATTCTCTTCACATCAATAAACGAACAAATTGACTATACATCTGAACAGTAACTATGCAATAGCTGCTGCGCTGCTGTATGACCTACACAATATAATAACAATAGTAATAATAATAATAATAATAATTACTGGCTGTCATCAGACATATTGCATTGGAAGCTTGGACTCTTCCAGCTACTGCCAGTTCTGAAAGTAAGGAGTCCAACAATCAAGTGATTTGCAAACAGTATATATAGCGCACACATTTTAACTTGGTTGATTTTAAACAGGGACTGAAGAGTGTGGGTGAAGCAAGTGATGGCGGGGAGAGGAAGCACATTCTGTAAGAAGTGTTTGTCATCAGTGTAGATAATAATCTTTTGTCTAAGACAGAGTTATAGATAGCACTCGCGATGTACTGAGAGTTGCTTATCATTCCATAAAAAAAAAGATTGTTACAAAAGATCACCCACAAAACTAAATAACATTTATATTTTGTCATTTTAACAATAAATGTTATGAAAGAAAATTAATTTTCAAAGAAGAACCGTCTGTAAATCGTTTAAACTTCATTGTGCGGCTTTAACAGCTGGCGTGTCATGATCATGAAGCGGTACTCTTCAAACCATTTCGCATCGCGTGGAAGAGTGTACTTACTATTCTACGAAATACTGAGGTTCTCGCCGTTCCTTTTGCGTATGGAGCGCGCAAAGAAGGCCACTTAAACGCCTCTGTGTATCCTGTAGCAAGTCTAATCTTGTTTTCGCGGTCCCTAAGGGCTCGTGCCTAGTGGACTGTATTACACTGCTAGATTCTTTACCCGATGCTGGTTCCTTACACTTTGTAAGCAGGCGTTCAATGTAAATTTGGTGTCCGTCTTCAGGGATCTGCCAATCCAGAATTTTCAGTATTCCCGAGACGCACTCCCAAACAAGAAACAACCCTGTGACAATTCGCGTTCTTCTTCTTTGTGTGCGTTTAGTACACCCCTGTTACTCATGTTAGATACAGATCCTAGACGCGTAATCAGTATTCTTGAGTGTCTCGTCCGAGTGTCGTTCTGAACGGAGAGAAATCTCCAGACGTTATAGTGACTTCGGGTGTCCCCCAAGGGACTGTTATGGTACCGTTACTTTTCACAATACACACGATGTTAGGGGCATAAGTGCAAATATTTTATTGGTGGCTGAGGGAAGCGTACTGAACAACATTACATCAGTATTTACTTCATTTACAGACTAATAATTACAGCTATTACGAGTAGTATGTTTTTAGAAATGATAATTAAATCAAGACCCTACACTGTCGACAGGCGTTGATATACATCAACGGAGACAGTTGAAAATGTGTGTCCCGACCGGGACTCGAACCCGGGATCTGCTGCTTACATGGCAGACGCTCTATCCATCTTAGCCACCGAGGGCACAGAGGATAGAGCGACTGCAGTGATTTATCTCTTGCACGCTCCACGTGAGACCCACATTCCCAACATACTGTCGGCACACTACATTCGTAGTGCCCCTGCCCACTACACTCATTACTCGCGGCAGACAATCTGACCGAGCCCCGTAAGAGTTCCGGCAATGTGTGTGCTTCCGCACAGAAGAAGAAGATCAACGGCCAGTTAACCTTAACTATATATGGAGATGGTATCTGTTCTTTCGGGACATGTCCGAAAGAACAGATCCCTTCTCCATATTTAATACGTTTTTAGGCTGGTTAGTACCTCTGGGTACTCCAGGCAAGAGCAAGCCATTATCAGTCCTTATTTTCCCCTGAGCAGCAGCTTAGGTGATGAAGTGTGGACGTGTGGACACAAAACGGTTAGTCTGTACTGACAGGCACAGTTCACTTCCTGATGCAGTTACGGCTGTGCAGAGAACATCAGGTACGAAATTACGAGAAGTGTTTGCAGGAAGACTGTTAGAAGCAGAGAATAAATTTGCCAAGGTCCTTTTACAACTCGCGCACTTGGGTGTTCTGTACAAACGTAATTATTTATATAGGCAATCCTTCTATTCCGGGAATCGAAAATCCTGATGATTTTTGCCTGTTACGGCATTGCTACTGACAAGATTTCGGTCCCATGGATTCCAAGACTTTCGAGAATGTTTTAATTTCAAGTTTGAAGTCGGATAACAAATGGCAAAAGAAATATTTTTTCGTGTGATATAATTACAAATTAACAGTTTTTAATTTTTTTCCTTCGATTGTAGTGTGAAATCTTGCACCTCGGCAAATTTCATGACTAGACTAGCGGGAAATACACTGTAGGTTTAGTGAGTAAGGTTTCGAGTATCTAAATATGTGACATGGCCATATCGTTTTGTATTGAGTTACAAGCGTCACTTTTTTACATCGCCATGGTAGCGTAGATGTTAATATATGTCACGAATTTCAATTTGATACGTCTACGAAAAAGCGTATTGAAAAGACAGACAGACGTACAACAAAGTGATCCTGTAAGGATTCCGTTTTTACCGACTTAAGTACGAAACCCTAAAATCAACTTACACATTCAAGTGGGTACGTATTTAGGTATCAATGATCACAATATCTGAACCTGTATCCTTAACACACGGTATATGATTGACCTAGCGAGTAACGTCAGAAGTTCCATGAGGCTTTTCGCGGACGATGCTGTTGAATACAGAGGAATCGCAGCGCTGAAGGATTGGAGTGAAATGCAGGAAGGCCTACAGATGATAGACAGTTGTTGCAGGGAGTGGAAGTTGAGCCCTAACGTAAACATACCTAAAACACTAGGTAACATAGACAGAAAGCACCTTTACTGTATATTCCATACACGAAGAACAATCACTGTAAGCAACTACTTCCATAATCTATGAAATGAAATGACCCTACAGAATTAGATGCGGCTGAGATACGTTGGAAGAATACGCAGAAAACGTAGTAGATCAAGAAAGGAAGTATTGTTCGACCAATACTTAAATATTGCTCGTCATCTGGGATCCGTATTGGATAGGACTGATAGAGGAAGTAGATAAGATCCAACGAAGAACTGCACGCTTCGTTAAAGGTTCATTTAGTAAGCGCGAAAACGTCACAGAGATATTCAGCCAACTCAAGAGACATTTAGCCAACTGCATCGCGGTGTGGTCTACTAGTAAAAGTTCCGAGAGCGTACTTTCCTAGAAGAGTCAAGCAACATAGTCCTGCCTCCTACGGATGTCTCACGAAAAGACCATTAGACAACATCAGAGAGATTCGATCTCACGCGGAGTCTTGCAATCGTACTTCCCGGGGATAAGCGATTGGAACGGGAAAAGGCGGAAGCGGCAGTGTGCACAAAGTACCCTCCACCAGAAACTGTAAGGTAAGGCTGTGCAAAACCGCTTGAAAGCCGCTCTCAGGACGGCCGTCTTCCAGAATCATGTGACGATGGGTAGTTTCGATCTGAGTCTGGTTCACATCTCCGTCTCGAAAACCAGCACTCTAGGCGTTCATACTCCGTCTGACCATGTGTGCTAATTTTTCAGACGTAAGATACGCCCAAACTATAATTTTCTATAAGGATGCTCTTACACGTATTCCTGTCGTAGAATGAACGAACTGTTCACATATATATCGTTGAAGTACATTTTCTTCGCTCCTTGGGGGAATAATTTCGTATTTATCAACGGGAAACCCCATATTGTGAATGTTCCACTTTACATTTAACAATCGCTTTTGATGTTAAGGTCCTCGTCAAGATGCTTGTGATATCACGTGATGAAGGTCGAATAAATAGACAATAGTCTCAAAATATAAGTAAAATAAAAAATGAGTGAACAGTCTTGTTATACACAATGTTGATCCATATACGCATTTGGATTAAAGACAGTTACTACGCTACGTGCAAATTACTTCGGAATGAAAATTCATTTTTACAATTTGCTAACCTGTATACCTACTTATCTACATGCAGTCAGATTCATTTGCTCTGAATAATAGTTTGGCAGTCACCCGCGTTTGGAAAGTGATTTTGTTTGGAAAGTGATATTGTAATTCCTCTGTCCGATGAAAATTCAAGACGTGTGATTTTCTTACGTGAGAAATAATGTATTTCAGTACTGGGTAGCGGTACTCATCATAAAAGGTTGTTAAACCACAAAAAATATTTCTAAAAGAAAACACTTGCATGGACTATAGAGATTGTAACACGAAACAACGACCACCGCTGAATGACCAAGAAAGTTCAGTTTATCATGTGGTATCACTTGTGTTAAAAAGTGACCTTTGAAAAGAAGGAAAAACAGCAGAAATAAAAATAAGAAAACGGATACACTGTTTCAAGATCAGCGAAGAAGAACGAGCAAGAGAGACAGACAGATAGACACAGAGAGAGAGAGAGAGAGAGAGTTCAGTATTAAAATTATAATTCAATGAAAGCTTTGTAGGTCTTAATATATCTGGATATGGCACGACTTCTCGCCCTGAAGAACAAATACTGTTCCTTGTTTTAGTGAATTATGAGGTAAAACGTACGTCTAATTTTTTCGGTCCACAGTAAATCTGATGTAGCGTTTCGTTAAACACGGGGCATTTCTAAAGCCACAGCAGAAAGAATTAATTAGGGCCAAGTACTGGAAGGAAATACAGTTTAAAATCTGTAATGTGTCACATTAAGAGCTATCTTTCACTGCAGCTTACACGTCAAGGATATTTGCGCTAGTAACACGACATTTTAAACAGACACGCACAAATTTTACCTATTTGAATGGAACTAGTTTCAGGGCTACAACACCATTTGAGATTTTTAGGCGAATGATTATGTTTTTGAGTGATGCAGATGTACATTTTGTGGCCAAATTCTGTTTGTATAAAAAAAATTAAAGAAATTTGTCGGACGAAGTTCCCAAGACGAAAGCAAACAGGCTTTGCATTAACACCGTATTTGTTAGTTAATTCGTCTGACACGTTTTTCTTGCAATACCATCAGCGCTGAACACAGTCGTTCATTTACTGCGAGAGTATAAACTGAAGAAAATGGAATGCCCAAAGCCATCAGCGACAGTCACTGAAAACAGGAGCTGTAGCTCCGAAACACTTTTGCTTTAAAAAGGAAAAATAAAATTTACATTACTTTGCGATTTAAAACTTGCATATCTGCTTAGTTTTACCTCAACAACATTATTACACTTATGCAGTAAGGTGATTATAACGAACATCTCATAACGCAAAGGCGCGCAACAGTGCGAGTTTGCAGGGCGGTTCAGAAAACCGATAGGAGATTCGCAGCGAGGGCGCGGCGCGGCG
This sequence comes from Schistocerca gregaria, assembly GCF_023897955.1. NCBI lineage: Eukaryota > Metazoa > Arthropoda > Insecta > Orthoptera > Acrididae > Schistocerca > Schistocerca gregaria. The sequence continues at coordinate 580,928,940 of NC_064921.1, forward strand.
CGACCGTGACCCGGTGGCTGCTCTTGCCACAACCTACCTCAACTACAGTTGCAGGAGCACGGACAGCGGCTGTGCTCGCAGCTCTTCGTACGCCCTGGAATCTGCGTTGGCCTGGCGCAGGTCTCCCCAATTGGCTGCAACAAGTGGCTGCTGTAGGCGGCTGCTATGCGTCGAATGAGGTGCACGTCGTTGCCGCTACTGCAAGCCGCCGTTTCCTGCACCGGCCGCCTGGGGCGCTGCAGTCGCAATCGCTGCCGCCCGCTATCGGCCAAGGCTCTCCTACTGGTGGGGCCGAGCAGTGGCTGCCTGGTTGCAGCTCCGTGCAGGCGCTACCCAGGCACGAGACCTTTCTCCCTGGTCCTTGCCGAGGAATCTTGAATATAGAATACAAGAACAATCGTTCACTATTTCGCTAAACAGGACAAACCACAATTTCGCTAGAAAGGAGAAGCTTTCGCAAAATGTTCAGTATGCTTGTAGCCAACGCGATAAGAAACGAGTACTTCTGCGAAGTCTAGACAAAGAAAGTGAAGACTCTGAAGTTAATTTACTTTTGATAACGAAATAGGATCTGTAAGAAATGACGGTTAGTGCCAAATTAATAAACAAAGATATCTGAGCATGTTTTGTTGTCACTTAAAATAATGGAAAGAAGGCTGAGAATATAGCAGCTGTGAGGGCAATCATAATTTAATTAATTTTTATATGTATATTTCTGCAGTTCTTGTACACATATAAATGGTTCAAATGGCTCTGAGCACTATGGGACTTAACTTCTAAGGTCATCAGTCCCCTAGAACTTAGAACTACTTAAACGTAACTAACCTAAGGACATCACACACATCCATGCCCGAGGCAAGATTCGAACCTGCGGCCGTAACAGTCGCGCGGCTCCAGACTGTAGTGCCTAGAACCGTTCGGCCACCCTGGCCGGCCTCTTATAAATACCCGTGCCTCTGTACCGTAGCACTGCGAAGAGAAAGTAAGGTGTTCTGCGGCAATTCGTTTTCTGCGTTTGAAGGGGAAACAACGCTGCAACAATCCATACTGAGCTACTAAAAGTGTACAACAGAGCACCATTATACCAGAGCACCATCGTATGGCCAGCGGTTGGTTGGTGAATACGCTTCCGGTGTTTAAAACTGATGCCAGACTGAGATTCACAGGAAGAATATTAAGGAAATGTAACAAATCCACGAAGGAAGTGGCTTACAAGGCGCTTGTTGGACCGGTACTTCAGTATTGTACATCTATAAGGGATCCTTAGCAAGCAGGACTGATAGAAGAGATAGAGAACGTTCAACGACAAGCGGTGCTTTCGTCACGGGATCGTTTAATCGGCGTGAGACCGTTACAGAGGTGCTCAACAAACTCCGACAGACGTTACACGGAGAGGTTCGCTATTTAAATTCCGAGTGAACGATTTCCGGTAAGAGTAGGACAACATAGAACTTCCTCACACATACATCTCGTGAAATGACCACGCAAAAAAAAGCGAGAAATTAAGAGCTAATACAGAGGCTTACCGGCAGCCATTCTTCTTATGCGCCGTTCTCGAGTGGAACAGGGAAGGGATGGGGGAGGAGATCAGTAAGTTGTACCAGAGTACCCTTCGCCACACACCGTTAGGTGGCTTGGGGAGTACACTGTAGATCTATATCCTTAGCCGTCTATCACCGTGGACAAGTCCTGGGTTTAGTTAGTTACATGTTGGCCTCTAAAACCATACGTTAAAAGCAACGAGAAGTTGTTCATCTTCGCTGCTATGAAATATATCTCCTCTATTGAACAATTGCTCTCATATATCTTGTTGTTGTTGTTGTGATCTGCAGTCCGAAGACTAATCTGATGCAGCTCTCCATGCTACTCTATCCTGTGGACGCATCTTCATCTCCGAGTTACTACTGCAGCCTACATCCCTCTGAATATACTTTTTATTCATATGTTGGTCTCCTTCTACGATTTTTACCCCACACGCTTCCCTCCAGTACTAAACTGGTGATCCCTTGATGTCTCAGAATGTGTTCTACCAACCGATCCCTTCTTTTGGTCAAGTTTTACCAGAAATTTCTCTTCTCCCCAATTCTGTTGAGTACCTCCCCATCAGTTACGTGATCTACCCATCTACTCTTCAGCATTCTTCTGTAGCACCACTTTTCAAAAGCTTCTATTCTCTTCTTGTGTAAACTATTCATCGTGCATGTTTCACTTCCATACATGGCTACACTCCATACAAATACTTTCAGAATGGACTTCCTGACACTTAAATCTATACTCGACGTTAACAAATTTCTCTTCTTGAGTAACGCTTTCCTTGCCATTGCCAGTCTGCATTTTATATCTTCCCCACTTCGACTATCATCAGTTATTTTGCTTCCCAAATTGCGAAACTCATTTTCAAATTTAAATGTCTCTCAATTCCTAATCTAATTTCCTCAGCATCACATGATTTAACTCGACCACATTCCATTATCCTTGTTTTGCTTTTGTTGATGTTCATCTTATATCCTTCTTTCAAGATACTGTCCATTACGTTCAACTGCTCTTCCAAGTTCCTAACTGCCTCTGCAAAAATTGCAATATCATCGGCAAACCTCATAGCTTTTTTTCTTCTCCCTAGGCTTTAATTGCCATTCCAAATTTTTCTTTTGTTTCCTTTACTGCTTGCTCATTATACAGATTGAATAACATTGGGACAGGCTACTACCATGTCTCACTCCCTTTTCAACCACTGCTTCCCTTTCGTGCCCCTCAACTCTTATAATTGTCATCTGGTTTCTGTACAAATTGTAAATAGCCTTGTGCTCTCTGTATTTTAGCCCTGCCACCTTTAGAATTTGAATTCCATTCAACATTGTCAAAAGACTTCTATAAGTCTACCAATGCTACATACGTATATTTGGCTTTCCTTAACCAATTTTCCATTAGATTCGTAGGGTCAGTGTTGCCTAGCGTGTTCCTACATTTCTCCTGAATTCAAACTGATCTTCCCCGGTGTCGGCTTCTACAACTTTTTCCATTCTTCTGTAAATGATACTTGTGCGTATTTTGCAGCCGTGACTTATTAAACTGTAAGTTCGGTAATTTTTCATTTCTGTCAGCACCTAATTTCTTTGGAAATGGGATTATTATACTCTTTTTGAAGTCTGAGGGTATTCCGCCTGTCTCGTACATCTTGCTCACAAGGATGGAAGAGTTTTGTCATGGCTGCCTCTCCCAAGGCTATCAGCTGCTCTAACGGAATGTTGTCTACTCCCGGGGCCTAGTTTTGACTTAGGTCTTTCAGGGTTTTGTCAAATTATTCACATAGTATCGTATCTCCCTTCCCATCTTCCTCTACGTCCTCTTCCATTTCCATAATATTGTCCTCAATTGCATCTCCCTTGTGTAGACCCTCTATACACTCGTTCCACCTTCCTGCTTTCCCTTCTTTGCTTAGGACTTGGTTTTGCATCTGAGCTCTTGGTATTCATATAGGTGGTTCTCTTTTCTCCAAAGGTCTCTTTAATTTTTCTGTAGACATTATATCTTACCTCTAGCGATGTATGCTTCCACATCCTTACATTTGTCCTCTAGCCATTCCTGCTTAGCCATTTTGCACTTCCTGTCGATTTCATTTTTTAGACGTTTGTATTCCCTTGCGCCAGCTTCATTTATTACATTTCTGTATTTTCTGCTTTCACCGATTAAATTCAGTATCTCTTGTGTTACCCAAAGATTTCTACCAGCCCTCGTCTTTTTACCAACTTGATCCTCTGCTGCCTTCACTATTTCAACTCTCAAAGCTACCCATTCTTCTTCTGTACTCATTTCCCCTGTTCTTGTCAATCGGTCCCTAATGCTCCCCCTGAAACCCTCTACCACCTCTGGTTCTTTCAGTTTATCCAGGTCCCATCTCCTTAAATTCCTGCATTTCTGCAGTTTCTTCAGTTTTAATCTGTACTTCATAACCAATAAATTGTTTGCAGAGTCCACGTCTGCCACTGGAGATGTCTCACGATTCATACCTGGTTCCTAAATCTCTGTCTAACGATTATATACACATCAAAAAAAGTTTAGCATCAACCTGGTTCTCAGAACTCCTGAAGATAGACGTTGAGTGTAGATATTGTATCACAGACACAGGCCCTTTGACTGTTCAGAGATGTCACTAAATCCGCCGAGACATGTAAACAAACATGCATGAGCTTCTCCTATTAGACGGAGGGGGTCCGACAGCCTATCAGTTCCAGTCATTCCACCAGGAAGGAGGTACACGACTCGTGTTGTCTGTAGTTCAACCATGCCTAGACGGTCAATACCGCGGTTTGATCGCGTCCGTATTCTTAATTTCTGCCAGGAAGGGCTCTCAACAAGGGAAGTGTCCAGGCGGCTCGGAGTGAACCAAAACGATGTTGTTCGGACGTGGAGGAGATACAGGGAGATAGGGACTGTAAATGACATGTCTCTCTCAGGCTACCAAAGGACTAATACTGCAGTGGATGACCGCTACCTACGGATTATAGCTCGGAGGAGCCCTGACAGCAACGCCATCATGTAGAATAATGCTTTTCGTGCAGCCACAGGACGTTGTGTTTCGACTCAAACTGTGCGCAGTAGGCTGCATGACGCGCAACTTCACTCCCAACGTCCATGGCGAGGTCCATTTTTGCAACAACGACACCATGCAGCGCGGTACGGATGGGCCCATCAACATACCGTTGGATTGGCATCACGTACTCTTCACCGATGAGTGTCGCGTACGCCTACAACGAGATAATAGTCGGAGACGTGTTTGGAGGCATCTCGGTCATGCTGAGCACCTTAGACACACTGTCCTGCGAGTGCAGCAAGGTGGAGGTTCTCTGCTGTTTTGGAGTGTCAGTATGTGGGGCCGACGTACGCTGCTGGTGGTCATGGAAGGCGCCGTGACGACTGTACGATACGTGAATGCCACCCTACGACCGATAGTGGAACCATATCGGCAGCATATTGGTGATGTATTCGTCTCCATGGACGACTACTCGCGCCCCAATCGTGCACATCTTGGGATGGCTTCATTCAGGATAACAACATCGCTCGACCAGAGTGGCCAGCATGTTCCCCAGACATGAATCATATCGAACATGCCTGGGATAGATTGAAAAGGGATGTTTATGGACAACATGACCCACCAAGCACTCTGAGGGATTTACTCCGGATCGCCATTGAGGAGTGGGACAATCTGGACCAACAGTGCCTTGATGGACTTGTGGATAGTATGCCACGACAAATACAGGCATGCATCAGTGCAAGAGGACGTGCTTCTAGGTATTAGAGGAACCTGTGTACAGCAATCTGGACCACCACCTCCGAAGGTCTCGCTGTATGGTGGTACAACATGCCCTGTGTGGTTTTCATGAGCACTAAAAAGGGTGGAAATGATGTTTATGTTGATCTCTATTCCAGTTTTCTGTACAGGTTCCAGCACTCTCAGAAGCGAGATGATGCAATTTTTTTTTTTTTATGCGTGTATAGTGAATCTGAAACCTTCCAGTGTCTCCAGGTCCCTTTCACATACACAACCTGCTCTCATGATTCTTAAACCAAGTGTTAGCTATGATGAAATTATTGTTTTTTTCTCCTGATGACGACGTCCTCATGAGCAGTCCCCCCCCCCCCCCTCAGGTGATCCGAATGGGGGATCGTCATCGTTGGATGACGTTTTCGGAAACGTGTTCCTATCCTCATTTGGTTCCTCAAGACACCTTCTACACCATCTTGAGGTTTATCGGTGTATTTTTGAAACACCCTCTATGTATTGTAACGTCTCAGTTAAATCGCCTAGCGCCTTGAACAGATGTCTACATGACGTCCGTTGGTGAACATTACATTTTATTCTTACTGCTCGCTTTTCACTTTGTCCCCTAGACAAAAGAGCAACCCAAGTGGAAACCAGAGGACTCACCATCGCTGACGAAAGTGAAGAGCCAACCATAATCGGAAAATGAAATTCTGGATGTTTTTCGAGAATTCTATGGTATGGAGCTAACATTATGCTCGTAAGGGGAGAACCGTTACGGGAGTGTACTATCGAAATCTCTTATCAACATTCCGAAAGCCTGTCGTCGGAAGCTGTCGAGGGAGTGTTTTTGCTCGACGCAAACGCGCCAACTCATTCTTCACATCACACAGTCTGCTTCTTTGGGCAACCAAATCCAACTTCGCCCTGCTTATACTCGTGTCGTGGCACCTATTGACATCTCCCTCTTTCCTCGGGTGAGGAAACCATTGTGCGTCAGGCATTTCCAATTTTCCGACGAGATGAGGTGGAACGTTACCTGCAGACTGGCACAACCAAGGTCTCTGCCACGCCACGCATCGTTGAGAAAAATGTGGTGCATTAAAAGGTCAATATGTAGGAGGGGACTGACAGCATCAGAAAATTTCATGGTCACAGCATGAGTTTTTTGTGATGATAATTGAAACTTTATGACTACCCCTGGAGAATATTTGAGGTGACATTAGAGTCAAGACGGCGAACGAGTCTACAACCCTGAATAGTGAGTGTTGTTGAGCGACTAAATACGTAAAACTGTAAATCAAACACTGTTATCTAACTGTAAACGATGTGGGAATTACTTTGATTATCCCCATAGCTTTTTGTCTACAACCCAAATAGAAACGTATGAAGTATAGTTCAAAAGCCTAATTGGATCGTCCGCGCCTGCAGGCACCTTCCCTTCGCGAAGTATGGGAGCATTTTTTGTAAATGTAACTGTTAAGGCGAAACTCCACCCTAAAACATCAGTTTTTTTTAATTTTAATGGTTATTTCACATCTTTGGAGTGTTTACTCTTAGACCTCAAAATGATTTGGCTGTATTAGAATTACAAGTACGTCTAGGAAATATTTGGTTTGTGGACTGCGCGAGGGGCCGTGGCACACTGATAATTGCCAGAGTGATCACGTTAGTTCCAGTCTATTAGGTACTTGCATCTGATGCACTTCTGGCAAGGTACTGCAATGGCAAAACGCAAAATGCAAATGAAAATTTGTTCAGTGCCATTTGATCGAAGTTTCCCAACAAAAAGAAAGGTAGTTTTGTGTCTTGTAGAAGCCGTCTCTCAGTTGAGTCTGGGATGTTTGAAGGCCGAAGAAAACAGGAATCCCAGCCCTCTTTCGTCACCCTCCTAGTCCTTATTTAGAGTCCTATGACCGACCAAGCAGTCCACAAGATACTTCCTGGAGAAGGAAAAATTCGGGAAGAAGGCTACCGTGGTTTTCATATTATAAGAAGCCTTACAGGAGCAGGAAGACAAAACGTATACTGCTAGTGAATTTTAAGGGTGTGACGTATAATATATATATTCGGTGCCTATAGTGTCACGTCTTTCAGTGTCACACAAATTTTTATTTTTAAAGGGGATCACTTAAGACTTTTTCCATGTGTTCGCCCCTCAAATTTCTCCCTCATATCTCAAAATTGTCGTCTGATGTAGTACAAACTGAAAAAATTCCTTTTGAAGCACAGTTTCGTATATAATTTATATTCAAAACCTTACATCTTTGTCATAGAACAAATTCTACACCGAGAATACTTTACACAAGTTTAAGGGAAGAAATGCTTCCGATAATTATTACAGTATTTAAAGAACATCAAAATATGAACAGGCTGAGATGGACAAACAGTGCATGAGACAATGTTAATCAATTCAACTTTAAAAAGCTAAGGAGCGAATTATTATCAAAATGAGAGATATGCAAAAGTGAAATGCCAAAATGGGCACTTCTCAATTTGTAGTAAATCAAAACAATCAGAATGGCTGAAAGAGAGCACAATAACATGGGCCATAAACGAATAAGAGCTAAGCAATTAAGCAAATAAGAGAATAGGCAAAAATGAGATGCCAACAAAATGAGAGCTGGCCGAACTCCGTCGACACTTACATACGGCTGCGCTCGTGGCAGCACCTCGCGGCCCCTAAGCAACACGCGCGCCTGCGACCGCAGTGCACTCTTAGCGCTCGTGGCGGCGTCTAGCGGCCCCCTACGCAAGTTGTGCGATTGCCGTAGCAGGTCGACCCTTAATCTATGATGTTACAAAGGGTATGTGTCTTGTACTAGCACTCAAATTTTAATAAAATTTTAAGCTCCATTTGCCCTTAAGTTTGTTTTTTAAGTTCAATGCCAAGTTTTATCCTAAATATTAACTAGTCTCAGTAAATTTTTGCAGGAAGTAGTTTTGGGGTATTTGCATTCTTCTACGCACAAATATTATCGAAAATTTACTTTATCTATCTTATTATCACAGTTATATACCGAAAATTAAAGAAAATTAAAATTTGAAAATTGAAAAAAATGCCGGTCGTAAATTAATAGCATTTCTGATAAAATTAGTTGCTAGAACTTTTGTACATGTCTTGTGAATGTACCTAAAAATTCTGGTGTGCCAAAACTGACGTTTGAGTACCAAAAGTTGATTTTCAAAATTGCCATTAAAATAATATTAAAATTTATAACTCAAAATCCAGTGAAGTTCTCGACTTCGAACTTGCGTATTGCTATATTTTATATGACAGACATATTTTTAAAATTCGGTACAAATCGGCAAAGTAGAAAAATAGTTAAACTTTTAGGTGGGGTACTCCATAAGTTTAGTTGACTATATGGTCTGTGTGTGTACTTAGCGTGGTGTTCGTGCTGGAGATGATGAGAGAAGGGAGAGTGTGAATCCCAGTGCTACCACACAGACTTCTCCTGTCGAAGAGTACCGAAGCGCCCATCGACCTTAACGTCCCCGTCCGACGGACGGGTCACCTTAACAGCGTCTCATGCACTCACTTCGGGAGATACTGCGGATATGTTTGGAATTTAGCTCAGGAGATTGGCGTAAAGACCGCTGATCAGGGACCTTGTGCCACCACCCCATCCCTCCTATCCCCACTGACATAGGGCAAAGGGAAAGGAAAAAAAAAAAAACATTACGCGGCGAAGCTGGACGTTAACCTATCCAAGTGCTGGCCACGATCGACGGTGCTTTAACCTTGGTCATCTGACGGAAACCGGTGCATCCGCCTCGGTGTGGGCGTTGACAAAACGCATAAAGTAAATGTTGTTTAACTACCAAGGGCATTGCTAGCTTGGTAGCCTTTCCTGCAGCTTCATTCAGTAAGAACAGCCGTACTGATTTTTGAAATAGCATCCCATATTTTTTACTCGATATTCCACTTCCTCTGCTTAAGAGCTGTTCAAGTACGTATAACAGTGTACAATTCACATTATTAAAAACGTAACACAGCACATAGGAACACGCGAGGCAACAATGTCCGGAGGACTTGTGTGAAATCGTATCGGACTTAACTGCTAAGGTCATCAGTCCCTAAACTTACACACTACTTAACCTAAATTATCCTAAGGACAAACACAAACACCCATGCCCGAGAGAGGACTCGAACCTCCCGAGGACTTCTCTTAGAAGATAGGTTAAAGAAAGGCAAACCAATGTTTATAGCGTTTATAGACTTAGAGAAATATTTTGGAAATGTTGACTGCAATACCCTCTTTGAAATTCTGGGGGTACCAGGGGTAAAATACTGGGAGCGAAAAGCTATTTACAGTTTATGCAGAAACCAGATGGCAGTTATAAGAGTCGAGGAGCGTGAAAGGGAAGCAGTGCTTGAGAAGGTAGTGAGACAGGCTTGTAGCATATCCCCGATGTTATTCAATCTGTACATTGAACAAGCAATAAAGGAAACCAATGAAAAATTGGACGTATGAATCAGAAGGGAACGAAGAAGAACGAAAAACTTTGTGATTTGCCGATAACGTTGTAATTTTGCCAGAGACAGCAAAAGACTTGGAAGAACATTTGAACGGAATGGACAGCGTCTGGGAAGGCGGGCATGAGATGACCATCAAGAGCAAAACGAGGATAATGAAATTTAATCCAATTAAATCAGGTGATGCTGAGGGGATTACATTAGGAAAAGACGCATTTAAATTAGTAGATGAGTTTTGCTTTGGGCAGCAAAATAACTGGTGATGGCCGAAGTACAGAAGATTCTGGCATTGGCCTGAAAAACGTTTCTGAAGAAGACAAGTTTTTTAACATCGAGTATAGATTTAAGTGTCAGTAAGTCTTTTCTGAAAGTATTTGTGCGGAGTGTAGCCATGTATGGAAGTGAAACATGGACAATAAACAGTTTAGACAAAAAAAGAATAGAAACTTTTGAAATGTAGTCCTACAAAGGAATGCTGATTAGATGGGTAGATCACATAACTAATGAGGAGGTACTGAATGGACTTGGGGAGAAGAGAAAATTGAGGTACAATCTGACTAGTAGAGATGGAATGTTGCAGTAGTTTTTCGGAGATGAAGAGGCTTGCACAGGATAAGGTAGCTTTAAGAACTGCATCAAACCAATCTTAGGACTGAAGACCACAACAACAACAAGAACACAAAACTGACTTTGACTTTACTGTATTAGCACACAGTGGAGGTACCCGGGGTAACGTAACTCGTTCACTTGCTGGAACTTACAGTAAACACATAAAAACACAAGGAAAATGTAGACCGGTTATTCAGAACACGATGTGCGCACAAGGCATTACATGCGGGACATACATCCTCTTGCTATCACATTAGGATTCTGGTTCTTAGCGGCAGTTCATCCAGGGGGCAATGAAGAATTCGTGTGAGAAAGTTGGCATATGCGCTGCCCTTTAGGTTGCCGTTGATGAAATATGGGCCAATACTTGTAGCACCAAGCAATACACGTCAGACACTTCCTCTACATAGCCACTGATGTTAACCTAGGCCGTTTTGAATTTTCGTGGCACCAATAATATTTGTTCTTTGTACTCACCTCCCTTTATTTGAGAAGGAACGTTCATCGGTAAAATGAACAAAGTAGTGGAATGTATGATTGTCAAGGATTTGCTGATGTGTCCGTTGACAGATTCTGGAAATCATTCCCATACAATTCTTCAGTCTTCAAAAAACAGGACACTTCCAGATTCATACAAAAATTTGTGAAAGTGTTATATATTACTCGACATTTACCTAAGTGGCAAAAGGGGGGACATATGCGAAGTTCAATACTTCGAAGAAAACCTTATAAAGTCCACAGTTTTCAAGGCAATGTAACTGAACTTGGCACAGCTGTTAAGGAATGTTGTTTGGATAAATACATACGTTTTTATGCTTACGCACGTTTTCAATTATATACAGCTGAATATTTTTCAACAAGGTGAGTACAAATGTTCCTTTTCTGCAAAATCTGTCAGGACGAAATTAATGTAGTTTTGAACCAAGTTTGAAATACATTATTAAAAATATCAGTGAAATACAATATTGACATCTTCTTTTGCTATATTTTTACAGTTTACCTAATTTCTGTGAAAAGAAAACTAAATTTTAGGGGTGCCTCTTACATAAAAGCCTTACTATTGTAGTAAATGATAATTCCTTCTACAGAATATTTCACTACAGTCTTGATTAATTGCATGCTAAATTTAAGTACCATAATGTCAGTGGTTTGTGAGGAAAAGGTACGTAAAGTTGCCAAAAATGCAAGTTACGGCAAACCTCAAACAAAGATTTGACGGTGTCTGTATTAGGCCTTACATTATCTGGATGAACTCGTGCGAACAGTCTTTTCTTTACCTTTCCTATTAGGTTTACCTGATTTTCATACTGAGTAACAATAATGTCAGCTGCAACAATTCTTCTGTTATCGATTTCCTTCAATATCAACAGTTTGAAAGCTCCAAGATCAAATCCTAACCCATGTACAGTCCACAGTCTGCCAAATTTAGCACAGTTAAAAACTAAACAAGCGTCGTACACTGCAATTTCTTCGGAATTTGTGGAAACAAATGTTATCATGGGGCATGCTTTTCCTTTCAGGGTGTTTTTCCATTCACACACTAAAAAAAATGAAATGATCGGATGGCATTGTTGGCCGGGAGGCCCCTTTCGACGAAGTTCTGCCGCCGTATCGCAAGCCCTTTTTAGATGACACCACTTCGGCGACTTGCAAGTCAATGATGACGAAAATCACGATGAAAGACAAACAACACCCAGTCCCGGGGCCCCTTGCGTGGTATGCGGTAACGCTACCGCTACGCTGCGCAGGCGGACCATTCACAGACTTTGGATCTGATAAACACCGAAATATTCCCGGCATTGTAACTGCAAGGAACTGGAAGAAAACAACGCAAGGAAGAAATAATAGGGGTGTGGCCATGTGAAAGCTTTTGTTAATTATTATTTAATCATACTTAGGAGTGGAACTGAAACATAACATTCTGGGACTGAAATTAATCATTCCACGATATAATAATTAGTGGCAAATCTTAATACAGATTATAAAAATCATCAGTAGTAATATAGTCATCTCCAACTGCATCATTATTCTCTGAAGTACTCAGGTATTTATTTGATGACCAAATTTCTGAAAGTAGTTTTTTGTCTTCCAATTATTTATCATAAAAACCTTTTTTATCATTTCCTTAACGTACACAAGATTGAGTATATTTCTATCTGCCGACCGGAGTGGCTGTGCGGTTCTAGGCGCTACAGTCTGGAGCCCCTTATTAGTATTTTTATGTAAAAATTTGTACTTATCCCGTTTTGCAACCGAATGGGCCAGTTAGCCGCTTCTGCAACCCCATCGGCGGCCATGATGGAAAGCAGTCAGTTCCAAAACCGGGCGAAAAATTAATTCCAATGTTTATCTGGCTATGGCGGTAAGAATGGTAGACTACAGTAGTATACTAAAATAATGCAAAAGGGGGAAAATTAAACGAAGAAAGTGCTGAAATACTGTTTAATTTAAAATACAGGGTGTACGTAATGTCAGAGAACACTTTCAATTGTTTATTGCAAAAGAATCTAACATTGTGCAGATGTCATACATCAGTCATTTTAAGAGAAACCCTGAAAGTTTTTTATGTATACCGCCACAGCGTAGTTTGGTAATTTGCCGATAGTCAGCGCTAGTCGCAAACATGGCGAGTTAATGTGCGGAGGGAGCTGTTTCATGAAATTACCTCCCCGATCACCAGAGTTCACTCCGTGTGAATTTTTACTGTGGGGACACATTAAAGATCTGGTGTATGTACTGCCCCTACCACGTGATATACCAGACCTCCGGGAGAGAATGGGGGAAGCGACTGCCACAATCGACGATGCCATGCTGGGACGGGTACGGCAAGAATTCGATTTCCGTATTAGCGTCTGCCGTGTCACTCACGGTTCGCATATCGAATGTTTGTAAAACTAACTTCCAGAGTTTCTTTTCAAAATGCAATTTGTATGACATCTGTACGATGTTTAGTTCTTGTGCAATAAATAATTGAAAGTGTTCCCGGACTTTATGTAAACCCTGTATTTAAAAAGATTGAAACCTTTACATGGCGTAACATGAACTACTACAACGTACAATATAAATATTACTCAGATTTCATCACTGAATTCAGTCTTAATACCTGTCATGAAAGTGAGTAATCTTTGGAAACAAATCTTGGGAAAATGAAATATTGCATGAAACGATCTCAAGGTAAAATGAAGTATACAGCGTTTAAGCTATGTTCGGGGAATCGTCGTCATCTAAGAGCTCAAAATCAAATCCTTCATCCTCGCCGTTTTGACATTCTTCTGTTTCCATGATCTTCTGCTGCTCAAAAATATCAGTGTAGAATTTTAACTTTTCCTCCTCGGGCCATGCCTCGCCGCAGTGTAGTTGTAACAGCCGCTTGACGTCCGTAATTTTAGCTTTTTTTCAGTGGGACGCCGTTTGGAATGTCTTCAGGAAGAGTTTCTTTCGTGATACGTTTCCCTCTTTCAAGAACAGATTTCGGCTTTCCACTTTCAAAATTGAAGAATGCTTCTACTTGCACAAGACATAAATTTATGTTTTCTGTCTTCGTGATGATAATTCTCTTCGACTTTTCAAACTGGAAGTGCCATGATCCAGGAGCTTTGATGACGTCAGTGGCGATCTTATTCCAGTCTCCACTCTGCAGTCGTCCGATCCCAAATGCACCACTGTGGCAAACATTTCCATTATGCCGACATATACTGCAGGGTTTTCGATTACGCTCAATTTTAAAAATTTTGTCTCCATGTTTCCAAAAACTCTATCATGGTGTATAAAAGAATGACCGACGATCGGGAACCACACTTCAACGCTCTCTACATGTACTGGAGCAGCGTACAGGAACCAGTATATCAACATCCCAATCATTGTTGTATTCTTGTTGTGCCTACCGCATCCATCCGATAAGAGGCCGGGTTTGGTGACACCATGCAAATTGTGTTAAGAATTTGGTCACGAATAGGTGAAGCAATCTGATTCGACCCCTTTGCAAATTCGCTCCCCAGCCAAACACACAAGGTCACATTGTCTTTCGTCTGACTGCTCGTAGAGGATCCTCGGCAAACCGTGAAATTGTGAGTATAGCTGTCTGGAACAATAAGCCGCCTGATCTGGGACTTTTGGAAGGACTTAATTTTTCTAGCAGTCATAACTTAAAATTAGTTTACCTTCGATGTCTTCCTCCAGTCTTTCATAAAAAACATCACTTCAACCTTTGTGAGCTGTAAGATGATGTCCCACGTTTTTCTTTTACATTGGCTGTTTTTTTTCCAAGGAAGTCATGCTTTGTAGGGACGAGCATATAAGGTGCTCCGAAGCCAGTATTGAAGTTATTGCAGAATATTGTCCGGTAGTAGTCGTACTTTATGTCCAGATCAGGATGTTTGTCACAGAACATTTCCCACATTATTTTTACATTTAATTCACTGGGCAAATATTGACAGTGTAGCATTTTTCATCTAGAGCAGTGACTTTCGATCGGCTTGAATTGTTCATTGTGTTGGACAACTGCATTTTTGGTATCTTTATACAACTTCGTTCTTCTCTCACCTGCTCTTCTTTCAGCAATTGCAGGTGAGGAATCGTTCATTATACTCTGACAAATTTTGTTGAGTCCATTTTTTTATCTGCAAAATCCCCATGAAAGCCGCTCTGGAAACCCTGATGTTTATAGAAACTCCTTCACGTTGTTTGGAGGTACAAACTCCGTAATTAGTTGCTTTCTTGATACTTTGTCTGCTGTAAGCTTAGATGTTCGAGGAGATGACTCAGTGACATGCTGTCGAATGTAGTTTCTCTGCCATTTTCGGTTATTTTGTTCGTAGAATTTTTGATGGATCCGTCTTACGTCCTGCGTAGTGAGTTCTTTACATTTCAGCTTTCCAACAGGATGTTTACAGTTTGGCCTCTGTGGAAGCCCTTTCCGTTGGTACTTACGGATAAATGAAAAATGAAATTTTTAATTAATTTAATCCTTCTTATTAATACTAGGTTATTCAGTTTCATATGAGCCCTGTCCGTAACCTAAGAGGCTAGCGCCATCTGCTGTGCTTTCGTTGTATTAGCGCGGCTGTATTCGGCCATACGTCTTCAGTAATCCCACCTGATTGGTATCCAAGCCAACATGCTGTACGCATGCCTCTACATTGTGCTCCGTTTGCTTCTGTAACAGTCCAAAGGTATTTGGAATCGTGCGTTGATTTCCTTTATCGGTTTGTCTGACCTCGTTTCTGTTGCAGCTGTTGGATGATTTCCGAAATATTCCGTCTAGCTTCCCACAGTTCCTTTTAGTTATTATGACGGCCAGATTTTCATCCAAACGATTTTATGTGAATGTCGTTGACATACAGTGTTGGTAGCCTTATAACGTTTATATAATACTTATTTAATTAGCCTTCTTTTTCCTGTTAGATATTCTGATGATGCCTAACATCGGCGAAAGGAACTATTTCAAAATAAAAGTAAGTTTGGAGCTGTAAATGTTTGATTTTCAGTATAGTGGCCCATGTCGGTACCAATGGACTGTGTCGCTTTGTATCGGAGGAGATTCTCTCTGGTTTTGGGCGGCTAGCGGAAATGGTAAAGACTGCCAGTCTTGCTTGCGAGATTAAGGCGGAGCTCACCATCTGCAGCATCGTCGACAGAACCGACTGTGGTCCTTTGCTGCAGAGCCGAGGGGAGGGTCTGAATCACAGGCTCAGGCGGTTCTGTGACCGTGTGGGCTGCAGCCATTGGGTGGTGGGTTTCCGGGCTCCGCTTAATAGGTCAGGAGCCCATTACACACAGGAAGAGGCTACACTGGTAGCGGGGGCTGTGTGGAAGAGACTGGGCAGTCTTTTAGGTTAGACGGTCTGAGGAAAGCACAAAAAGGGCATCCGTCTAAAAAGGGGCAGGTAAAACACAGTAAGGTAGTTGTACAAAAGATCGGTATTGTAGTTGTAAAATGTCATAGCTGTGTTGAGAAAGAACCAGAGCTCCAAGCCCTAACAGAAAGCACTGAAGCTCAAATAGTTATAGGTACGAAAAGCTGGCTAAAGCCGGAAATAAGATCAGCCGAAATTTTTTCAAACGACCCAACAGTGTTCAGAAAGGACAGATTAAATACAGTTGGTGGTGGAGTATTTATTGCTGTCAGAAGTAGTTTACGTTGTAGTGAAATTGAAGTAGATAGTTCCTGCTAAATAGTATGGTTAGAGCTTATATCAGAAATGAGGCTAAACTATTAACTGGATCGTTTTACTGACCCCCCCCCCCCCCCCCCCCAACTGAGAAGGTGAGGTTTCTGAACAGTTAGAAGAAAACTCGAGTCTCATTTCAAATAGGTACGCCACTCATACAATTATAGTCGGTGGTGACTTGAATCTACCCTCGACATGCTGGAAAAATTACAGGTTTAAAGCCGGCGGTAGGCTTAAATCTTCATCCGAAATTGTACTCAATACTTTCTCAGAGAATTATTTTGAACAATTAGTTCATGAGACCACTCGAAGCGTAAATGGTTTCGAAAGCGTACTTTACTTCTTTGCAGGAAATAATCCTGGACAGATAGGGAGAATCATGACGAATACAGGGATTAGCATCCACAAGGCAGTTGCTGCAAGGCTGAATACCGTAACACCCACAACCATCAAAAAGAAACCCCAAGCACGTCTATTTAAGCTGATAAAAATGCCCTGAACGCCTTTTTAAGAGACAGTCTCCACTTCTTCCGGACTACCCATAACCGTAGAAAAGATGTGGAATGATTTCAAAGAGATAGTATCGACGGCAGTTGAGAGATATATACCACATAAATTGATATGTGATGGTACTGATCCCCCGTGGCACACAAAACGGGTCAGACTGCTGTGGCAGAAGCAGCGAAAAAAGAATACCAAATTTAAAAGAACACAAAATCCCCAAGATTGGCAGAATTTTGCAGAAGTTCGAAATATAGCTCGTGCTTCAATGCGAGATGCTTTTAATAATTTCCACAATGAAACTCTGTCTCGGGATCTGGCAGAAAACCCAAAGAGATTCTGGTCATACATAAAGCACACCAGTGGCAAGACGCAGTCAGTGCCTTCACTGCGCGATTACAACGGTGAAGTCACTGATGTCAGTGCCATAATAGCAGAGTTTTTAAACACGGTTTTCCGAAACTCCTTCATCAAAGAAGACGAAGTAAATATTCCTGAATTCCAATCAAGAATAACAGCCAAGATGAGAAACATGTAAGTAGATATCCTCGGTGTAGCAAAGCAGCTTAAATCACCTAATAAAGGCAAGGCTTCCGGTCCAGATTGTATACCAGTCAGGTTCCTCTCAGACTATACTGATACAATAGCTCCATATTTAGCAATTATATGCAACCGCTCACTCACAGAAAGATCCATACCTAAATACTGGAAAATTGCTCAAGTCACGCCAATACCCAAAAAGAGAAGCAGGAATAATCCGCTGAATTACAGGCCCATATCTCTAACATCGATTTGCAATAGGGTTTTGGAACATATACTGCTTTCAAAAATTATGAAGTACCTCGAAGAAAACGATTTATTGACACATAGTCAGCCGGCCGCTGTGACCGAGCGGTTCTAGGCGTTTCAGTCCGGAACCACGCTGCTGCTAATATCGCAAGTTCGAATCCTGCCTCGGGCATGGATGTGTGTGATGTCCTTAGGTTAGTTAGGTTTAAGTAGTTCTAAGTCTAGGGGACTGATGACCTCTGATGTTAAGTCCCATAGTGCTTAAAGCCTTGTGAACCATGTTTTGACACATAGTCAGTACGGATTCAGAAAATATTGTTCTTGCGAAACACAACTAGTTCTTTATACTCATGAAGTAATGAGTGCTATCGAGAGGGGAGGTCAAATTAATTCCATATTCTTAGATTTCCAGAAGGCTTTCGACAGCGTTCCTCACAAGCGTCTTCTAACCATACTGCGTGCCTATGGAATATCATTTCAGTTGTGCGACTGGATCGTGATTTCCTGTCAGAAAGGTCACAGTTCCTGGAATAGACGGAAAGCCATCGATTAAAACATAAGTAATTTCCGGTGTTCCCCAAGGAAGTGTTATAGACCCTCTGTTGTTCCCGACCTATATTAACTACAAAGGAGACAATGTCAGTAGCCCTCTTAGATTACTTGCAGCTGATGCTGTCATTTACCATATTGTACAGTCATCAGATGACCAAAACGAATTGCAAAATGATTTAGATAAGATATTTGTGTGACGCGAAAAGTGGCAATTAACCCTGAAGAAACAAAAGTGTGAAGTTATTCACATGAATACTGAAAGAAATCCGGTAAATTTCGATTACGCGATAAGTGACACAAATCTGATGGCTATAAATTCAACTAAATACTTATGTATTACAATTACAAATAACTTAAATTGGAACGATTATATAGATAATGTTGTGGGTAGAGCAAACCAAAGACTGCGATTCATTAGAAGGCGCAACAGATCTACTAAAGACATTACTTACACTATACCTGTCCGCCCTATACTAGAGTACTGCTGTGCGGTGTGGGATCCGCATCAGGAGGGGCTGACCGATGACATCGAAAAAGTTCAAGGAAGGGCAGCTCGTTTTCTATTATCGCGAAATAGGAGAGATAGTGCCACGGACATGGTACGTGGAGTGGCAATCATTAAAACAAAGGCGTTTTTCATTGCGACGGGATCTTCTCGTGAAATTTCAATCACCAGTTTTCTCTTCCAACTGCGAAAACATTCTGTTGGCACCCACCTACATAGGGAGAAATGATCATCACAAAAAAATAAGAGAAATCACTACTCGCTCAGAAAAATTTAAGTGCTCGTTTTTCCCGCGCGCCGTTCGAGAGTGGAGCGATAGAGAGACAACTTGAAGGTGGTTCGTTGAACCCTCTTCCAGGGACTTAATTGTGAACAGCAGAGCAATCACATAGATGTAAATGAAAAAAATTCTTGATTTGTCTTTCTTGAACATTCAACGCACTCTCAAGAACGTATATATCATTTGTACACGTGAATTTTTGTCATTTTCTAGGGCTAAAATATTATGGTGAAATAATGACATAAGTAAACGGATAAACCATAACTGTGCTTCTCTAAACTCATCCTGAAATAAGCATTTTAATCAAAATTGGAATTGCATCCTGAAAAACGAAATAAGATTTCAGCGCAGGGCACATTTCAATATGCCTTGTAAGAAAAGGGAAAACATGCAGCCACTTGGTCTTAGAATGATTCAGTAGTTGCCTATATTGTACATCTAAGAATTCACAAAAGTCCTTTAAGACTTTCACTGCATACTGTGTAAATAGAAAAATAATGAAATATTTTAATACTACGGAATCAACATCTAATACAATCTGTGCATCAATAGCATACTGAATACAACATGAGCAGGGCAGGCTGCTCTTAGTAATCTATCATTTAAATTGTTTTTCAGGTGAGCGAGAACATTATTTCTCGACCTCTTAACGTTTCCACTAATTCCACAAAAATTTCTATTCGTATTGTCCCGGGGAAAAGCAACACATTTTTTATTAATACCTCTACTTCTAAGAGTATCGCATAGGTAAGATGGAATCTTTCAGATTTTTGATTTGGAGTGCTTTTTAGTTCTATCACCTTTGTTTGAGTTCCCCCACATTTAATGTCATAGTATTGAATTAGAATTGGATATAGCTTCACAGAAAAATAGTTACTGCCATATGTTACAATATGAAATACGAAATACCCTCTAAAGCAGCAGTAGGTACATTAACAGACTGAGGAGACAATACAGAGTTAACAGTTGCTTCTGTTTTAGTGCGAGCACGCGACATTTGTTTAGCTATATTTCAGTGTTGGAATAAAAATTTCTGCAATTTTTTTTGTAGGTTCTGTTAATTTAAAACTTCGATGTTATTTGACCGCGAGAAAATATAGGTTGCATTCTGCTGCATGGGTCAGATCACTAAGTTTGGAATCCGTTTTTGCAAAGAAGTCCCCCAACTTTGGACGAAAGTACAGCAGTACGAAAGCTGCGGTTCGTGTTTACCATTGCTTTGGTGGTCTTGTAGGACCAACACCCCTGCAAAATAATAATTATATACCGTACTGTAAGTTATTCCGTACAAGAAACGTTGAACTAGTATAGGTGAATTTCCAATGTCGTAGTACGCTATTTTACATACAAACTGCTGCAAAATAATAAACCTTATCTTTATTAGCAACTGAGACGAATGTATAAAAAAATGGCTCTGAGCACTATGGGACTTAACATCTATGGTCATAAGTCCCCTAGAACTACTTAAACCTATCTAACCTAAGGACATCACACAACACCCAGACATCACGAGGCAAAGAAAATCCCTGACCCCGCCGGGAATCGAACCCGGGAACCGGGGCGTGGGAAACGAGAACGCTACCGCACGACCACGAGCTGCGGACCGAATGTATCAGATTGACATTCTCCCATGATATTGATTCTCCTCAGCCTGAAGTCAGGAAAGCGTTTTTTTAATTCGTCACACAATCATTAACACTGCTTATTTCACAACAACCAACAAGCAACTGAGAGTAGAGCACATGAAAATAATCATTCCGATTTGAAATTATTAGAAGCCGGGGCATCTTGCATTGTTACATACGTAATGCTTTTAAATGGCCACCTCGCAGCTCTTATTTCACGATAATTGTCACGCCTGTTATTTCAGTTGCTCTGAAATAGTAACTTGAGATCGGTGCGGTATGGCGCGGACGCGATAGAGAAAAAAGAAAAGTCTACAAAAGTACCACGTTGTTGAAGAAAGGTTCAGTTCTTTTATGTTTTCAGTTGTAAGGGTTCAGACGGCTGTATTTCCGCACTTTGAAGTTGAAACAGTTTTATAGCTCTAAAAGATAACGTTCCCCTATTTTTCCTAAAAACCCACCTGGACCATTTTTAAAGTCCAAAAGAGGACCGAGCGAAGTGTCGCAGTGATAGCACACTGGACTCGCATTCGGGAGGACGACGGTTAAATCCCGCGTCCGGTCATCCTGATTTAGGTTTTCCGTGATTTCCCTAAATTGCTCCAGGCAAATGCTGGGATGGTTCCTTTGAAAGGGCACGGCCGACTTCCTTCCCTAATCCGATGACCTCGCTGTTTGGTCTCTTCCTCCAAACAATCCAATCCAATCCAAAAAAGAGGACGTGTCCGTGTAAAAGATGACGTCTGGTAACACTGTTGAGGTGTACATAAAAAGACTGGAACTGGGTAACCCATTCGAGTGCAGTGTACAATGGTTGTAGGAATGTCTGTCTCCTCTTCGAGCTGCCGCGTGTTGACGTGTGGACTGACTGTAACAAAAGCGAGAACAGTAACTTGGGAGTCTTCCTTCGTGCGAGCTATCCGATGAATGCATTGACTTGTGAAGCGTCACAAGAAGTAGAGAAAGCATCCGTCGGGAAGCTGGGTTCTTGTCAGGAGATGGAATTCCTCTGGCTGAGTAACATTACGCCTGTCTTCAACCGCAACAAAAGGAAAGTATTTTTGAAGCAGGGCTGCCTTTACTGTACACAACATAATATCGTTTAAAAGTACTACAACACTGTGGTATGTATACCCACATTAAAAATAAGAAAAATTATGTAATTACAGTTAACTCACTTTCTTCTTCGATAAGCAACGTCTCTATCTTCTCTTCGTTGGTGAACATTAGACTTTCACAAGCCTTAATTCATGATACATACGTATATGATATGGTGTCTCTTCCTTTGGACATGCAGCCGTCTAGTACGAAGTTAGAGTATATTAATACCTTCAGCTGCTGACGGGCGTTGACATATATCAACGGGGACAGGCGAAAATGCGTGCCTCGACAGGGGCTCGAACCCGGGATCTCCTGCTACATGGCACACGCTCTATCCATTTTTTTCTATATGGTTCGTTGTTTTTGGTTTGGGCGGACGTCACAAGACATCCACGCAAGACTTTCTTTGATTCCTTGACTCAGTTTTTTTTTTTTTTTTTTTTTTTTTTTTTTTTCTCTCTCTCTCTCTCTCTCTCTCTCTACAGAGAGCACGCAGCTCTCTGACCGAACACGCTGAGCTACCGTGCCGGGGCATCTGAACCACCGAGGGCACAGAGAGAAGTACGATAGCACGGACTGTCTCGCGCACACCTTCCGTGAGACCCACATTCTCACCTTATATGTCCACACACTACATTCGTAGTGACCCTACCCAACACACTCATTACTCGTGGAAGACATTCTTACCAAGTCCCGTCAGAGTTCGGGTAATATGTGTGCATCCGCATAGAAGCAGAAGGTCATGGCCGGTATTGCCAGAACTATATGCGGATGCACACATATTACCCGAACTCTTACGGGACTTGGTAAGAATGTCTTCCACGAGTAATAAGTATGTCGGGAAGGGACACTACGAATGTAGTCTGTGGACATATAAGGTGAGAATGGGGGTCTCGAGCCCGCATCTCGTGGTCATGCTGTAGCGTTCTCGCTTCCCGCGCCCGAGTTCCTGGGTTCGATTCCCGGCGGAGTCAGGGATTTTTTCTGCGTCGTGATGGCTGGGTGTTGTGTATTGTCCTTAGGTTAGTTAGGTTCAAGTAGTTCTAAGCTCTAGGGGACTGATGACCATAGATGTTAAGTCCCATAGTGCTCAGAGCCATTTGAACCATTTTTTTGTGGATCTCGCGGGAGGCGTGCGCGGTGTAGTCCCTGCAATCGCACTACTCTCACTTCCCTCGGTGGCTCAGGTGTACAGCGTGTTCGGTCAGAGAGTCAGCTGCCCTCTCTAATAAAAAACTGAGTTAATCGATCAACAACGAACTTAAACGAATGTCTTACGACGTCCGCCCCGAGCAGATGCAACGAACGAAAGCGAACAAGAAAAAAAGCCGGCACTGTAGCTCAGCGTGTTCGGTCAGAGAGCTGGTTGGCCTCTGTAATAAAAAAACTGAGTGAAAGGATCAACAACGAACTTCAACGGATGTTATGTGACGTCCGTAACGACCACACACAACGATCAACAATGAACAAAATGGGAAAGAAAGGTGGATAGAGCGTGTGCCATGTAAACAGGAGATCCCGGGTTTGAGTCCCGGTCGCGGCACTGATTTTAACCTGTCCCTGTTGATATATATCAACGCCCGTCAGCAGCTGAAGGTATTAGTATATTCTAGTTTTAACTCAGGATGGTTGACTGAATGACCGATGTGCATTTTCTTTGTGTTTCCATTTGTTTACTGTCAGCTCCAGCAAGTGGACGATTATCTTACCTCCGCCACGTGCACTGTACTGTAATACAAGACAGTCAAAATCAGTTCTGTCTTACGTTTTATATAACGCCGTATTTGCGGCGTCACCTAAAACTTACACCCAAAATACTGCGTAAATGGAAAGTGCTGTTGACGTGCGGTTGTCACAGAACCGACTGCTAGTCAGGGGATCGCACTGTTGTAATAAACTTAGAAAGTATATTTTTGTGCAAAGATACATTTTTTAAACGGAACAGCGCCATTAAAGAAGATTAAGTAAGAATGTCAGTGGTGTTTGGTGTAGGAATCTAGTGCGAGTAGTTGCCAGGTACTATGTTGAGTTTCTTTACAGTGTCGTTGCCAGGTACTATGTTGAGTTTCTTTACAATGTCCTTGTGAGCTCGTTGACTGCATTGCGACTTTCTGGTCAGTTAGTGGGGAACTGTCCAAGCTGTAGGTAGAATGCAGACGGTGGGATTTGTCAATGCAGAAAAGCCGACATGTTCTTAGTGTATGGAGAGTGTAGGAAGGATGCAGTTCTTCCTTGTATGGTATATAGGGCAAGATATCCCAATAGCGGTCTACCATCTATGTGTTATGTAACAGTTTCTTCAACGAGATAAGTGAAAATGGAAGTGTAACACCTAGAGAACATAACAGAAGGGAATAAGTGACGATAGAAGAGGGGAAATTAATGTTCTTGTTGCTGTTGCAGTTGATTCACTATTTAGCCGAAGCGCAGTTGCATCAGGAAGAGGCACAAGTCACGCATATGTCCTACATATTCTCCATGGACATAGGTTCCATCCCTATATCATATCCCTCCATCAAGACCTGCATGAAAACGATTATGAAAATCGTGTTGACTTCTGTACATGGACAAATGAAATGACTCAATTTCAGAGACTTCACTGGTCTCATACAGATATGATTTTTCTGTATGTAGGGTGAAGTGGCGAGTGAAAATTTCTACCAAGGCAGGGACTCGAAACCGGGGCTGTTGTTTACGAGGTAGTCGCGTTATCCACTAAGCCACCTTTGCACAGTTGTTCACACAGCTGCACAGAGTACCCTTACGCGCCTCCCTCCCTGATCCGAATTTTCACTGCCTCCCCAGTCTGCCTTAAATTCCCCGTTATGCACGAACAGAACTGCTGAGGTTCGATATGAACCGAATAAAGCCTCTGTAATTGTGTTATTTCATGTACGTGCGTTTCAGGCTGGATCGCCATTTACAATCGATACTGAGGTGATGTACCAGAACATGGAGAGCCTCGGCAAGTACGTTCGTGTGTAAGCAGGGAATTTAAAGTAGACTTGGGTGACAATGAGAATTTGGATCGAGGAGAGGGATGTGGCAGGGTTATCTGTGCGGCGGTTGTGTGAAGCGCTGTGCCAACGTGGTTTTGTGGCTAACGCGCCTGTGTAGTAAACAGCAGACCCTGGTTCGATTCCCAGCCTAGGTACAAATTTTCACTCGCCGCTTCAGCCTTTATACATAACAATCAACATTGGTTTGCCGACAACCCCCTTTGGCATCGTCAGGTGGACCGTCAGCGTGCATTGAGGGCAAACATGAGGTGTGGGATAGTGAAACATCGGCTCATAGGCCCGTTTTTCATAGAGGGAACACCGAACGCGCACAAGTGCCGCTGCCTGCTAACAGACCATGTTCCACGAATCGACGTTCCCCTGCAGACTAGGAGAAACATGTGATACCAACATGATTGATGGCTGTCCAGCCCACAGTGCGCGAACTACTACATCATGTCTTTAAGAATTTTTTCCAAATCCGTTCCCTGGATTCGACGCTTGTAGACTCTTTTCTGTGGGGAAAGCTGAAAGATGCTATCTATAAGGTCACATCAATTACACACGATGATGTGCAACGGCGTATTATGCAGCCTGCTCGGAAATTTCCGTTGAAATGTTAGCACATGTGCGACAGTCGTTCCATACCAGATTGTCTCGTTACTGGTGAGAATCCACATAACTAGTGTATACTCTTGTGTTAGTCTTTAGTGTGTGCTGCCACAGGTATTGTAGAAGTGTCGCTTTGGAATTTTTCAAACTACAATACCTTTTAAACTACTCGCACTAGATTCCTACACCAAACACCACTAACATTCTTATTTAATCTTCTTTTATTGCGCTGTTCCGTTTAAAAAATGTATCTTTGCACAGAAATACACTTTATAAGTTTATTACAACGGTACGATCCCTTGACTAGCAGTCAGTTCTGTGACAACCGCACGTCAACAGCACTTTCCATTTACGCAGTATTTTCGGTGTAAGTTTTAGGCGACCCGCGTTGTATACAGAATGAGAGCCCCTAGCGACGTCCAGCAAACTTTACACAGATCTTTAAACCTTTAAAGACCTTTTTCTCATTGACAATTCCCGAAAAATGGCGACAGGGAAGAAGTTTTCGCTTATTACATTTTCACTGTTCATGCGGGAAAACTTCATCACGAGATATGATGTTTTAATTTATAACTTCTTTACTATCGATTCCATTCCCAATGCAGTTTCCAGACAGTATCCACGTACACCGCTGATTGTACCTACACAATTATGAAATTGTGTGGAGCATAGCTCAGGAGATCTGACGTCAGATGCGAGAAATTCTAGCTTTTGCTTAAGATGGATCACAAATCACCTACGTTACATTCATCCACGTCTTCATGATAAGAGCACTTGTAGCAAACTTGAAACATAATTTCAAAACCTTTTAGAAACTTTTTCTTCTTACATGCTCAACGTCAAATATTTTACACGCTTATTTGTTTGTAAAGCAACCAGGTGTGTGAATCCGTTTCATACATGGCTGTTCGATTATTTAATGAATCAGGCGTTTACAGTATACTACAGAAAGCATGAATCATTTCACCAAGAAGGAAGATGTGAGGACGTAGGAGTATTAAGATTAAACTTCCCGTGAACGTCGAGATCATCACAGGAGGACTACGAGCAGGAAACGAAGAAGTATTGAGAACGGAAACCAGAAGATGTCTATTTTTCTCTGAAAGAAACCGTCCCGGAAGTTTTCTTAGGTGACTTAGGGAATCCACGGAAGAATCTAAATCTAGATGGGCGGACAGGGATATGGACTGCCGTCGTTCCGGATGCGAGTACAGTTTCTTACCTCAGCACCACCTTACTTGTTACTAACATGAAGACTGGAGAAAATCGAAAATGGCTGCCTGCACGAATGTCAACTACAGATCGTGTGTCCATCATGAGGCAGACATGAAAAACCAACAGTTGATTCTGATAATAAAAGCTCGCACGATGAAAGGAGAGCGAAAAGGCAAGGCATATGATTTAAAAAATGGACCAGACGGGAAATAGTGCTATCTCGGGGATATTCTTCAACACTTCACTGGAGAAACAGCCATAGCGAAATAAGTGGGAATGCGAAGGTGTCACTGCATCGAAACTACTCACGCACTAGGACCTGCTGAAATAGACATTACGGGGTGGACTGAATCTGAAGATAAAGAAGTGTGAACCTAAGTCCGGCACTACACTACCGAGTTTCCTTTGACAATGAAATGTGACCAAATATTCGTCATATTTCTATTGACAAATATATCTGGCGTGGCGCAAATAGGGGTAACACATTGCCATCAAATTTTCTTCGTCAAAGATATTTGACATCACAGCTCTTCAGAATGGCCAACAACGGCTTATTACTGTGCTCTGCAGTTGCGTCTACGACAGCTGCATCGTATTTTACATTTGGAACAGGAGTAAAAGACAACAAAAAAACAAAAGTACCTGGATGATGCTGTGGGTGTGTTATACGGCGAGATGATAAACCATGCAACAATATCTGTTACGGGAGCTGCAAGTCGAGACTTAACGTCGTATGAAAATTACCTGCGAATAGACGAAAGTACCTTCCAATATGTGCTCAAGAAATTGGTTCCTCCTATTACGAAGCTGTTAACTCACATCAGAAATGCTACATCTTAAAAGCCAGATCTATCGTTATTCTGCGATTTTTTGCAACAGCAGAAAGCCACGGGTATTCAAGTTTATGGTGTAGCACTCTAATATCCGAGAGCACATATGATGAAAATAATATTGAAAACGTATAAAACTATTTACAAAGCACTACATCAGGAATGCATGAAGAAAACTAATTGTTTAGTACACAGTACAGCCACCAAGAAATATTTTCATTTCAACAAAAGTTGTAGATTTTCTCCTTCATATCCTAGAGGGCACATTCTGGCCGTATTTCACGGCTAACGGTCTCCGCAGCTTTTCTATCAATTTCGTTGTAGATGCGACGCTCCATATACACTACTGGCCATTAAAATCGCTACACCACGAAGATAACGTGCTACAGACGAGAAATTTAACCGACAGGAAGAAGATGCTGTGATATGCAAATGATTAGCTTTTCAGAGCATTCACACAAGGTTGGCGCCGGTGGCGACACCAACAACGTGCTGACATGAGGAAAGTTTCCAATCGATTTCTCATACACAAACAGCAGTTGACCGGCGTTGTCTGGTGAAATGTTGTTGTGATGCACCTTGTAAGTCGGAGAAATGCGTACCATCACGTTTCCGACTTTGATGAAGGTCGCATTTTAGCCTATCGCGATTGCGGTTTATAGTATCGCGACATTGCTGCTCGGGTTGGTCGAGATCCAATGACTGTTAACAGAATATGGAATCGGTGGCTTCAAGAGGGTAATGTGGAACGCCGTGCTGGATCACAACGGCCTCGTATCACTAGCAGTCGAGATGACAGGCATCTTATCCACATGGCTGTAACGGATCGTGCAGTCACGGAGTCCCTGAGTCAACAGATGGGGACGTTTGCAAAACGCCAACCATCTGAACGAACAGTTCGACGACGTTTGCAGCAGCATGGACTATCAGCTCGAGACCATGCCTTCGGTTACCCTTGACGCTGCATCACAGACAGGAGCGGCTGCGATGGTGTACTCAACGACGAACCTGGGTGCACGAATGGCAAAACGTCATTTTTTCGGATGAATCCAGGTTCTGTTTGCAGCATCTACATCTACATCTACATTTTTACTCCGTAAGCCACCCAAAGGTGTGTGGCTGAGGGCACTTTACGTGCCACTGTCATTACCTCCCTTTCCTGTTCCAGTCGCGTATGGTTCGCGGGAAGAACGACTGTCTGAAAGCCTCCGTGCGCGCTCTAATCTCTCTAATCACGAATGTAAATTCGTGATCTCCTCGGGAGGTAAAAGTAGGGGGAAGCAATATATTCGATACCTCATCCAGAAACGCACCCTCTCGAAACCTGGCGAGCAAGCTACACCGCGATGCAGAGCGCCTCTCTAGCAGAGTCTGCCACTTGAGTTTGTTAAGTCATACAATAAAGGATCCTTCTTTCTATGTATTCGCAATACATTACATTTGTCTATATTAAGGGTCAGTTGCCACTCCCTGCACCAAGTGCCTATCCACTGCAGATCTTACTGCATTTCGCTACAATTTTCTAATGCTGCAACTTCTCTGTATACTACAGTATCATCCGCGAAAAGCCGCATGGAACTTCCGACACTATCTACTAGGTCATTCATATATATTGTGAAAAGCAATGGTCCCATAACACTCCCCTGTGGCACGCCAGAGGTTACTTTAACGTCTGTAGACTTAGCATCGTGATGGTCGCATCCGTGTTTGGCGACATCGCGGTGAACGCACATTGGAAGCGTGTATTCGTCATCGCCATACTGGCGTAACACCCGGCGTGATGGTAAGGGGTGCGATTGGTTACACGTCTCGGTCACCTCTCGTTCGCACTGATGGTACTTTGAACAGTGGACGTTACATTTCAGATGTGTTATGACCCGTGGCTCTACCCTTCATTCGATCCCTGCGAAACCCTACATTTCAGCAGGATAATGCACGACCGCATGTTGCAGGTCCTGTACGGGCCTTTCTGGATACAGAAAATGTTCTACTGCTGCCCTGGCCAGCACATTCTCCAGATCTCTCACCAATTGAAAACGTCTGGTCAATGGTGGCCCACCAACTGGCTCGTCACAATACGCCAGTCACTACTCTTGACGAACTGTGGTATCGTGTTGAAGGTGCATGGGCTGCTGTACCTGTGCACACCATCCAAGCTGTGATTGATTCAATGCCCAGGCGTATCAAGGCCGTTATTACGGCCAGAGGTGGTTGTTCTGGGCACTGATTTCTCAGGATCTATACACCCAAATTGCGTGAAAATGTAATCACATGTCAGGTCTACTATAATATATTTGTCCAATGAATACCCGTTTATCATTTGCATTTCTTCTTCGTGTAGCAATTTCAATGGCCAGTAGTGTAGATTTCTGAAGTCACATTGATATACATCAGATGTCCACTGCAACGATGCTAGCGCTCCGAGCTGTTAAAATTCTGTATGCAACAAACAGAAGTCAGGCGCTTTGTACTATCAAATCGAAGCCGAGACGCTAGATTTGATCCAAGAAAATTTGACCATAGCCTAACTATGACAAAGTTATTTATTACACTTCGTAAAAGAAAATTGCTTAGCGTAATAGCAGCCTAATAATGTGTCCATTAATTACATGAGGTTGATTCTTTAAAATTTGGACAGTCCCTCCTCCCTTTGTGAGATTTGGCTAGTTGTAGTGGACTCCCTCTCCCTCACGTGAGGTTTCCTCCATCGTCAGGTAAAACTACCTAAACATGCTAAACATGAAATTCTGTAATTTTGTCTTAAGCATCGATTAAAACTAATAAAAATATGTTTCATTGAGAAGGTGTATTGAACGGTCTTTTTACCACATGTTAAAAAACTGTTTTAAAATGCCAACCCTTAGCAGTATTCGGACACACAGAGAGAGACACAGACTGGCAAAAAAGCTGCACGAAAATGGTATTAAACTAGACTTTTTATTTATGATTTACATGCACTAAATATCATTGAATCCTTAGTTACTTTGAACCGTATCATTATACAGCTTTTCAGACTCTTGATGTATATGATCACTAGGAGATTTCTTGATGAACTTCAACTTAGCTTCCTCCCACAAACGATTAACTTCTTGCTGGCATGTGCGCTTCGATTTGTCGGTATGCCACTTAACATAGGCACAGTCAAAATTCTGAAAGAAACTAATGTCGAGCACAGTAACATGGGCTTCATGTAAGTTGCAGAGTATCACTAATGTCTCAGTGACTGAAATTCAGTGATGTCGATAGGCATAGCACAGAACTCTCCAAATGAAAGCTGACAGTTGTGTGGCATTTGTTTCATATTGAGGAATCTCAGGCATATACATGTGTAAGTCATTCATTACAGTTCAGGTAGGCCATAAAGCAGGAGGGCACTGTAATTTTGTCTATGCTCAGGATTAATTTTATAATTTTCATCCCCCCCCCTCTCTTCAAATGAGATTTGGTGAGATTTTTCTGAATACCTCCCACAACCTCATTTAGAGTTCACATAATTAATGGATCTCCCCTGAAATCAGTCCATCGGTAATAGCGGTTTTGTAAAATAGACACACCAGTGGCACTTTCATAATGTCTAATAAACAAGTAAATGATCTAGCAGCCAATTACAGATATGGAACCCTAATGTAATATATCAGAACCATTGATCAAACATGTGAAATTTAAAACTTTTCCCCTGCTTAGATTGTTCCATGAATTATCAGACGAACACAGAAAATTCCAGGATGAAGTTCGTTGATACTTTTAGATTCATGGCTTCAACCCTTGACAAACTTTCATCAGATTTGAAAAAGAGTCAAATGACGAATATTAAAAAGATTCTTTCGGAAAATCTAGTCAATCTAGTAATGAAGAAAGATGTCTGTCGATGTGACCACATTCATAGTTTGAAGAAATTTGAAGAAACATAGTTTCTATAGAGATAAGAATCTTGGAATAAACTGAATGATTGTGAAGTAAGTGATAAAGATTACAAACACACAAAATTGGTTTGGGAAAAATTTTCTCTCAAATATCTTGGTAAATATGTGATCTATATCTAAAACTGATGTTTCTTGTGGGTTGATGTTTTTGAAAAGGTTAGAAAAACTTTCATAAATGCATACGATTTGGATGCAACTTGGTGTTTTACTGCACCTGGTTTATCTTACTATAGAATGCTAAAAATGACTGGACAAGCACTAGAATTATTGTGATCCTCTTCTAATGGTAGAAAAAGTAACAAGAGGTCAAGTATCCCAGTGGTGTAAAAGAGTGTGAAGTAAGTAAGAAATATATCAAAGATTATGACACAAAAACATATGAAATTAGTTAGCGTACTTAGATACAAACAATCTGTATGGCCATGCTATGAGTCAATATTTATCATATGCTAGATTTGACTGTGTTAACCCAGGGTCTTTCTATTGTAAAAAAAATGGATTCATATCTGAAGCTGATCTAGAATATCCTAGAGAAGTGCATGATTTACATAAAAGATATAACATTAGTATCCAAAGAATCAAAGTTTGCCTGAAACTAAGTTAGTTGTTGACTGCTCTAGATGACACAAATAATTACGTCATTTAATATAGAAATATTAAGCAGTATCTGTCTCTAGGAGTGAAGATAACAAAAATACACAGAATTTTAAAATTTAAACAATCTGATTGGTTGAAACAATATATATATTTGAATGCAGAATTGAAGATGAAAGCAAAGAACAACATTGATGAATCATTCAATATTTGAAAAAAAAGATGGAACATATTAACAACAGAGTGGATATAAAATTAGTTTTAGATGGAGACTTGTGGCAAAACCAAACTTCAAAGGAAGAACAACATTTCATGAAAATCTTGCTGTGATTCACATGAATAAAACTAAACTTATGTTTAATAAAGCAGTTTACATTATCATGAGTGCACTTGATTTATGTAAAGAACTGATGTATGAATTCACTATAGTGGTATGAAACCAAAATATGGTGAAAGTATTGAACTTTGCTGTGGGGATATGAACAGTTATATCTAGAAAACATCGACTGAAATTTTATGTGAAGACATGAAATTAATGATTGATAGTTTTGATACTAATGACTATCCAACATATAATATATACAATAATCCATAAATAAACATACTAGTTGTAGGAAAAATGAAAGATGATTTTAATGGAAAGATAACAGGAGAATTGTGTGGTTTGATAGCGCAAATGCATGCTTATAAAGTTGGTGACAAGGAAGAGAAAAAATCAAAAGCAGTCAAGAAGTGTGTGTTTAAAAATAAACTTAAAGTAAGAGATTATAAAGGTTGTTTCTTTAATAATACTGAACAATACAGAACAATGAATTTAATATGAAGCATCAAACAACTCAAGGTATATTAAAAACTATTGAGCCCTCATGATGATAAAACTTATGCTTTGGAAAATAAGGTAGATGGATGCTACACACTGCTGCTGTAATCATCTTCTTCATCATCATCAAAATCAAAATCTGGGATCTCTTCTTCTTCCTCATCTTTAAAAAGTTAAAAGGTGAACTTCAGGTTTATTAGATATTATTTCTGTTATTACTTCCATAGTATAAACTTTTGCATGTTTTTGTTGTTGGTTCCTGAGATTTCTATTTATAAAATTTAAATTCCATTAATAAAATTTTGTTTTACAGATGGAGCCCCTACTCAGAAAGCTCAATAATGTAAGTATTCCTGATTTGCTTAAGAAATTAGTGTGCTATAAGTAAATGTTTTGTATAACATTACTGGGCATAAATATTTTGATACTTGATGTGGAGAAAAACTTTGTGTGGGACTTAGTAATGAGTTTAATGTTCTTTTACCAGACAGGAATTTGAAGTTAATAACTAGTTGGAATTTTAATTTTTTCAGGATGGATAGGTAACATTGAGATACAATAGATTTAAAAAAAATGAAAAGTAATAATAATGAATTATATGATTAGAAATTTTTAGTTAAATTGACTTTTTGTTGTTATTATTATTATTAATATTATTACTCACACTCACTGTGCACTAGCATCCAAGTGCACTCATTGTTCCCACTTACTACTGACATATAAAAATTTTATATATATATATATATATATATATATATATATATATATATATATATATATATATACATAGGTCATTTCCCCGATTATTTACTTTTTTATTATTCTGAAATTGATGTAAATGAGCTGAAAGAAAGTAAAGATTGAGATGAATGAGTTGAAAGGAAATTTGGAAAGTAGATACAATTTGTAGGTTGAGTCTCATTTTATTGTAAGAAAAAATAAATATTTCTTAAACTATTCTAAGAAAAGAAAGTCCATCTCAATTTTTCCTTAAAATGTTTAAAATATCTTTATCTCTTCTTATAACAAAACGAGCCTAAACCTACAAATTGCATCTATATATACTCAGTATCTAGCGCTTTAGCATGTATATAAATCACACGTGTATTAGAACGCAATGATGATTCCAAATTTCGAAGGACTCGTTGAAGAATATTTGATTTCTAAGATTATAAGCAAGCGAACATGGGATTTTTGATAAAAAAGTATCTCCATCATTCTTATTAACGTTTAAAGAGACCCAAAGCGAGGTAGACGCAACAGCGAAGGTTGGTTTAGTGTAAAACACATGCAAATGTCGGGAAATACCCTAAAACTAGATGAAAAATGTTGAACATGTGGCATTGGATGACGTACCTCGGCCCACGTCCAGCGGATGGCCTTGTCAGTCCTACACACGTCGGTAGGCGCAGTGCGGTACATTGCTGCATAATGGTGCAAAATTCGAACAGCTTTAGCAGATGTGATATGTTGTAAATATAGAAGTTACAAAATTACCGACCTTGCTGCAACCAAGCAAAAGCCATTCGTGTTCTGTGTTTCTTTCCTTTTCCCCTTCCTTTTTGTTTACAGACATTATTTAGTAAAGGAGACTTGGGCCATTTACTGGTAACGACGAGATTCGGAAGCTTATACTCATTTTCTTGTGACACAATACGGCAAGTTTTTGTTGTACTATTCTTCGCAATAAACCAGTGGGGATCGCGAGACCAGCAAATAAGAAATCTTGCTAAATGCAAAGACACAACTGTCTAACGCAATGAAAAAATACTGCTCGCCAGCAGCAAGACTCGAATCCTGAACCACACGCACTAAAGTCGCTGACTTAGGTATGGAGCGATTACTTGGTTTGGGTTGATGTGATCAGGTTCGACAGACCAACAGGCTCAACCGCTGCACGTCATCTGGCGAAGTTAAAGTATTTTTACATCTGGGATTTGTATCGACACAAGTGTGTGCGACGTGTATACACGTCCTCAGGAAACGTATTGTGACGTGTATGAGCTCGCTACGTGCAAGTCATACATGTATGATCGTTCGTTTGCACCTGCTGATTTGTATCAGTGCGTTTGGTGGTGCAGAGCTGCTCGAAGTTTGCGATGGCTTTCCAAAACTGTGTGGAAGACTACAGATTTTTATATGCTGGTGTGCTTGCTCTTTTGGGTGAAGAGAGGAAAGAAAGGCAGAGGAACCGCAGGTGGTGGCAACGAGAGTTTTTTCGCAGACGCGTTACCCATGGAGGTTACACAATACTCGTTCAA
Source organism: Schistocerca gregaria (assembly GCF_023897955.1). Lineage (NCBI taxonomy): Eukaryota > Metazoa > Arthropoda > Insecta > Orthoptera > Acrididae > Schistocerca > Schistocerca gregaria. Next base: position 580,964,066 of record NC_064921.1, read on the forward strand.
GAGTTAACTCTTTTAAGAAGGGGCCTGTTTCAAAATTTATGTTAGGATGAGCATGGATTTCAATAGTTTGTTGTCTCTTGTGGCTGCTCTTCTGTCTAGAACCAAAACGAATTGTTGGGAAGTCATTCCATCAGAGAATCAATTGGCAGTGACCCTCAGATTTTTGGTCACTGAGGATTCCTTTTTGCACTTTAATGTACCTACATAGAACATCAAAAAGCTCAATATGCAATATTATTCGGGTTTGTGAGGCCATTGTGCAAGTTTTATCGCAGGAAGTAAAGGCAGGACAGATGTTATTAAATTCCTAATTTGTAAAAATATATAATAATAATAATATAAGAATATATACTATGTTGTACAATTCTTTAACTTACTCTTATTAATTTTTGTACACCTGGCACACATACCTTGCCCTACAAATTCCCCAGATTTTACTAACAATGAGATACATTTAAGTGATTTAAAACAAATGGATCACTTCAGTCAGCAATACAGTATCAAATTTCTGAAAACACTTTCGTGATAGTGAACATATTGAACAATATTAATTTGTATTTCATTTTTTTTATCTCATTAAAACACAAAATTCGTGGATAGCAGTTTGCGTTAGTACAAAATCGAAATATATTGGAGGAAAACCGTAAGAATTCTGAAATTTGCGTATTAAGTAGACTGCAGTTTGTCGCTGGGTATAGCAAATACGAACAAGGCAGTTATTGTATCACTTTTATGTTTCCGTTTCACTTCAGTTAACCTAGTGATCCACTATATAAAAACCTTGCTGTTAAACTATGTAAGTCTAAGAATAATAACGTAATCTATACATTACTGTCAGTCACCACATTAATCAATTCTTCATTTTCCTCCTCCAAACATGTGTATATTCTATTTTTGAACATGGACATTTTTCTTGTATGGTCATTTTCAAACAAAAATCTTAATTTTTTGGTAACTAATTCTCCTAAATGGTAAATTGGTCCAGTTTCCTGTAGCTAACATTTCTCCGCTTTCTTTAATAGTTGTATCCAACCTTGTCTGTCTTCTTCCACTTGATTTCTTGATCTTTTGTGGCCACTTGAGCTACCACTTCGCTTGGATTTTGAGTTGCACATGCACTGCCACTTGCACGTACGATTTCCTGGTTCTCTGCGCTGTCAAGTGGAACTGTTTCAACTTCCACAATTTCTTCAAATGTAAAATTACCCACCCCATGTTCTTCTAAAGGGAAAATAATTTCTCCTCCTTCTTCTGTGGGTGAGACTTCGATGATCTTTCAAATATATAACGTATTTCTAAGGCAAAGCGAGCTATACATTACATATATTATAATCAACAGATATTAAAGCATTCTTTTTTTGGGAGAGTCCATATGCATATGAAATTAAAAGTAACAGTTTTCTTTCCAGTTTCCTGCTAGTGAAAAGAAATGGTTGAAAATTGCCGAAGTGTACGAACAAATATGGAATTTCCCCAGGTGTTTGGGATCTGTGGATGGGAGATGCAATGAGACTGGCACCACCCAGAAGTGAAACAGTGTATTTTAAGTATGAAGACCGCTTCAGCATCGTTTTGCTAGCGATTGCTGACACTAATTATAAAATAATTTATGCTGATGTTGGCACGCAAGGGCGGATTTCAGATGGTGGCGTGCTTAAAGACACACATTTTACAGTACGTCAGAGAACAAAACGCTACGTATACCACCAAGGGCTCCTCTTCCAGGCAGAAATAAGCCTGTTCCATAAACCTTCATGACAAGCCTTTGGCTTGGAAGAAAATATCGTTAAATCATTTCCAGTTCTGCAAGAGAGTTGGCAACATACTTATAAGTATAGACTGTTTAGAGCAAGAAGAATTATTGAAAATGTGTTTGGTATTATAAGCTCTGTTTTCAGAATTGTGAGGAAACAAATACTGCTTAGTCCGCAAAAAGCTATGCTGGTGTCACTGGCTTATGTGTTTATGCACAATTTCCTTCAAAACAGTAAATCTCAAACTTACATACCACCAGGAACATATGATAGCGAAGGAGATGAATGGAACTTAATACCTGGGTCTTGAATGGAGACTCCTAGTTTCAAGGAACCACTGCAGAGGACTGATAGAAGAACGTCACTGTTAAATGATAAAGGAAAGAATATCCTGATTTCTTCTGTAGTATTCAGGGCAGTACGGAAAATAATTTCTTCATGTAATGCTATTATTGTAAGATTTGTAATTACGTAATATTGTACTTGTGTAACATAGCGGCAATATAATGTAAAATGCAAAATAATGTAACAAATTTACTTACTGATAAAACACCCTGAGTGCTCCAATAAGAGAGTGGTGTATAACTGTTCTTCAGAAAATGAGGACTAAGTGAAGTGTTACACATTACTAGCACTGCAGCCAGTTCTTCTGATACTTTTTAGTTTAGCCAGCTCCCAAATGTACTGACTTTTATGTTGTGTCATTTATCTTTGCACTGTTTCCTAGACACATTAAATTCTTGTGCAATCTCTTCGCATTTGTCAAACTTTTTTTGGGAATTTTCTAATCCATGGACTTCACATCCCAAATATCGAGATGTAAGCGTGTTGTTTCAATAAAATGAAGACTGTTCTGTTTCATCCAACAGTTCATCTCTGCTGATGACTCATTTCCAAAATCAATACGAATAATGCTTCAGTCACAAAGGCTGCAGGCCGAACACAGGAAGAACGTAGTTACAGGAACGATTGGTCTAATAGTTGTAAATTGTCGTAGCTGTGTTGCGAAAGTACCAGAGCTCCAAGCGCTAATAGAAACCACTGATACTCAAATCGATATAGATATTGAAAGCTGGCTAAAGTCGGATATAACGTCAGCCGAAATTTTTGCGAAGAACCTAACGGCGTTCCGAAAGGATAGGCTATACACGGTTGACGGTGGCGTGTTTGTTGCTGTTAGAAGTAGTGTAACTTGTAACAAAATTGAAGTAGATACTTCCTGTGAGTTAGTATGGGCAGAGGTCATTGTTGGCGACCGGAATAAAATAATAATTGGATCCTTTTACCGACCTCCCAATTCAGATGATACAGTTGCTGAAAGGTTCAAAGAAAACTTGAGTTTGATTTCAAACACGTACCTGACTCATACGATTATAGTTGGTGGTAACTTTAATTTACCCTCGATATATTGGCGAAAATATATCTTTTATTTCGGAGGTACGCATAAAATATCATCCGAAATTGTGCTAAACGCATTCTCTGAAAATTACTTCGAGTAGTTAGTTCATGAGCCCACGTGAATAGTAAACGGTTGTGAAAACACACTTGACCACTTAGCAACAAATAATCCTGAGTTAATAACGAGCATCATAACCGATACGGGATTAGTGAACACAGGGTAGTCGTAGCGAGATGGAATACTGTAATCCCCAAATCCTCCAAAAATAAACGAAAAGTATACCTGTTCCAAAAAGCATATAAAAATTCACTTGACACCTTCCTGAGACACAATCTCCACTCATTCCAAATTCACACGAATGACGTACATCAATTAGTGAAAATTATTTTTATTCTGTATAGTGTCAAGTGTGAGTGTTCGTGAAGTTCAGACACAGGCGTTAACATCCCGCCAGTAACACGTAATCTTCAAAATTATTGTTAATTAACGGTCCACTGAGTCCTGGTACTGTTATTTGATTCGATTGCTAACTTGAATATTTGTTGATGAATACGACTACCACGTGTATACAAATCTCGGCTCGGCACGGATACATGGGTAAGTTGTCTAGATGATGTCTGAGAAATGCCCGCCCAACTCGGTTTCCATTGTCAATACGTACGAACTATCCTTTAAAATTTTCAAATCACATGCTCTGTTTCTAAATTGCAAAATGTAATTCAGTACGAAAAAGTAAGGAACACTTGGATGGATTGGACGTACCTGAATATTCGACTTTATGCGATAATAATTTGCTAATAAGTCGAAATCAGACGTGATACCTTTCGCAACTGATGAAGAAAAATATAATAAAGATACAGAAAACGGTCAATGTGTCCCGACTAATTGAACTTCTCTTTCGCACATAACGCAACAAATTTTTTATCCTTATCAGCAGTTGCAGATTGAATGAACGGATTCCACAGTAGTTCTTTTGCTTTGAAGTAAGCACTTAGGACCAGGGGTGTTTTCTGTAATGTCAAACGGACAAAATGATGTCGCATCATGTCTTACAATGTCCGTTGAGGGCAGTTAGGTAATCGTGATAGCGAGGAGAGCTAGCAAACATCTTCACACGTCATACAATGGAACCACAGTACGTTAGGACGTCACTATACACCTACGGAAATGGAGAAAATTACGTTTATTACAGGTATACTCTAGTTTCATTTTATTTCTTCGAACATTACTTTGAATTTCTGTACTCTTTGGAGTTATTTCAAACGACCTCCGTAGACATTTCATGCTCGTTTACACTTTGTTTGCAAACTGATTCTGCAGCCCAACTCTTTTACAGAGTGATTATTGTTAACGTTCAAAAATCTCCGAAGCGATGCAAATGAAGACAGGTGATTTACTATAAGACATCAAATGTCGGGAAATAACCAAAAAGTGGATGATGAGTGTTGAACATGTAAAGGTACGTTTACAATGGAATACATGCATCTCATCTCGTATAAGCGTTATGTCAGTTTGACGTGTCGCAGTGCATCATCTCAGACAGAAGTTCACACAACGTGTATGCAGACCTGGCCACTTATACAATTCGCACAGACATTTTGTATATAGCTTTTTCCGGATACACTTGACAAGTCGCAGAAGTTGCGCACACATAAGACATCAAATGTCGGGAAATAACCAAAAAGTGGATGATGAGTGTTGAACATGTAAAGGTACGTTTACAATGGAATACATGCATCTCATCTCGTATAAGCGTTATGTCAGTTTGACGTGTCGCAGTACATCATCTCAGACAGAAGTTCACACAACGAGTATGCAGACCTGGCCACTTAAACAAGTCGCACAGACATTTTGTATATAGCTTTTTCCGGATACACTTGACAAGTCGCAGAAGTTGCGCACGCGCAGTGCCAGTCTTTCTTGGCGTCTGCTGCTTTGTTTGTATACGATTGCCTAGTTCATCCTGAGCGTTTTGTGGAGCTGTTATTCTTTCATGGTAGTCTTAGTGTGTTGTTCACCTACATCTACACCGATACTCTGCAAATCATATTTAAGTGCCTGGCAGAGGCTTCATCGAACCACCTTCACAAGAATTCTCTATTATTCCAATCTCGAGCAGCGCACGGAAGAAACGAACATCTATATCTTTCCGTGCGGGCTCTGATTTCTCTTATTTTATTATGATAATCGTTTCTCCCTACGTAGATCGTCGCCTTATTTTCGGATTTGAAGGAGAAAATTGGCAACTAAAATTTCGTGAGAGGATTCTGCCCCAACGAAAAACGCCTTTGTTTTAATGATGTCCAGCCTAAATCCTGTATCATTTCTGTGACACTCTCTCCCATATTTCGTGATAATACAAAACGTGCTGCCCTTCTTTGAACTTTTTGGATGGGCTCCGTCAGTCCTATCTGGTAAGGATCGCACACTGTGCAGCAGTATTCTAAAAGAGGACGGACAAGCGTAGTGTACGCTGCCTCCTTAGTAAATCTGTTACATTTTCTAATTGTCCTGCCAATAAAACAGAGTCTTTGGTTAGCCTTCCCCTCAACATTTTCTGTGTGTTCCTTCCAATTTAAGTTGTTCGTAATTGTAATACCTAGGTATTTAGTTGAATTTACGGCCTTTAGATTACACTGATTCATCGTGTAACCGAAGTCTAACTGATTCCTTTCAGCACTCATGTAGATGACCTCAAACTTTTCGTTATTTACGGTCAACTGCCAATTTTCGCACCATTCAGGTATCTTTTCTAAATCGTTTTGCAATTTGTTTTGATCTTCTGATGACTTTATTAGTCGATAAACAACAGCGTCATCTTCAAACAACCTAAGACGGCTACTCAGATTTTCGCCATCATCATTAATATAGATAAGGAAAAGCAAAGGGCCTATAACACTACCTTGGGGCACCTCAGAAATCACTTCTGTTTTACTCGATGACTTTCCGTCAGTTACTACGAACTGTGACCTCTCTGACAGGAAATCACAGATCCAGTCACATAACTGAGACGATATTCCATAATCTCGCAATTTCACTACAAGCCGCTTGTGTGGTACAGTGTCAAAAGCCTTCCGGAAATCCAGAAATACGGAATTGATCTTAAATCCCTTAGTAATAGCACTCAACACTTCATGTGAATAAAGAGCTAGTTGTGTTTTACAAAAACGATGCTTTCTAAACCCATGTTGACTATATGTCAACAGACAGTTTTCTTCGAGTTAATTCATAATGTTCAAACACAATATATGTTCCAAAATCCTGCTGCGTATCGACATGGGCCTGTAATGAAGTGGATTGCTCCTACTAACTTCCTGGAAAATTGGTGTGAACTGCGCAACTTTCCAGTCTTTGAGTACGGATCTTTCGTCGAGCGAACGGTTGTACATGATTGTTTTAAGTATGGAGCTAATGCATCAGCATACTCCGAAAGGGGCCTAATTGGTATACTGGCTGGACCAGTAGACTAGTTTTATTACGTGATTTAAGTTGTTTCACTACTCCGAGGATATTTACTTCTACTTTACTCATGTCAGCATCTGTTACTGATTCGAATTCTGGAATATTTAATTCGTCTTCTTTTGTGAAGGTATTTCGAAAGGCTGTGTTTAGTAACTCTGCTTTGGCAGCACTGTCTTCGATAGTATCTGCATTGCTATCACGCACAGAAGGCATTGATTGTTTCTTGCCACTAACATACTTCGCATACGACCAGAATCTCTCTGGATTTTCTTCCAGGTTTCGAGACACTTATGTTTTTACTTTTTTTGTGATAAACTCAGCTGCCGAGAGCATCGATGCTGACATCAACTGGAGGGAGGAAAGGAAATGTTTGAGTAGCGACTAAATGAGGAAGGTCCAGAAGATCTTTCTCAAATGGATCAGTCCACTGTGGCACTAAATTACCTGATTTGTATCTACATCAACAAGATTACTCTGTAATTCATACTTAAGTATTTGGCACACAGTTCACAGATTAACTTCCATGTTTCTCGGCAATCCGTTCTCAAACGGCACATGGGAAAAAGCAATCTGATGCCTTCCATCTGCTTAAAGACAATAACATAACTGATAGCAAATGGGCGGGGGGTGGGGGGGGGGTGGAGTGGGTCCGCACCGCCTACCGGCTTCGTGGGTCTTTTGACGAGACATTCTTCTGTGGTATGAGTTATAAAAAAAAATTCAACTGCCATTTCATTCCTGACACTCATTGGAGCGGGTTTGCAATTAGAGAGATTATGGATTTGCTGTTATAGACTCTAGCAATCTCATTGAAACCTCAGAGGTGGAACTTTCCACGATCTTAAAAAGCATAGCTGACAATTACAACGAGATTTTTTGCGGTGGCATCCTTGCAGAAACTTAGCGGCTAAGAATGTTTCCGCAAGCTGCGAAAGTTCAAGAGAAGAGTTCTTGATCCGATATCTTCACAATTCTTAGAATTTGGAGCTGAATATGAATTTTCTGAATCTCTTCCAAACCTCATTTTCGCGTTACGACTTTGCTTAACTTTGTGCGTTTCAGCAGCGCCATGTGAGAGGGGTATTTCAAATCGTAAATTAATTAAGAATTATTTTAAGTCCACTGTGAGGCAAACTCGACTCGGTAGTTTGGCAATTTTATCAATTGTAAATAATGTTGCCGATGACTGGATTTTGATGGTGTAATTTCAAAATTTGCAGCAGAAAAATTAAAAGCGAAGAGCTTCTAAGCTGCATATGAAAACCATTTACCATTAAGAAGATCTTTGGTGTTTGTGCTGCTTCATTAATAATCAGTTAAGCTGTGCCATTTATAAAATTGCGTTTCCCTTATTTGTTTCCATTCTTGAAAAGTGTTAAGAAGAGTAAACATTATATCTTGCTTACTTGACCATCTCTATCAAAAAATTGCTTTCTCTCAGAAAACTGTTTCATGTCTTTGCGAGGATGTTGGGGGGGGGGGAGGGGGGACGGAAATGATATGTCAAAACTCCGAAAGGGTGCCAAACTACCCAGCTACGCCACAGTACTCCAGAAGAGGACGAACAAGTGATCTCTGCAGTAGATTTTTGCATCTTCTAAGCGTTCTGCCAACAAAACGCAGATTTTGGTTCGCCTTTACCACAACATTTGTACTGAATGATTCCAATTTAAATTGTTCATAATTATAAAGCATGGGTATTTAGTTGACTTTGTAACCTTTGAATTTGTATGATTTTTCGCGTGACTAAAATTTAACGAAATCTTTTTGGTACTCGTACACAGAATCATACATTTTCCTTATTCACCGTCAATAGTCACTTTTATACCTGCAAATATCTTATCTAAATAATTTTGCAGTTCATGTTGACCTTCTGATGACTGTACTAGACGATAAACGGCAGCGTCATTTGCAAACAATCTGAGAAGGTTTTTCCGATTGTCTCCTTAATCGTTTATAAAGATTAAGAGCAACAGAGGCCCTACAAAACATCCTTTGAGAACTCTCAGATATCACTGCGGTTTCACTACATGATGTCCCCTCATCGTCCTAACTGTGTTGTGATTGCAGACTTAACAAGGAGGGAGCTTGCATAGCAGCTGATTTTGCTGCACTTAATGTTATCACACTTCAGAGAAAATTTTTCATTAGGTTGTGGAGCTTTTATAGGTGAAATTGTTTGTAATTATCATATAGCATGGTTAGTAGTTGATACTGTGTTACTGGACGAGTTTATCTGGCATGTAGTCTATGCCTCAGTTAACCCTGTGTGAGTCGTGTTGTGGCTTGGCCAGACTATGCCAGCAAATGCACAACCTTCCTTATACAAACAAAGTAATGATCCAATTTGTGTCCACAATGTAGGAAAAACGGTATTGCCTAAAATATTTTGGTACATAGCTACTTAAATTTGCCAGCGACCAAACACAAAAAAGACCCAGATCAGCACATCATATTTACGGATTTTCATTATAGCCACAATGTACTTATGTTAATACCAGCGGCCAGACGCATACCTCATTCGCACCTATCTATCCGAATGGCAGATTAACTGCTCTAATTGATAATTCCGCGAAACCTCGTTCCACTGCTCCACAAATTAAAACCATCGCGCTTTCGGTTTAGGAATTATTGGCTTCCGACTGGTACCGTGACCAAGAAAATCTAGTTTTAGATCATAGTTCTGTTACTGCCCACTATAGCTCTGTTGCAACTGCACTATCTCCGACTAATGTTTCGTCCAGCATGCTGTGCAATTTTCTGTTTGTAAGATATGTAGCTTTATCCCTACAATCGTGTCATTGCACAGAAGAAAGTATTCCGTTTTATCGACAATGTAGGAAGTAACTTTCGCTTTGTCAGCAGTGCAGGAGTACAGGAAGCTGCAAGATGCTGCTCGCCGTTCTGGAGTGCGCCCTCTGGCGTGCCCTGAGCTCGTAATGCAGGCATGTCCCGTCACGTCTGTTCTCTCTTTGCAGACCGGGGAAATCCCACACCAACCAGTGAGCTAATGAAGTCATCATCTCCAGTACACCAGTCGCCATGAAATTTTAAGTAATCTTTCAGAATAATAATGGTTTGTTCTTCACATGAAATAATTTCGGAGATATTCCAAACTACCTAAGATATACACTACTGGCCATTAAAATTGCTACACCAAGAAGAAATGCAGGTGATAAACGGGTATTCATTGTACAAATATATTACACTAGAACTGACATGTGATTACATTTACACGCAATTTGGGTGCATAGATCCTGAGAGATCAGTACCCAGAACAACCACCTCTGGCCGTAATAACGGTCTTGATACGCCTAGGCATTGAGTCAAACAGAGCTTGGATGGCATGTACAGCTACAGCAGCCCATGCAGCTTCAACATGATACCACAGTTCATCAAGAGTAGTGACTGGCGTATTGTGACAAGCCAGTTGCTCGGCTGGTTGTGTGTGGGAAATCGGGTGGAAACTTTCCTCATCTCAGCACGTTAAAGGTGTCGCCACCAGCGCCAACCTTGTGTGAAGGCTCTGAAAAGCTAATCATTTGAATATCACAGCATCTTCTTCCTGTCGGTTAAATTTTTCGTCTGTAGCACGTCATCTTCGTGGTGAAGCAATTTTAATGGCGAGTAGTGTAATTTATTGTCTCCCAAGATTAGCAGCCTCCCGATATGTTGCTCTATTTTTATGAATATGTCAGAGAAATAATCTAATTAAAAACTTAGCTGCTAAATAACTAATTCAACACTATTTTATTTGTAAAACTACACTACTGGAAATTGAAAAAAGAACACCGTGAATTCATAGTCCCAGGAAGGGGAAACTTTATTGACACATTCCTGGGGGCAGATACATCACATGATCACACTGACAGAACAACAGGCACATAGACACAGGCAACAGAGCATGCACAATGTCGGCACTAGTACAATGTATATCCACCTTTCGCAGCAATGCAGGTTGCTATTCTCCCATGGAGACGATCGTAGAGATGCTGGATGTAGTCCTGTGGAACGGCTTGCCATGCCATTTCCACCTGGCGCCTCAGTTGGACCAGCGTTCGTGCTGGACGTGCAGACCGCGTGAGACGACGCTTCATCCAGTCCCAAACATGCTCAATGGGGGACAGATCCGGAGTTCTTGCTGGCCAGGGTAGTTGACTTACACCTTCTAGAGCACGTTGGGTGGCACTGGATACATGCGGACGTGCATTGTCCTGTTGGAACAGCAAGTTCCCTTGCCGGTCTAGGAATGGTAGAACGATGGGTTCGATGACGATTTGGATGTACCGTGCATTATTCAGTGTCCCCTCGACGATCACCAGAGGTTTACGGCCAGTGTAGAAGATCGCTCCCCACACCATGATGCCGGGTGTTGGCCCTGTGTGCCTCGGTCGTATGCAGTCCTGATTGTGGCGCTCACCTGCACGGCGCCAAACACGCATACGACCATCATTGGCACCAAGGCAGAAGCGACTCTCATCGCTAAAGACGACACGTCTCCATTCGTCCCTCCATTCACGCCTGTCGCGACACCACTGGAGGCGGGCTGCACGATGTTGGGGCGTGAGCGGAAGACGGCCTAACGGTGTGCGGGACCGTAGCCCAGCTTCATGGAGACGGTTGCGAATGGTCCTCGCCGATACCCCAGGAGCAACAGTGTCCCTAATTTGCTGGGAAGTGGCGGTGCGGTCCCCTACGGCACTGCGTAGGATCCTACGGTCTTGGCGTGCATCCGTGCGTCGCTGCGGTCCGGTCCCACGTCGACGGGCACGTGCACCTTCCGCCGACCACTGGCGACAACATCGATGTACTGTGGAGACCTCACGCCCCACGTGTTGAGCAATTCGGCGGTACGTCCACCCGGCCTCCCGCGTGCCCACTATACGCCCTCGCTCAAAGTCCGTCAATTGCACATACGGTTCACGTCCACGCTGTCGCGGCATGCTACCAGTGTTAAAGACTGCGATGGAGCTCCGTATGCCACGGCAAACTGGCTGACACTGACGGCGGCGGTGCACAAATGCTGCGCAGCTAGCGCCATTCGACGGCCAACACCGCGGTTCCTGGTATGTCCGCTGTGCCGTGCGTGTGATCATTGCTTGTACAGCCCTCTCGCAGTGTCCGGAGCAAGTATGGTGGGTCTGACACACCGGTGTCAATGTGTTCTTTTTTCCATTTCCAGGAGTGTATATAAATTGTGTAGCTTAGATCCGTCCGATCATCGTATTGTTCAAAAATCTTTTCTAGATTTTTAAACTACAACTCGTCTTTATATAGTGCCGTAGTACAGATTAATGAAAAATGAGCGGATGTAGCGTGTTGCGTAATCGTGCAGTGAGCCCACATACATGACATGACATGCTTATTGTAAAGTGATCAGTTTAGCTGGTTTAGAAGCAAATTTTTCACTTCTGTCCTTAAGACGAGTAAAGGTGGCGTTGTTTTGAGTTTGAAGTTAGCTTCTTCTGGAAGCGAGAGAGTCTGGCCTGCATTTGTCCCTAGGAGTCGCCGGCCGGTGTGGCCGTGAGGTTCTAGGCGCTTCAGTTTGGAACCGCGTGACCGCTACGGTCGCAGGTTCGAATCCTGCGTCGGGCATGGATATGTGTGATGTCCTTAGGTAAGTTAGGTTTAAGTAGTTCTAAGTTCTAGGGGACTGATGACCACAGGTGTTAAGTGCCATAGTGCTCAGAGCCATTTGAACCATTTTGAACCCTAGGGGTCTGGATACAGCACTAATAATGTAAAGGCATACATTCCTCTCGCTGTAGTAGTTTTTTTATTTTTATTTTTTTGAACTGTTTGGATACTGGTGAGATACTTCGTAAATTACGCTTTCGGGAGATTTTGGATTTATAGTAAAAATGGTGACTTTATGCCGTGAGCAAAAATTCAGCCTAGCATACAATGAATTACTATTTCAGATACAGTGGTGAACTGTGTAGTATTTTTCTAGTATACTAAATTGATGAAGATCGTGTGGACTTTAGAACTGTTTATTAGTTGGTTGCTGAAGTTGTGGTTGTTTGGACAGCAGGTCGCTGGCTAGTGAGAGAATGTGCTGTGTGAATGAACAGCATAGTGCAGTTATTTTGATTTTACGTCAGTAACTGTGTGTCAGCGTGGACTTAGTAGTAGCATTTGTGTCACCAAAGTGATAACACAGTACAGACATTGTAGCCTAGAACTTGTTTCTTTTTAGTGGCTACACCCACACCTGAAAAAATGGATATGTGTGATGTCCTTAGGTTAGTTAGGTTTAAGTAGTTCTAAGTTCTAGGGGACTGATGACCACAGGTGTTAAGTGCCATAGTGCTCAGAGCCATTTGAACCATTTTGAACCCTAGGAGTCTGGATACAGCACTAATAATGTCAAGGCATACATGTCTTTGAGACAGCTTTCCCAGATCGAATCAAATCATACGTAGCTTCAGCGTAGGCAGAGGTTCTGAATAGCTTATTGGGCTGAGTAACTTTGTAAGTTCAGGTGAAGAAGTGAAGGAAACAGAGCAGAAATGATTTCACCGAGACAAAATGAACTCAGCTACGCAGACATGCAGTCTAATGGCATAGCATCTAAAAAAGATACTATTGAGATTTTTGTAGATTTCTATAAATATTTGTGCAGTTGAAAATATAGATCGGAAACTGATGGCTACTAATGAACATGATGAAACTTTGTAAGTATCTACTATCTCTACCCATTTGCGATATGAAGAAAGGAAAGACTCTTCGAGATGATTATGTATCACTAGAAATGATTTAAGTTATATGCAAAGTAAATAAATATGCAATTGTAAAATTATGGACGTTGTGTCTGATAGTAAAGCGACCTTCCAGTACTGAGATAACGTTGTGTGGGTCTACATCACGAAGATGTGATGAAGCTTTGAGCTTTGGTATTTCATGTAGTACGAGGTAAACAGCCACTAAGTAGCTTTGATCCGAACTCTAGTTTGTTTTTATCATTGATACGAGCGATGGTTAGAATTCAGAACCACAGTCGAGGGGAATTTAAGAAATTTTGTCGAAAACAGACTATTTGTTGCAGATTCACACTAGTACACTTACACTAGATCTTGATTAAAAAAGTTTTGGTAACGATTAAGGAGAGCTAAAGAAGCAAAATGTAAGAAGTTCTTTGTGAAACAATGCCAGTCAGATATTGTACTCTTTTCTAAAATTGCCGTAGAAATCTTGCTGGAAGTATCTAGTAACCTGTAAGAGACTGTGAAACGCGGCCGTGTGTAGGAGTACAAGTCAGAGACATACTATCAACTAAAACCGAACCATCAAATATGTTACCAGACGTTATTAGAAGGAATGTCGAAACCACGTCATTAAATGGTGGAGTACTTGATAATGTGAGTAGGACTTCCTTACTCGTTGTCATTTTGAAACTTGGTCATTAGAGGGCTGCTGAGGCTTTCATGGTATGCAAACGGTACCTCAGAACTTAACATATATTTATTTCCTTAAATATTTGTCATGTAATGTCGCTTCCTTTGACATGCAACTAGGACTAGGTCAGTTCTTCAACCAGTGCCAAACACAGCGCTGTTTTAAAAGTTCTAATCAAATTTAAAGTGGATTTATTCTTTACTATAAATGACTTACTGGATCCCCAGTGAAACATAGTGATCGATGGTCATAAAAACTGTTTCATGCGTATCTGTGCAGTAATGTACTAATTATCAAAAGCGCTGATTTTGTTCAGCAGGATGTTACACATATTTTATGTGGACTCCTTAAATGACGCACCAGAAACTGAACCCTTGTGAGCGATGGGCACACACGACTAATAACGGCCTTCATTGTTTACAGAGAGTCTCGTTGCTGACTCCACCTATCCGAGTACGTGTTCCTCGTTCCGAATTTCATGAGATGGGTGCCCTGTTTCCACAGGAATGTTCCTGAACGTCTGAACGGCATTCTAATAGAATTCTGGGACGGCCAATCTGAGAATGATGATACACAGAGGCTACTCAGTCATCCACCTTCAAATGTTTTCGACGTGTACAATGGAATATTTGTTGTTGCCACACACTTGGAACCAAAGGGACTGCCTTTCTAGATATTTTCCGTGTCACCCATGACGCTCACATGCAATTCCTCATAATCATCCGAATAAGCAATTGTATTTTCGGCAGAGAGAGCGAGGAATACAGTGACCGGCAGCCATGTGAGAAACAAACGTATGGAGATCGTCAGTCAGTGTGCCGCATTACGTGTTGCCTTTTTCATTTCAGCAGGGGAGGAATTAACGTTGTTCTGTTTTGCACCAACCGTTTTGAATTACCATGTATTTCCTCTAAGTAAAATCATAGCATGTTATAGTTGTAGAGATTAACTATCTCTTCAACCTACTAAATGGCAATAATAGACTGAATCTATTAAAATACTGAATATGGGGGATGTAGCCTTGAATCTGCATCTACATTTGCAAACCACTAGTAGATCTTCTACGTTATCCAATGTTCTTTGCAATAATTTTCTCCCAGATTCAATTGTGTCTGCTGATTCTTTTACATTTTTACCGGTAATTACTTAAACATCCATCTTCCACTCGGGGAAGAAAAATTCCACCGTGATTTCTATCACTACTCTAAATGGGCTGAAGCTGTTCCTCTGTCAACTTTCACCGACCCCCGAGAAAAAATTTTCCCCCGAGACAAAATTTTCCAGCACTTTCCCTGGTACAGAAATTCACGCAGAAAACTATTTTTCCCCAGCGCTTCAACTCTTTCTTAATCATAGCTTTACCTCTCACTTTGTAAAATCCCACAGTACAGCTATAAATGTTGCGGTCTTCAGTCTGAAGACTGGTTCGATGCAGTTCTTCACGCTAGTCTATCCTGTGCGAGACTCATCATCTCCGAATAACTACTGCAACCTATATCGTTTTGAATACGCTCACTGTATTCATCTCACGGTCTCACTCCACAGCTTTTATCCCTCAGGCTTTTATCCAGTTTTAATTTGGTGATACCTTGATGGCTTCTACTGGATCCTATCAGCCAATCCCTTCCGTCAGTCAAGTTATGCCACAATTTTCTCTTCCCAGTTCTGTTCAGTACCTCCTCATTGGTTACATGATGTACCCCGTTCATTGAGTAAATGACGGCAGGTGCTTCTTGCACTTAAAACAGCTCCTCACATCGTCTCCACACGTCGCCAATGGTGACATTACTGGTCTGATGATGGTCTCTACAAGGCTGAAGCTGGTTAGCATATTATGAAAGTAAAAGCCATTTGCGATCTGTATTGATAGTTTTTGTTACTTTACGATACAGTATCACTGATATTACAATTATGAGTTCAAAATTTGTTTAGGATTTCAGTCTCTTCATACAATTCCACCCCAAAAAACAGACTTATTGTTAAGTCGACATACCGCCACGCCTCCAACTTCAGGTCAGGAAAGGTGTTTGGTTGTAGGAAAACAAGTATCTACGGCTACAGTACAACGACGTCAGGAGCACCACAGACTGACAGCACGGCTAGCACAGTCACGGCTTTTCTCGGTGGAGTAGCAGAGGGGCCCGCGCCGACAGCTCAGTACCTGACGTCAACACTGGACACACGACTCCCAACACAGCATTTTTTCAGAATTCTGTATACAGAATTACGATGAATTATCCGTGTGTAGGGGATTCGAGATCATCGAACGTTGCCAGATTGCATCTGTCAATGTCATATGGTCCAAGCACTTGGCCTGATGGCGTAAGATACCGTTAGGTGTACAACGCCATCACGTCTGGTTTGTTGATAATTTGGCCCCGTCTTAGAGCTCACTGTTACGTCATCTTTCAACAAGATAGTGCTAGACCGTATGTTGCTCGTCCTGTCCTGCCGTATTTAGATACAAAAATAAAATTATCAAAAGACATTATTGGCTAGGAGACCCCCAACATCAACCAACACCCAAACCTCCAGATGTCTGACACTCAGATCGGTACCATATGTTGTGTTAGTTCATGTTGTGTACTGTCGTCCAGTAGAATATGCGTAAACGGTAATTAGCAGTAACACCATAAGTACGAAGCACAGGAAAGGCGTGTCTGTGAATGATAGTACCGCAGAGCTTGCGTGGGTGAGTTTGTAGAGCCTAGGTACCGTGTCAAAAGTCCCCATTTTCAAACCCCACTGATGACCATTTTTTTAACTGTTCACACGTGAAACAGTTATATGGGAGAACATTTTCCTTAAATGTAAATGTACTTTTCCGAGTTTGTAGCAAACGTCTTTTGACAGTCTGCTTTGCTTCGTTAGTTGAAAGTAGCAAATGTATAGAGTACATTTGTACAGATAGGGGTCGTGTTCTGATTGACATGGGGGGTGTAAACACAGGACCCTTAGTACGACGCCCTACCAATTTCCCTACGGAAGCTACACATATTAGTTACATACAGTTGTGCTTTTCCTGAACTCTGTACTTCTAGTGTTACTTTTAATGTACGTTTACGCCCGTTCTTGTGCACGACAGCACATAGTACGAACTAAATCGGAGATTTGGTTGATACTCTGCCAGCATACAACGTATGGTAGCAATCTGAGTGTCTGACATCCGGAGGTTTGGGCGTAAGTTGAAGTGTTTTCATTTGACACCACTTCAGTGAAATGCACGTCGATGTTGATGAAGTGATTATAACGACAGCACAACACCCAGTCCCCAAGTGGATAAAATCTCCCAGTCGGCAATCGAACCCGGACCTCCCACTTGTCAGACAACTGACCACATTTTCATTCTTTTTTAGTTCCTTCTTTTTTCCTATTTTTTAAATCTGTTGTTGAAGTGCCAGACCGAGTCTCGAACTATGAACTTTTGCCTTTCGTGGGAAAGCGCTCTACCAACCGTTTTTTAATCAACTCAGCAAGAAATAAAATTTAATCACATTTACTTCGTGCGTCCATTTTCCAACACAAATGTGAACTCAGAAAAATCTAAGAACATATAAGCATGGAAATTGCTGCAGCTATAGCCCTTAAACAACGACCACAAAGGAAATCAAAATAATGATGAAAAACAATCCTACACGCCATCACAAGTGCGCTCCCCATCTGCGGACAACGTTTATTGATATCAAGTCGATAAACATTTTGCCTCGTATCAAAGTCCAAGCCTGGGTTTAGGAAGACGCTGCGCAAATAATTTTTGAAGGGCTGTTGATAGTGAGGAGTGTGCTTAGGTGAGCTATGATTACCTTAGGAGATGTTAACAACATTCAAGAACCATCTTCTCATCACCGCGGAATGAGTAGTAAATAGACCTGTCTTTAAACTATGTGAGAGTGTGAGTTTTTTCCGGTCTGGAAGTAGGTAACGTCCGGGAATAGGAGTTCGAGGTCAGTTGTGAGAGGTGGGGTGCGAAGGTTAACATGGGAGGATCTTCTGTAACAGCAGCCATACGTAAAACGCTGTTCCACATGTTAAATGGTGCTCATCGGTGTCCAGGAGGTGGAAATCCTTGCAGAGCGGAGAATCCGTCAGCTCGATAGTGTGCAGCCTGTGTCTCGTCACGTATTTCCGGTTGCCTAAATGGTACCACATTGCTCGTACCCATGTAGGCAGGAAGGACTCTTGGACTTCACCGGCCGTAGTGTGGTTGGGGTTTTATTCTCAATTACATTGCGAGTCCTAGATTCAGCAGCAAACAATAGATATCTCTCATCTTCGGTGCTCGAGTAGTGAGGGAGATCGGTGTGCACACAAATATATTCGAGTATGAATGCCCAGAAGTGTGAAAGAGAGGGTGTGATGTGCGCAGTCATAAGAGTAGCACGACGGATGCCAGTATCAGTTCTCCTAAGAGACTGACCATGAGGGAAATAATTATGTTGATGGGTCCACAGTCTTGCCATTGTGCAAAAATATAAGGCTGTAGTCCTCACTCATGCGCTTATGAGTCCCAGTCCACCATCATGCAGAGGGAGGGTGAGGGTGTTGTAGCAGACTTTAAATATGAATCCAGCAGTAAGTGCCGGCCGCGGTGGTCTCGCGGTTCTAAGCGCGCAGTCCGGAACCGTGCGACTGCTACGGTCGCAGGTTCGAATCCTGCCTCGGGCATGGAGTGTGTGATGTCCTTAGGTTAGTTAGGTTTAAGTAGTTCTAAGTTCTAGGAGACTGATGACCACAGCAGTTGAGTCCCATAGTGCTCAGAGCCATTTGAACCATTTTTTGAACCAGCAGTAAGTAATATCCAAACTCTGCCTGCAGTCTGTGTGCCATCACTGTCGGTAGTGGGAGAAGAGCCACGTGTATCAACTTGTCAACCACGTGAAGGTTAATATACTCGACAAACTGCAGGAGGTCCATGTGTTGAACTAGGTTCTGGCAGACTTCGTATCTCCTGCAGTAGACGTCTGTAGTTCGTGGCAGCCAAGCAATGCGCGTCCCTTGTAAATGTAATGACCAACTATCTGATCACATCCTTTGAGAGGGGTGCAGTCCTTCTGGAGTCCCCTTCCAATATTCATCGCCGCTGACTTAGCTACATTCATGTGGCTTCTCGCCACCAACCCACAACGCTTGACCCATTCAGGCACGGAGCAACAGGAGGAGGTCATCGGCATACGCTCTGCAGTGAAAAGTGTGTCCCTTGAACGTAATCCCTGTATGTCTGCGTTTCAGCCTTCCTAATAGTGGTTCCAGTGCGATCACGTAAAAAATCATGGAGAGTTGGCTACCTTGCGAACCGAATGCCGGACTGGCAAAGGGACCCAACGTACGTCCATTTACCAGTGCATAGGATAATGCTACACATAAGAGGCGCAAAACTGCATCGAGGAAGTCACGTGGAAAGCCTGCACTGGCTAGAACTGACGTAAGAAACTTTTTGCGCGCTCTATCGAAAGTGTGTTCAAACCACGGGACTGTAGAATCGGACACATCGAGGCAGAGAGTCACTGATTGTTGCCGTGGCCAGCACGTTCTCCAGATTTCTTAACCACAGAAGACATCTTATTATGAGTTTCTGAGAAAAGCGCGTTACCACTACAGATGATTGGGAGTCAGACTTGATGCAGCATGGAATTACGTGTTCAATCTGTTGTCCAAACTTAGCTGAACTCAATGTCCAATTGGGTTAGTCATTTTTGCTGCCAGAGGTAAAAGCTCTAAGTAGTAATGTTGCACCCTGTATACCACAAGATCTTCTTTCTGCATTATTCACGTAGTAAGTAATATTTCATTATTTGCTGTCCTTCTTAACGTTGCCACTTTAGTGGCCAGCAGTGTATTAAAACTATGAACCATGCTACAGAAGTTTGCTATCATCTGTTTAGTCGAATACTACAGGAGTCTTTATTTGTGTTATGGAAGTCTTGTCTTGTTTGATCTGGAGATTACTTTGTAGTTTGTCTTTAAGCATTATGTAGACTGTTTTGTCGGCTGATATGTTTAGTTTATCGTTGTTACACTAAATGCTTGTCTGTTCTAACAGTGTGTTTGGTTCACTTTCTAGGTGTGCTCTTGAGTGTCAGTAAGAGAGAAAGAGAGATGGACAGAGATGATAGCAGGGCGTACAAAAGGGAGAGGAGACAGAGAAATTGTAAAAGAGCGAAGGGCGGAGACCAGGCTTAGATTTGAGTGGGGGGGGGGGGGGGGGAGGTGGGGTCGGGACTGCCCCTTCCAGGCGAGTGTACACTAACATGAACAAATTTTACACTTTCCCAATACCAGCGTGTTAATGCTTCCTGGTCTAGGCGTCAAGAACCTGGGTAAATCATCCCTACGTAAACTGTAGAGGGGAAACAACGGTGGACTGAAGAGAAAGACAGCAGAATGTAAGCGAGAAAGAGAGAGGCTGTGACAGTGTGAGAGAAAAGATGGGAAAAAGACAATGGCAGTGGACAGGAGACAAAGAAAGAGTGTAGAAGGAGACTGTGATAAGGAAGAGAGAGAATGGGATTAAATGACAGTGGGAGAGAGAGATACAGAATGAAATGCCAACAGGAGAAAAAGGAGAGCGTAGGAGATACTTATATAGACAATGGAAGTGAGAGGGAAATGCTGAATATGAATGCTTTACTAAGAATAGAGACCGGATGAAAGAATTTAGAATATTCTGTGTTAAAAGAGCGTAAATATGTTCATGTGACAGAACTTTTGCTAAGGAATGCGGAATGAGGAAGGAGGCAACTGGTTCTCCCCTTTTCATGCTTTGGCACGAACATTTTTCGGCTGGTATATGATAATTTAGAATTCAGAGCCAGTGAAGAATGAATCATCCATACTGAATTGAAGAAGTTCAACGATTACTTTATTCCTTAAGTAAATGTAACGTTTGAAAGGTACTTATCCAACTCCATACAACACAAAGTTGGCAAAACGTTTGCCAAATTTTACACTACTATCGTTAAGGAAAGTAAATCTTACGAATGTGCAACTTATTGAGTAAAAATCTGCGAGACAAAACCGTCACTAATATGTGTAGTGATGAAATTAGAGAAATATTATTGATGCAGGCAGCTCTCACATTAAATAAAGTAATTGATATTTGTAAAACATGATGCAGACGACTATTATTAGCTCAGAAACGGAACATATAGACACATAATAAATGCTACGTTAACAAACAAGATGAAAAAGTATGCTAATGTAAAAGTAAGTATAATAAAACATTGTACAAGGTGTGGTAGCATTGAACATGCTCATAAATGTTCACATTTTGAAGGAAACTTCATAATTGTTGCAAAATGGGCCATTTTGTATACAAATGAAAAAGTAAAGTAAAAACAGGAAAAAATGTAGCTGTCAATGAAATTCATCTTCCAATAAAGAGTCCTAAATTTTTATAAATGCTCTGATAAATGATAGTAATTTTGACAAGGACTGATGTGAAACTGTATTATTTAAAAATAATACAAAATCCAAACGTGATACACCTGTGCAATGTAATGTCTTAATTAGAATTAAAGCACATGAAGCAATTACCATAGAATCAGATTCAGCAAGAAAAAACTACTTACCTGTAATACAAGCAAACGAATGTTTTCGGATAAGCCACACTCTTCTGTAAGATTGGGAACAGGCAAATATGAAGTTTTTAGTGGGGATGAAGTGATTTTTGAAGAAAGTCGGCTGTTAACACCATTTTGAAGCTACACCTACTAAAATTGCTATTTGGATTCTCGATCAGAAATAAACAAATACGTGATTCAGCAATTTTGGAAAATCAATACCTGTGAGGGTGAAACAATGGGTGAAATGTGTTTTTGAAAATATATCATTATTAACGAACTAGTAACGTATTTTTAAAGCTACAGCTATGAACACTGGTATCGCACTTCTCCGTTACAAATAGGTAAGGGTGTTCATGTTTTTCGAATTTGAGCCCATAAGGGGGGGGGGGGGGGAAATAGGGGGATGAGATGTTTTGTGAAAAGGTTTCGCTATGAAAGCATTTCTAAAGCTAAATGTATGAAAATTTGAATTCGGCTTCTCAGGGAGACATAAAAAATACGTTTCATTGTTCTTGAAAATTCAACTCCTAAAGGCATGAAATAGGGCCAGACTGATTTTGTGACTCATGATCGCCCAGCCTAAACCACTAAGGATAGAACCCGAAATTTGGAGATGTTGTGGATCTTATACTGTAGACATCATTTACGAAGAAATTGTTCGAAATTCCCCCCTAAGGTGCTGAAATAGGGTATCAAAGCCATTTTGCAAGTATGTAGCTATTAAGGCAATTTTGAAACTAGAGCTACGAAAACTGATATTTGGTTTCTTAATCAGAAATAAAGAAAAATGTGGAAATTCAACCACTAAGGTGTTAAAGCAGTTGGTGAAAGTTTTTTTCTAAATAAATCATTATTAATGAACAAATAAAGACTTTTTAAAGCTACATATATGAAATTTAACATATAAGTCAGAAAAAATTCATGCTTCACTGCTTATGAAAATTCAACCCCTAAGGCAATGAAATAGAGCATGAAATTTTTTAAGAAAAAATTTCGTTACATTAAAAAAATTTTAAAGGTAAATCTATGAAAGCTGGTATTTCAGTTCTTACTTAGATATAAAGAAATATGTGTTATAGGATTAAAGTTTGTGTCAAAATATCTCCATAAGAACACGAAAGGCATGTTTATCAAACACCTTGGACTCTAGCAACCAGATTTGCTTTTTGGTCAGAAGTACTTTCGAAATAGATATGCTTCTATGGCCTTAATTCACGTTCAAAGTTTGGAAGTTGTTTCAATTTGTGAACAACATAAAAACTCGATTAAAGAGAAACGAAACAACAACAAAAAAATAAAAATCAATCCAAGTCATACAGGTTAACCCAGCGAAGCAGCGTGCGCTAAGCTAGTGATAAGTGAACCTGGGAAGTTACCAGTTGATGGTAACCAAAGAGCTATTTGAACTCTTCTATTTCTGGGCAAACAACCAGTTGTGTATGCATTGTCAAAAACTCAACAGTTATATACACAAACAGAAAAGGAGACAATTTCAGTTAAATTTGAAGATGAGAAAATTCGTGAATATACTCATGGAAAAAGGATGAACATTGAAACTGACCACAAACCACTGGAGACCAATTTTAAAAAGTCACTGGAAGATGTATCTGCAAGACTACAATTCACACTTTTTGAAATTTTGTCCTATTCTCCTAAATTAGTTTATACTAAAGGGTCTCTGCTTACAACATCTGGTATTAATATGTGTCAATATATGAATATCCAATGTTGTAAGTAGATACTGCAAGGACCAAGAAGATCAAGCAGAAATTGTATAACTAAAAATACTGATGATTTTACTAGTTAGTGAACAATTCGAGACTCAACTGAAAGGAGTTAAATTTAAAAATAAAGGATTGCAGTTGTTTCTACCACAAGTAATGAAAAGATATTCAAATACAATTGAGCAAATGTCGCAAAAATTGTCACTTTCCTGGAGCCATAAGAAATGATTAGCTGTGCTGTTGGAACTTTCTTCAGAGGACAAAAGATACTCACACCAGCACAGTTAACTCAAAGGAAAATGAAATCAATCCATGAAGGACACCTTGGCAGAGAAAGTTGTTGCAAGAGAGCTAGGGAATATGTGTGTACTGGAAAAATGTGATATATAACATCAAGAATTTTTGTATCAAGATGTAATATATGTCAACTGCATTCATGAAATGACATACATGAATAGTGAAATCAATACAAGGTTAGTTGGGACAAGTTTTTCCTGCAGATTTATCTTATTTGAAAACATGAAACTTTACTGATGGCGTACAGTTAATCTAGACTTTTTGAATTATGTTAGATGCTGAACACTACCACTGAAGAATTTTTTAATAGGTAACTCGATCAGCTCATTTGGAATACCTGAGAGGTTTGAAAGAGACAAAGGACCGTTCTACGAAATTTAAGGATCAGCCAATTGTTTAAACCATTCATCACCAGACTTAAAAGTCCTGGATTTCCTCAAAGTGATGGTCTTTCTGAACTGATTAGAGTACATTAGATTTAGTTTTCGTTCTATAGACCCAAATATGATATGATTCTCGTAGGTGTGGACATAAAACATTTTAATATAATACTCGCTACCCTGATCTGAAGATTGTCAAAATAGGTGAATACATTACATTGCATTAATACTTGTTCCATAGGTCATGAATACAACATTTCATAATGATGTGAACATGCCACTTTAACATAAGTTTTCTTTACACAATATAATTAATTTTTTTACTGTTACTTTTTCATATATAACAACTCATCTATTGAGTTGGAGGAGGTGTCATTCAGGAGATGTCATTTTTAAATGTTGACTGGCTATCTGTCAGACTTTTAATGCTATTTGGCAAATGACAAAAGACTTTTATGGCAGCATAATTCACCATATTCTGTACCAGTGTCAGATGTAACCCTGAAGAGTGAAGATAATTCTTTCTTCTAATACTGTACCTATGCACTTCACTATTATTTTTGAATTGGGATGGGTTATTAATAACAAATTTCATGTGTGAATATATATATTGTGAAGGTACTGTGAATATGGTTCAAATGGTTCTGAGCACTGTAGGACTTAATTTCTGAGGTCATCAGTCCCCTAGAACTTAGAACTACTTAAACCTAACTAACCTAACGAAATCACACACATCCATGCCCAAGGCAGGATTCGAACCTGCGACCATACCGGTCATGCGGATCCAGACAGAAGCACCTAGAACCGCACGGCCACACTGGCCGGTATTACTGTGAATATCCTTAGTGCCTTAAAGAAAATTCTGCCAGGTGATGTGATTATGAGGTTTTTTTGCAATGAAAACTTTTTCCCTTATTGATGAATTACCCCAAAATATGATGCCATGCGAAAGTCGTGAATGAAAATAGGCATAGTACGCTAATTTACTAGTATCTTTATAAAAAAATTTGCAATAACCCTAAGAGAATAAGTAGCTGAAACTAACAATTTCAATAGACCATCAATGTGATCCTTCAAATTCAATTTCTCATCAAAGCACACACCCAGAAATTTTGAGTATTCTGCATTAGCAAGAAGTCTTAGTCTGTATTTATCAATGATGTTATGCCATCTACTGTACAGAATTGTATATGCTGTGTTTTCTCATAATATAGTGAAGGTTCATTTGAAGAGAATGACAATGATAGTCTGAAAGACATTATTTACAATTTCCTCAGCTGATTCTTGTTTGTTAGGTGTGGTTACTAAACTTGTATCATCAGCAAACAGAACTAGCTTTGCATCTTCGTGAATAGAGTGGCGAGTCATTAATATATATTAAGAAATTATCAGGAGAAAGAAAACTGGCGTTCTACAGACCGGAGCGTGGAATGTCAGATCCCTTAATCGGGCAGGTAGGTTAGAAAATTTAAAAAGGGAAATGGATAGGTAAAAGTAAGATATAGTGGGAATTAGTGAAGTTCGGTGGCAGGAGGAACATGACTTCTGGTCAGGTGACTACAGGGCTATAAACACAAAATCAAATAGGGGTAATGCAGGAAAAGGTTTAATAATGAATAGGAAAATAGGAATGCAGGTAAGCTACTACAAACAGCATAGTGAACGCATTATTGTGGCCAAGATAGACACGAAGTCCACACCTACTACAGTAGTACAAGTTTATATGCCAACTAGCTCTGCAGATGACGAAGAAATTGAAGAAATGTACGATCAAATAAAAGAAATCATTCAGATAGTGAAGGGAGATGAAAATTTAATAGTTATGGGTGACTGGAATTCGGTAGCAGGAAAAAGGAGACAAGGAAACGTAGTAGGTGAATATCGACTGGGGCAAAGAAATGAAAGAGGAAGCCGTCTGGTAGAATTTTACACAGAGCACAACTTAATCATAGGGAACACTTGGTTCAAGAATCATAAAAGAAGGCTGTATACATGGAAGAAGCGTGCAGATACTAAAAGGTTTCAGATAGATTATATAATGGTAAGACAGAGATTTAGGAACCAGGTTTTAAATTGTAAGACATTTCCAGGGGCAGATGTGGACTCTGATCACAATCTATTGCTTATGACCTGTAGATTAACACTGAAGAAACTGCAAAAAGGTGGGAATTTAAGGAGATGGGACATGGATAAACTAAAAGAACCAGAGGTTATACAGAGTTTCAGGGAGAGCATGAGGAACCAATTGACAGGAATGGGGGAAAGAAATACAGTAGAAGAAGAATGGGTAGCTTTGAGGGATGAAGTAGTGAAGGCAGCAGAGGGTCAAATAAGTAAAAAAACGAGGACTAGTAGAAACCCTTGCGTAACAGAAGAAATATTGAATTTAATTGATGGAAGGAGAAAATATAAAAATGCAGTAAATGAAGCAGGCAAAAAGGAATACAAACGTCTCAAAACTGAGATCGACAGGAAGTGCGAAAGGCTAAGCAGGGATGGCTAGAGGACAAATGTAAGGATGAAGAGGCTTATCTCACTAGGGGTAAGATAGATACTGGAAACAGGAAAATTTAAAGAGATCTTTGGAGATAAGAGAACCACTTGTATGAACATCAAGATCTCAGATGGAAACCCAGTTCTAAGCAAAGAAGGGAAAGCAGAAAGGTGGAAGGAGTATATAGAGGGTCTATACAAGGGCGATGTACTTGAGGACAATATTATGGAAATGGAAGAGGATGTGGATGAAGATGAAATGGGAGATACGATACTGCATGAAGAGTTTGACAGAGCACTGAAAGACCTGAGTCGAAATAAGGCCCACAGAGTAGACAACATTCCATTGGAACTACTGACGGCCTTGGGAGAGCCAGTCCTGACAAAACTACCATGTGGTGAGCAAGATGTATGAGACAGGCGAAATACCCTCAGACTTCAAGAAGAATATAATAATTCCAATCCCAAAGAAAGCAGGTGTTGACAGATGTGAAAATTACCGAACTATTAGTTTAATAAGTCACAGCTGCAAAAGACTAACGCAAATTCTTTACAGACGAATGGAAAAACTAGTAGAAGTCGACCTCAGGGAAGATCAGTTTGGATTCCGTTGAAATACTGCAACACATGAGGCAATACTGACCTCACGACTTATCTTAGAAGAAAGAATAAGGAAAGGCAAACCTACGTTTCTAGCATTTGTAGACTTAGAGAAAGCTTTTGACAATGTTGACTGGAATACTCTCTTTCAAAATCTAAAGGTGACAGGGGTAAAATACAGGGAGCGAAAGGCTATTTACAATTTGTACAGAAACCAGATGGCAGTTATAAAAGGCGAGGGACATGAACGGGAAGCAGTTGTTGGGAAGGGAGTAAGACAGGATTGTAGCCTCTCCCCGATGTTATTCAATATGTATATTGAGCAAGCAGTAAAGGAAACAAAAGAAAAATTTGGAATAGTGTCTTGAAAGGAGGATATAAGATGAACAACAACAAAATCAAAACGAGGATAATGGAATGTAGTCGAATTAAGTCGGGTGATGCTGAGGGAATTAGATTACGAAATTACACACTTAAAGTAGTAAAGAAGTTTTACTATTTGGGGAGTAAAATAACTGATGATAATCGAAGTAGAGAGGATAACAAATGTAGACTGGCAGTGGCAAGGAAAGCGTTTCTGAAGAAGAGAAATTTGTTAACATCGAGTATAGATTTAAGTGTCAGGAAGTCAGTTCTGAATGTATTTGTATGGAGTGTAGCCATGTATGGAAGTTAAACATGGACGATAAATAGTTTGGACAAGAAGAGAATAGATGCTTTTGAAATGTGGTGCTACAGAAGAATGCTGAAGATTAGATGGGTAGATCACATAACTAATGAGGAAGCATTGAATAGGATTGGGGAGAAGAGAAGTTTGTGGCACAACTTGACCAGAAGAAGGGATTGGTTGGTAGGTCATGTTCTGAGGCATCAAGGGATCACCAATTTAGTATTGGAGGGCAGCGTGGAGGGTAAAAATCGTAGAGGGAGCCCAAGAGATGACTACACTAAGCAGATTCAGAAGGATGTGGGTTGCAGTGGGTTCTGGGAGATGAAGAAGCTTGCACAGGATAGAGTAGCATGGAGAGCTGCATCAAACCAGTCTCAGGACTGAAGACCACAACAACAATGACAAGAAAAATAAGGGGCAAAGACTAAACCTTGCAAGGCACCATTCTTTATACCTCCCCAGTTAGAGGACTGCTGATATTTGCAGACTATCTGTACTGTTAATTTTGACCTTCTGCATTCTTCCAGCTAAATATGAATTACTCCATTTGCTCACTCTCCGACTCATACCACAATACTTAAGCTTATCTAGAAGAATTTCATGATTCACACAGTCAAAATCCTTTGACAGATCACAAAATATCCCAAAGGGTGATTTTTAGTTATTCAAAGCATTTAATATTTGATTGGTGAATGCATATACCGCATTTTCTGTTGAAAAGGCTGTCTGAAAACGAGACAGACATTTTGTTAGTACTTCATTTTTACAAATATGTAATGCGACTCTTAAATACATTATTTTTACAAATATGTAATGCGACTATTAAATACATTATTTCTTATTAATTTTGGGTCAATCTGTCAGAACTGGGATTGGGTGGTAGCTGTTAGCATCAGGCCTATCCCCATTTTTATGCAATGGTTTAATAATAGCGTATTTCAGTATGGAAAAATGCCCTGGTTCAGTGAGATACTACGTATGTGGCTGAGAATCCTACTTATCTGTTGCGAACAAGCTTTTTGTACTCTGTTGGAAATGTCATCAATTCCACGTGAGCTTTTACTTTTGAGTGAATTTGTTATTTTCCTAACTTCAGTATGAGAGATGGATTGGATTTCAATTTTATCAAATTGGGTCGGTATGTTCAAACAACCAATAGTTTATTGTCAATGTATTCAACAGATAAAACACACTCCTCAATTACCGAAACACGCCACAAAATGAAGAGTTAGGGTCAAGTACCAGAGCTCATTTTCAAGGAAACCTAGAACTCTGGTACCTGTGCACTAGAAGCTTTCCGTCCACAGGCTATAAAACAGCGGGAAGTTAGCCACAATTTGGGAAATCAGGGATATCAGCAGAAAAGATACATAGATCCGCAATATCCTCAAATATTCCACAGGTAGGTGAAAAGACAGAAGGTAATCTGTCATAAAAACTGAAAAGGAGGAGAAACTTTGAGACTAGCAAATCCTCTGATATCTGTTGTGTTTGAAAGAGATGACGGGAAGCTGTACAGACGTTATATACCATATGATTGATTGAAAGAAATGTCCATCACACCAAAATCAGTTGCCACGCCTGCTCCAGTAGAGTGGAAGCACCTCACAACTGAGATGCCACCAGATCACTGTTTCCAAAGAGAAGATCACTTAACAGTTACGCTGGACAAGAGTATAATGAGGGAACATGATTCCAAAACAATTTTACAACATACAAATATTTATTATTATAGCATCAAACACAATACTGTGCATAAGTATTGTCACATATATATACCTCAAGAAAATTGCAATACATTTTAAAAATGTAATAACCTGTGGTGTATTACATTATGAAAAGCATGATACGTTTAAGTCTTCTTCCTTTTTTCCAAGTTAGCAGCTGAGCAAACAACTGCAGCTGCTACAGTGTAAGTCTAGAAAACAACAGTGACAAAATTAATTCACACAGATCATCACACATATTGTGGCTATTACCCATTTACCTGTCTACCACTAAATTAGAAACGTTAAGTGTAAATACATCAGCTATCTGAACACATGTTTACATTCTTTGGCATTATTTGATATCAAATCACACATATTATCTCGGTAATACGCTACAGACAAAAATATGACTGGCGATTTCTGCGCCAATGCTAGTTCATCATCAGCCACTTCTCTGATCAGATGGTGAATTTCAAGACAGTCTCTCACGTATTACACATGTTTTGACTTGTTTCTTCATGGCAATGCGCATACTCCGCCTTGGCTGCCCCTCTTCACGTTCAATCCACACATGATGAGGCAAGGTAAAAGCATTGAGAGCAATAAAACGCAGAAGACCTTTGTGGTCCCATGGTTCTCTGCTCTTCCTCTCGAAGGCCCTGACATGTTCTTCACCCATATCCTGCTGTGCAGGGGTCTGGCGGGAGAAGAACGCTACCACGCTTCGAGATGTCCCCAGCATGGACTCTGATTCCAATTGGGGTGAGTGTTGTGGTACAGGTTCTGGGAACAACGAAGATGGTTCAGCCACAAAAATCGGCTCCATGGGATCATCATATGAGGAAGATGACAGTTGTGCATGGAGTCCTGAGACTAACTCCGCTGATGGTACCTCAGGCCATGGTCCATTTTCAGCTGATTCTTCTGTGTTGCAATGCTGGACATGGGAGAATGGTTGAGGTGAACAGAGCTCCATGGGAGACTGTGGTGGGAGTTGTACGACTGCCTCTTCTGATAATGCAGCTGACCGCATACCTACTTCATTGAAATGAGTTGGTAACACTAATTCCTTTGCCGGCTTGGGAGAATTGTGTACAGCAGGTGTGCAAGCCTCAGCGCCCATTGGAGGAGGCTTTTCTGGTAGCGAATACATCGCTCGAGGCTCTCCAGACTGCATCTGGTCGACGTGTAGCTGGATGATGGCATTCTGCTGGAACTGTTGCTCCTCAGGCGGTGACGATTGCTCAGGTGCCTGCTGCTTTTCCTCCTGCGATCCCCCCGCGTTCTTTTCGTCATCATGAGAATGATCTACGGTTTCATGTTCGTCGTTGAGACTTCTGAGGTGCTGTTCATCGCGAGTTACTTCTCTGGTCACGGATTGGCCTCTGTCTTCACTGATGTTCCCGAACTTTTGAGAGACAGATGGCTGTGCGACGTTGGAGCTGTGAAGCTCACGGACGAAAGCCTTTCCCGATTTAATATTTGGAGTATTGTCGTTCAGTCGAGCTTGCAATCTCGACAAGAGTTTCGATAACTTGGCTTTCGGCAGTGTCTGGGTCAATACCTTGAAAACGTACTCTTCAAATACTGCAGTAGAAACGGTACTGGGCGTGTCATTTGTATGGCGGGGATGATTTGCAAAAAAATAGCTGAAATTAGGTAAGGGTTGTCCATGTGCAGTCCCGATCGGTTTCCAAGTCTTGGGATTAGGGTATGAAGCTGCTGGTTGTTTTTTCCCACCTGCATCATCTACTGAATCATTAGAAACGTCCGACAAATGAGTATAGGTTGGACGACGGATGGGTGAGCCTGGCCGTCCCTGGTTAGACGATTGCACAGGGGTGCTGCCGCCGTCGCCATCGCCGTCGTCAGAATCGTCAAGTTCTGAGTCTGAATCTGTGTGGCTCAGGACATCATTGTTGCCTTTGGGCATGGGCGGCTCAGTTGGCTTCTCGCATTCTGGAGAAACATCTGCAACGTCGCCGGCCTCGGTATTAGACAGTGGGCGTGGCTGCACAGGAAGTCCGAAAAACTGATGGCTAACATGTCCTCCATAGAGACTAGAAGGTGGCTCCCTCTTATGGTCTATTGTGTTCTGAAAGGAGAGGTCCGCTTGTGGAGCGATGTTATCTGAGCTTGTGTCCACTGACATTTTTCGAGGTGAACGCACTAAGAGGCTGGCTTCGTTTCTTGGTACTGACTCGCGGAATATGGAGAAGGTAGCGCGGATTTCACTGTTGGCAGGTGAGGCTCCTCCAGTGAAGTCATTCAGGGGACCGTGGCGCGCTTCCTCGTCCTCAATGGACGGGAAACTGCTGGCGGCCGGTGGTGACGAAGACGCGTGGTCCACGACGGGAATTCGGAGTTCGTGCAACGGCTGGTACGCCGGATGGCCGCTTTTCTCCGCGGCCGCTCCCATTGCCTGTGACATCCACTGGCTGTGCATTGTCCTGCAGTTCATGGAGAACAAGTTGTCGGAGCAGATTTCCATACTAGAAAATGTTGCTTCCACTCCCCTCGCTTGGAATGCTCTCAGGTGTTCTGAAATGCAAAATATACAAAATTTTATTTTTTATACTTTTTATATTATGGAATGTAGTCGAATTAAGTTGGGTGATGTTGAGGGAATAAGATTAGGAAATGAGACACTTAAAGTAGTAAAGGAGTTTTGCTATTTGTGCAGCAAAATAACTGATGATGGTCGAAGTAGAGAACAAAATGTAGACTGGCAATGGCAAGGAAAGCGTTTCTGAAGAAGAGAAATTTGTTAAGACCGAGTATAGATGTAAGTGTCAGGAAGCCGTTTCTGATAGTATTTGTATGGAGTGTGGCCATATATGGAAGTGAAACATGGACGATAACTAGTTTAGACAAGAAGACAATTGAAGCTTTCGAAATGTAGTGCTACAGAAGAATGCTGAAGATCAGATGGGTGGATCACACGACTAATGAGGAGGTATTGAATAGAACTGGGGAGAAGAGGAGTTTGTGGCACAATTTGACAAGAAGAAGAGATCGGGTGGTAGGACATGTTCTGAGTCATCAAGGGATCAACAAATGTAGCATTGGAGGGCAGTGTGGAGGGTAAAAGTCGTAGAGAGAGACCAAGAGATAAATACACTAAGCAGATTCAGAAGGATGTAGGTTGCTGCAAGTGCTGGGAGATGAAGAAGCGTACACAGGATAGGGTAGGATGGAGAGCTGCAGGAAACCAGTCTCAGTACTGAAGACCACAACAACAACAACAACAACAACAACAACATATTATTCTGTCACAAATTTTATAATTACCATTTGTATTATTAGTTCTGTTATTTGTATTTTATGTAATTTTTGTAGAACATAATTTTATGAAAATTACTTTTATCCACTTTATATCGTACATAGAGCTGTTACAGCTCTGTTCCTGCCAGACCTTGTTTGTATACACACTTAATCAGTCCTTGGAGTATGTTGGTGTTCAGCCATTACTCGTTTCCAATGGATACATATATCGTAACTGCCTGTCAGCAACTCTTTTTCCTACACATAGAGGCTGAGCATTTTTCCTAGCGTTAGAGGTTAATTAACCGCACTGAAAGACCTAATCAAACCAATGCACCTGGAGTAGACGACATTCCCTCAAAATATCTGAGATCCTTGGGAGAGCCAGCCACGGCAAAACTATTCCACTTGCTGAGAAAATACGGGCGAAACACCCGCAGATTTCAAGAGCAAAGAAACAATTTTAGTTCAAAAGGAAGCTAATTAACAGTGCATGACTGGAAAATACAAAAACGCATTATATACAGATGTTTAGAAAAAGTGGTAGAAGCCGACCTTGTGGAAGAATATACAACTCGGGTTCCGGAACACATACGATTTGTCTTAGTACAGAAGATAAAGGAAGGAAAGCCTATGCTTATAGCATTTGTAGATTAAAAAATGTTTTTGGCACTGTACATTGGTACAGTTTCTTTGAAATTTTGAAAATAGCATGGATAAAATACTCTGATTGTAAGGCTATTCAAAACTTGTACAACAACCAGAGTGAAGTGCTAAGAACCGAAGAATACGAGAGGGAAGCAGTAGTTGACAAAGTAGTGAGACAGAATTGATCCCTATACCTTACATTATTTAATATGTACATTAAGTGACCAGTAAAGAAAATGGAGGAGAAATTTGGAAAGGAGACTAAAATTCAAGGAGAAGACAGAAACTGTTTGCCTATACACTGCCATTCTGACAAAGACAGCAAAGGGCTTCGAAGAGGTGAACGGAATGGAAAAGCTTTTATGAAAGGAGAAATTTGTTAATATCGAATATAAATTTAAATTTATGAAGTCCTTTTCGAGGTATCTGCAACTTTGTGCAGGAGAGGGGCATGTACGATAAACAAATCAGGTAAGAAGAGATTAGAAACCTCTGAAATGTGCTACTACAGAAATGCTGAAGGTTAGACGGGTAATTAGAATTATTAATGAGGAGGAGGTCAACTTAATTAGGGCAAAAAGGAATTTATGGTGTAACCTAACCATAAAAAGGTATCGCGTGATAGGGCACATTCTGGAGCGTAAAGCGCTTGTTAATTTTGTAATAGAGGGAAGTATGAAGAATAAAAATTTTAGAGGATACCGAGCCAGCCGCTTTGGCCGAGCTGTTCTAGGCTCTTCAGTCTGGAACCACGCTGCTGCTACGATCGCAAGTTCGAATCCTGACTCGGGCATGGATGTGTGTGATGTCCTTAGGTTAAGTTAGGTTTAAGTAGTTCTAAGTCTAGGGGACTGATGACCTCAGATGTTTAGTCCCAGCCGGCCGCGGTGGACTCGCGGTTCTAGGCGCGCCGTCCGGAACCGTGAGACTGCTACGGTCGCAGGTTCGAATCCTGCCTCGGGCATGGCTGTGTGTGATGTCCTTAGGTTAGTTAGGTTTAAGTAGTTCTAAGTTCTAGGGAACTGATGACCACAGCAGTTGAGTCCCATAGTTCTCAGAGCTATTTGAACAATTTTTTTGTTAATTCCCATAGTGCTCAGTGCCATTTTTTTAGGGTACCGAGAGTGACTGTAGTCGGTAGGTTCAAAGGGATGTAGGTTGCAATAGTTATTCTGACAGATGAAGAGACATGGACAGGATAGACTAGCGTGAAGAACTGCATCAGACCACTATATGGACTGAAGATCACAACGACATCGACACCAGGACCACAGCTAAAACTGGCGTTCCAAGCGTCTGCTCATGGTTGAAGTATCTGCGGGATCTTAAGTTGTCTTTGAGCTTTGGCACTCACACCATCGGAGCAGCCTCATTATTGAGTGCTGTTGGAGCAGTTTACGTTAAGTATCACACACTATTTGCTTAGGGGGGCGTTCCTGTATCGGTATCAAGTGTATCGCCAGACTATACATGTAAGTCTATAACATGTTTGAATCTACATCTCCAACAACATGGAAATCGCATGGGGAGAGATCGGATCTGTATGGAGGACGTGTAAGGGTATCGCTGGGAAACTTCTGCAACGTAGCCGAGACAACCTTGGCAACATATGGTCCCGCTGTCGATCTGCTTCAGAAGAAGAGGTGCACGCCAGGGCAAAGTCATGGTTCCATAGGTAACCGCAAACATTGACCATCTCGTCTTACAGCGAGATAAATAATGAGTTTCCACGCTTACTTTTGAAATAATAAACAACCTACTTACTTATTCCATTTGTCTCGCTTTCATTTGACTGCCGCTCGTGAAAAGGCTAAATGCCGTGATACGAGGCTTGTTGATGTTTGGCACGGAATACAAAAAACGTCCAGAATTATACTATGTAAGGTGATTCCGTGATGATGAAGAAGTATAAATACATCAATTTTAGGTAAGGAACCGTGTTCTGTAAACGACCGAACCAAAAGTTATGAGTGAAAATCGTTCTGAGACCTCCGTTGTTGCTAACATTGTAGGATAAGCAGCTTTTAAAGGCAGTGGTAAGCGCCAAAACAAGAAAAAAATATCTGCATATCATGGCTCTAAA
Organism: Schistocerca gregaria; assembly: GCF_023897955.1. Lineage (NCBI taxonomy): Eukaryota > Metazoa > Arthropoda > Insecta > Orthoptera > Acrididae > Schistocerca > Schistocerca gregaria. Next base: position 580,999,509 of record NC_064921.1, read on the forward strand.
ATTCATTCCTTAAGACCGAGGAGCACTTTTTCATCTTCGGCACTGTAAACCACATCTCTTCTGCTGCTAGCTGTTTGCTTTCCATACAAAAAAAGTCTATTAAACGAGGGCTTCGAAATGCTACGAATAACTGTTCACCTTCGTTACCGTGAAATACATCTCTTCCACTGAACAAGTGCTGATAGCCATTAAAATAAGCATTTTAGAGCTCATATTTACTGGGCATTTTTTTCTAGTTTTTATCCGTAATTCCAACTCTGGAAGTTTCCTGCCCTATAATCTTAGCAACAACAGTACCGAGGTCTCAGAACGAGTTTCATTAATAAATTACGACTCGGTGGTTTACAGATCAGGGTTTCTACCTTCTTCTGTAGCTTGTTTCCCTTTCCTATTGCAGGGACGTACGTTTTGTGTAGAAACATTTTAAACCAACTCCCAGTGGTAAATGAAGCCGACAAGTACCAAAACTGTAATAAAGTGAAGCTAATGTTTGTTTCACACTTTTACAGAGAGAGTTCGCTGCCCAGTTTGTGAAGAAACAATAGCAAGTTTAGTCTCCACTCTCTAACTTTCTTTCTCGGAAATGATAAACTGAGATGATTACTGCACTTAGTACTCTACAGATAAAGATAAAAATTAAATATAGTTTGCGGCATTACTACTTTTACTAACTTCGAACAGTTTTAATCTGCCAGGAACTTTCATATTAGCGCACACTCCACTGTAGAGTGAAAATTTCATTCTAGAAACATCCCCCAGGCTGTGGCTAAGCCATGTCTGTGCAATATCCTTTCTTCCAGGAGTGTTAGTTCTGCAAGTTTAGCAGGAGAGCTTCTGTGAAGTTTGGAAGATAGGAGACGAGGTACTGGCGGAATTAAAGCTGTGAGGACGGGGCGTGAGTCGTTCTTGAGTAGCTCTGTCGGTAGAGAATTTGCTCGCGAAAGGCAGAGGTCCCGAGTTCGAGTCTCGGTCCGGCACACAGTTTTAATCTGCCAGGAAGTTTCATATCAGCGAACACTCCGCTGTAGAGTGCAAATTTCATCCAAGATATCATGTGTCAGAAACAAATGATTATCTTTTTTGGGGCCGTAGTTTTATGTAAGTAATTTTTGGATATGCTTAGTTTACCTGAGGATCAGTCGAGCACCTCGTTCCAGCAATATGAATTTTGCTTGAGACTCTAAGATGGCAACAATTAGCGAGAGGTGTTTCGGAGTAGTAGGAACGCTTGGATAACACCCGTATCCACAAGGTTTGACACCAGCTGACTCTTTGTGCGACGTCATGAGAAGCCTTTTGTGTGAAATGTGTTTTGCCGGGTTCATTTTCCGCGGGATTTATTAGCACGATAACACGAATCTTATTGTTTTGAGATTAACACTCGCTGAGACGTTTTCTCAGGCTCATCTTAGACCCTGTTATCGAGGAAGTAAGCATAGGCTTTGTCGCTTAGCCTGAGAGAAGTCACCAATTAGTTAATCACTTTGTATTCGAGTTCAAGTGCTGCCAGATACTCCACCTTCATAATTAGCTATGACAGGAACGACCATTCGAAGCAACAATGTCTAGTAAAAATGGGCTCTGAAGCACTTGCCGTAAGAGCTACGAGGACTTGTTCATCTTCCTACTGTGAAACACATCTCTTATACTGAAGAAGTGCTCCAGTCTCTTAATGTGTTCATTTCAGAGCCCATGTTTACTCGAAATTTTTTACTGGTTTTGGCCCATACTAACTCCTCACAAAATATATAAAACAACGAGCGTGCAGTAGAAGAGATTTGTTCCACACTAACGAAGATGAAGTGCTCATACCTCTTAAGGTTTGCATTTTGGAGCCCTTGCTTGTTTCACGTGAATGATATCTTACGTCACACTTTTCGCTTCTTTGCCCGTATCTCTTAACACTGACTGAGATGGCAGAGTGGTTGCGAGACTGGGTCCGCATTCGGCAGGGCGACAGCTGAAATCCCCGTCCATCCGTCCAAATTTAGGTTTTCCGTGGCTTCCACATATCGATTAAGGCAAATGCTTGGATGGTTCCTGTGAAAATGACACGATTGATTACCTATCTCATCCTTCCTGTGTCGGAGTTGTGTTATATCTGCAGTGATCCGGTCATCCATTTCTCCCAGGACATCCTGTATAAAATTTCAGTTAAAGAACAACTAAAGAAAGTATATTAAAATTATATGAAAATAAGAAAATGGGAATGTAGAGCGTAATACCCAAATCTACTAAACATAGAAATTATGAAGTCATCATCATTAAATTTTTCGTAGTTCTTCCTTTGGATACAGAGAAAGATCTGTTGGTTATTCATTTTACTCCTATGGCGTGACTCTAAGTGGGTTAGAGAGGTTTCCTTGCCTAAAATACCTCTTGGGATAGTGGAAAAAATTGCACGAGCTAAGTAGAGAATAGAATCGCTCTCATTTGTATGTCAGTGATAAGCTATATGCCGCGTGGAATGGCCACGTGGTTAGAGGCGCCATGTCACGGATTGCGCGGCCCTCCCGCCGGAGGTTCGAGTCCTCCTTCGGGCATGGGTATGTGTGTTGTTGTTAGTAAAAGTTAGTTTAAATAGTGTGTAAGTCTAGTGACCGATGACCTCAGCAGTTTGGACCTTAGAATTCACAGACGTTTGAACGTTTTTTAAGCTATATGGGCACCAATACTGCCAGACGAGTGTGTGAACTAATCGTAATTTCCACACATTTCACAAACTTTTAAAATTTTTGTGTCTTGAATGTACATCAGGTAATATCACAGCATCACATTTCAGGCTAAGTACTTTGAGAGAGGAGACCATAGCTTAAAATTAATTTCTAAATTGACATCACATTACTAAAGAACTACTCGTAGACAAAAAAAAGATACTGAACTATTCTGGCCTAGAACACTTTTTGATATTTGACTGTTAAAGAAACTGGGCTTACTTGTCCATTAGATTTCCGTGATAGTAAAACTGTCCCGTCTCATGGTCAAAATTTGGATCCGCTGCGCGAATGAGTGCCGCTATCATTGAGCAAACTACTTTAATTCCGTGATACTGTGTTTAATAAACGCCGCCGCACAAATCGCATTTGTTTATTTCTTCTGTAACGATTCAGTAAGACACTTGAATTTAGTGTACGAAGAAGATGCAAAGCTGATACTTTTTGCCGGTGATACAAGTATAGCTATCACACCAAACAGACAAGAATTAACTGATGAAATTGTAAACGATGTTTTTCAGAAAATCTTTAAGTGGTTCTCTGAAAATCGGCTCTTATTAAACTTTGACAAAACACAGTATATACAGTTTCACAGAGTAAATGGAAAGACACCATTAATAAATAAAGACTTCGATCAGAAATCGGTAGCTAAGGTAAAGTATTCAAAATATCTAGGTGTATGCATTAATGAGGGGTTGAAATGGAAAAAATACAGTGAAGATCTGCTGAAACGTTTGAGTTCCGCTGCTTATGCTATTAGGGTCATTGCAAATTTTGGCGATATACATCTCAGTTCATTTGCTTACCACGCCTATTTTCGTTCTCTGCTTTCTTATGGCATCATATTCTGGGGTAACTCATCATTGAGTAAAAGAGAGTTCATTGCACAAAAGTGTGTAATCAGAATAATTGCTGGAGCTCATCCAAGATCATCCTGCAGACACTTATTTAAAGAGCTAGGGATCTTCACTGTAGCCGCACAATATATATATATTCACTTATGAAATTTGTTATTAACAATCCGATCGAATTCAAAAGTAATAGCAGTGTACATGGCTACAAAACTAGGAGAAAGGATGATCTTCACTACTCAAGGTTAAATCTAACTTTGGCTCAGAAGAGGGGAAAATTATGCTGCCAGAAAAGTCTTTGGTCACTTACCTAATAGCATCAAAAGTCTGACTCCCACAAAAAAATTAAAAATATTAACTGTCATTTAATATTTTGTGTAATGTAATATCTTGTATAGACACCTTTTATTAACCTGACACGTTCCACATCATTATGAAGTGTCGTATTCATGATCTATGGAACAAGTACTAATCTAATCTAATCAAAAGCAGTTACTTCTTCCAGTCATTGGAACTACACAATCGTATCGTGTTCCTACTGCACAATTTCTCTGTGATGGAATGGTTACAGCGCATAAGTGAGCTCTGATTTGTAGTTAACGTGAACACATGGTTTGCCTTGCGATGATGAACCCTTACACAGACGCCATATCAAATTCCAACAAGAATCAAACAATAACAGCATATTCTTGTAATGTATACTTCTACATAAAAACAAGTCGGTGTTTAACGTTGTTACCAGAAATCTCGATAAGTTCTTGCCGATGTAGTTCAAATTTTTGCAGGGATAATGTTGTTAGTAAATAACTCGAAAAGTTCTAGACCAATTTACTTCATCTTTTTGATTTATACATGACACGCTAATAAGCGTTCGGACAAATATGGGCCACATATTTTTTAATACTTATGGTATATAAGTAAAATCTGCAGCACTGTATAAAGACAAGTAGTTGTGTGAGATTGTTATCAAACATATATGGATGTAGAGTATCGCTTAAAAAAAGAAGTAAATGTGCCACACTTTTTTAAACAACAATGTATTGGTTTTCTATTACAACGGGTGCAAGAAAGAAAATTCTGTGCTACGCTGTTCTGTGAATTTGGCAAAAACAATGATATTACACGACTACAACACCAAAAGAAAAATAACTTCTATTACCCATGTTTAAACATGTCGGTGGCTCAGAAAGAAGTTCGATATGCATCACCAAAAATGTTTGACCATTTGTACAAAAACATTCAATTTCAGACACGTACCAAAGCAAATTTCAAAAGTAAGCTACAATCATTTCTTCTGGACAACATCTTCTATTCCATATACGATTTTTTATTTAAAAACGGGTAAACTGTTAAAAAAACTTAATGTCGTTGCAAAGTAACATATTCATGTACAACTCGAAAAATAGTATGTTATTTGATGTTAAAACTAACACGTACACTCGTCGTGTAAAATGACCTGTTCCACATCAAATCGATAGCATGTTTCCACAGCCATGTAAGAAAAATGTTATGAAAGCAAAGAGAACTTTTCTGTAAATTAAACGTAGCCAAACGTTACTATAAGAAGAGTCACGCGGGAAGCATCCAACGAACTCGGAAGTAAACGTCTATCCACTGACTTGACAGAAAATCGTAAACAGTTTTTTCTTAGGTTAAATACCATTGTACACAGTCTACGTGGAAGAATCAGCTCCTCTTCCAGTGGCAGTGTACGATAAGACGCTGGAGGAGCGAAGCGTTCCTACTGATAGAAAAAAAGCGCTTATCATATCCGTTTTCAAGAAGGATCGTCGAACCAGGCGTACAAGGTAGTAGATCTATTATCTCTGACGTCAGTCCGGTGTAGAATTTTGGAACTTGCTTTATGCTCACTTGTCATGACATTTCTGGCAGCCGAAAATCTCCTACGTAGAAATCGAAAGCAGCAAGTACAGGCACCCAGGCGGATACCGTGTTCCCTGACTTTCGGAGGGCGTTCGATACGGTTCCGCACTGCCGCCTGATGAACGAAATATCAACGCAGGGAATACGAGACCAGCTGTATAATAGGCCTGAAGAGTTTTAGCAAAGAGGACAGAGTATGCCAGTCTCAAAGGAGAGAAATCCTCAGACGTAAAAGCAACTTCGGCCGAATACCAAGGGAGTGTTATGGGACCATTACTTTTCACAGTCCATACGTATTATAAAAATGGATATACGTATGTGAGTATGTTTCACGTCGCCTCCTAAACCACTTGACCGATTTCAACCACACTTGCTAAACTGTTAGGCAACAATCGCTCTGGGGGTGAGAACGACATATCTACTACAGTATAGGAGATATGACATCATGAACAACGAGATTCGTGTAAAATTGCCGCATCATACATAACGTTTGAATTTGTTAGCGGAACATAAATTCGTAATCTGTGATTAAATAACAAAGAATAGAAAGAATATTGTTAATCACTGGTATACTTCAATATGTCGACTGTCCAGTGACGAATTTCAAATTTTTAAGTGTAAGAAATAACTTGTGATATATTAATACATCTCTGTAATTGCAAATATTGTATATTTTATTTTTAACGAATTAAGAATTTACGAGAAATATAATCTAGACGAGAGAGTCTGGAAAACTACATTGTGTGCTGTGAGATGCAATAAATCTCAAGTAAGAGAGTCATTACACAATAGTGTAATCGTACACTACTCGATTTCTTCACCTATTTATATATGTAATGGAAGAACGCAGTACTTCATATTTTCAATCACGTCTCAAAATCAATTATGATAAGGCAAAAAGAATATAAAATCAACATATGGAAAAGGAAGTAATGCAAACTGGTAATGAAGTAAGAGACACAGTTTATGAACTTTTGTCTTTAGGACAGCTGAAGACAGTGACTGGATGGGGAGAACAGTGAAAATGTCATGCACTGCCGTTGGTGAAATACAGGTAAACAGAGATCCTGGTATTCCCATTAATAACACAACCGAAGACTGACGAAACCAGTTCAGTTGTGTTGCCTCTGTGACTCCTCCGCTAAGCTTTTGTTCAGCAGCTGTAGAGAGCTCTGTAGGCACAGGCAACTGTAGAGACCTGTCAGTACCGAATCTACCAATTCCCCATATGCCCAGATGCTGCTGGGTAGTTTTTAAGGGTACTAGCAAGTCCTCATAATAATGCTACTCAACAGTTTATAAAAAAAGCACTACGTCTTCAGGCCACGAGTGGCCTATCGGGACTATCCGACCACCGTGTCATCCTCATGGAGGATGCGGATAGGAGGGGCGTGGGGTCAGCAAACCACTCTCCCGGTCGTTCTGATGGTATTCTTGACCGAAGCCTCTACTAATCGGTCGAGTAGCTCCTCAATTGGCATCACGAGGCTGAGTGCACCCCGAAAAATGGTCAACCATCCAACTGCCGACCACACCCGACAGCGCTTAACGTCGTGACCTTACGGGAACCGGTGTATCCACTGTGGCAAGGCCGTTGCACTCAACAGTTTATGCTAAAGCAAAAAAAAATTAATAAATAAATAAAAATATAAATAGAAATAAAAAATAAAAATGTTCGCATAAATGTAAGACACAACTGTTGCCTCAGATTATAGCGAGATATAATTAATGGCATCAAAGAAGAGAAAGCAAAAGTTGAAATTCAGCCGCTCTATGCTACTGTCAGCGGTGGGGAGAAAAACGAAGCACCATGAAGGAAGTATCCCATTGGCACTAAAATCGGTAGTTGTGATATTTCAGAAAAATTAGATGATTATTCAAGAGAAACAGCTACACAAGTTGACCAAGTCAATAACGCGTTGGCCTCTCTTTGGCCCTTATGCAAGAGGTTGTTTGGCTTGCCATTGATTGATAGGCTTTGGATGTCCTCCTGCGGGATACCGTGCCTAATCCTGTCCAGTTGGCGCTTTAGGTCATCATAATTCCGAGGTGGATGGAGGGCCCTGCTCATAATGCTCCAATCGTTCTCAATTGGGAGAGATCCGGTGACCTCGCTGTCCAAGTTGGGGCTGGGCAGGCACGGGGACAAGCAGCGGAAACTTTCGTCGTGTGTAGGTAGGATTTACCTTGGCGAAATGCAAGCCCAGGTTTGCTTCCCACGAAGGGCAACAAAACGGGGCGCAGAATATCGTCGACATACCGCTGTGCTGCTGCAAGGGTGCGCGGATAACAACCAAAGGCGCTCTGCTATGGAAAAAAAAAGGCACCCCAGATCATCACTCCTGGGTGTGGGGCCGTATGGCGGGTGACAGACAGATTGGTATCGGACCGCTGTCCGAGACGTCTCTAGGCACGTCATCGGCCTGAAATCTCATTGACTGGAGTAGAATTGTCTTCAGTGTTGAGTCTCGTTTCGAAATGAACCCTGATGACCAGGAGAGTCGTGTCTGGATACTCCTCTCACAGTGGTGGGATACCAACCAGACTGTCTCCCAATATACAACCCGACAATCAGTAGTGGAGTCCTTTGGTTGGCATTCGCGGCACCCTTCCAGCATAGTGCTGCCTAGACAATATTCTACACCCCCTTTTGCTGCCCATCATGACAAGCCATCCTGAGCTTACCTTTCAGCAAGATAATGTCCACCCGCACACGGCGAAAGTTTCTATTGCTTGTCTTCGTGCTTGCCAGACACTGCCTCAGCCAACAAGGTCCTCGGAATTCGTCCCAGAAAGTTTGGAGCAATACAGCCAGGATCTTCCAACCAGCTCGGGTTTTGATGATCTAATGGACCAATTGCAGAGTTTGGCACGGTATCCCTCAGGCGCACTTCCAACAACTCTATCAATCATTGCCAAGTCGAATTACTGTTTGTATAAGGAACAGACGTGGGCCAACGCATTACTGACTTGGACAATTTTTTAAGCTGTTTGTCTTGAATAAATCATCTGGTTTTCCTGAAATTGTAATCGCTTTTTCGTCTGTGCATGTACCTCACAATTTCCCATTTCCGTCCCATCCGGCTAATTTCTTCGTAGTGCGTCGGTCCTTTTATGGCTTTAGAGTTTATGTGTATAATCACTGATGTGAGCCGGCCGGGGTGACCGTGCGCTTCTAGGCGCTACAGTCTGGAGCCGAGCGACCGCTACAGTCGCAGGTTCGAATCCTGCCTGGCGCATGGATGTGTGTGGTGTCCATAGGTTAGTTAGGTTTAATTAGTTATTTAAATATACTTTACAATAACATTAGAATTTTGGAATCAATACCAAAATTTTTATTCATATTTTCATTCTACTGTCCATACCACAATCTCGACTAAATGTTTATAGAGACAAGCAGCAACTATTGGAAAACTATGATTTTCAAGTTACATCTCCGATTTTATGTAGTTGATTAAGGGCTGTCTTCATATGTTTTCACACTGGTTACATTTTGATACATCAACTTTGTCGTCCTCTCTTAATCCTCAGACAGCGATACATGGTAATAAAGTTGACGTATCAACCTATAACTAAGCTCAAAATGTCCGAAGATGGAACTTGACGTCCGAAACAGGTACTCGCCTATATTAAATCTTAACCCTGACTGTAACAAATAATAAGTTATAACAATATACTGCAGCGGACTGTCCACATTACTGGACTTCACTGACACATAAAAACTAAAAACTGGAGCGATAGGAAATATGAAAACTTCCAGGTCGATTCCCCTTCGGGTCATCAACGCAGGCCAAAAAACATTTTGCTCACAAGGACAGGACAACTGACGGCATAATGTTCCCACTCATTGGACCTCACGACAGTTGCCGCGCGGGCTAGCCACGCGGTCTTGGACGCCTTGCCACGGTTCGCGCGCCTGTCCCCGTCGGAGTCCTCCCTCGGGTATCGCTGTGTGTGTGTGTGTGTGTGTGTGTGTGTGTGTGTGTGTGTGTTGTCCTTAGCGTAAGTTAGTTTAAATTGGATTAAGTAGTGAGTAAGCCTAGGGACCAATTCCAAAATTCCACACATGGATAACGGATGCACCACAGTGTGCCAGCGAAATGGCGCGACAACCGGAGAAGTATACAAAGCTGAATTATGCGAGACAGTTAGTTTCTTGTGAGGAAAACGTCTGAATTGCACACAGATTCACCGTGAAATTCTGGCTATATACTGAGCAAATGTAATGAGTCTTATAGCCATAGTGAAGCTATGCCATCAATTTGACCAATACCGCACAGGCGTGAGTGATGTTGATCAGGAAGTCCAGATATTGCACAGTTCGACTTCCGTCTTTCCGGCAAGCTGAAAGAACGTCTTGGGGAAAGAAATTTTTCAACGATGAGGACGTTCGTTCACACAGCGCTTCTGGAATGGCTCTGCGACCAAGGAGCAGATTTCTGTCGACGAGGAACTAAAAGATTAGTAGAAAGTTCTGAAACTGTTGTTTAGAGAGACTGGTTCAAATGGCTCTGAGCACTGTGGGACTTAAACCTAACTAACCTAAGGACATCACACACATCCATGCCCGAGGCAGGATTCGAACCTGCGACCGTAACGGTCGCGCGGTGCCAGACTGTAGCGCCTAGAACCGCTCGGCCACTCCGGATGGCAGAGAGACTGGGTGATTATGTTTAAAACTAGTGTTATTTATCTGTGTCTCCTTGAAGCGTAGTGCAGCATTCAATAAAAATTACTTGACCTGTCAAAATAACGTAAAATTTCCTTTTTGTATAATCGTCTTGTTTTGTTACTGCTATTACTGTTTTCCAACGAAGTGTTAGGAGTCTTGTTGACGGTAAGCGAGAGAGAGAAAGAAGGAAAAGGATGAAATCAGGCTCGGGCACGTGCTCTACCTCTTCCGAAAACCGCGAAAAGGCTTGATACTGAATTTTCCCATCCAACAGATAACAAGACAGACAAAACAATACAGAAATAGAGCATGCGAGGGAAAGATGAAAACTGTTAAATGAAATGAGAGAAGCAGTCTGGCGTAAGGGAAGACGAAGAAAAGAAAAATAAGGAGAGAGTATATATGTGAGAATATCTTTCACTTTTGGATTGTGAGAAACGTCGCTCGTGCTGCTTTTTAAGTGCCGCTTGAGACTGGATCAAAGGTAAATTGCGTAGAATTACTAGCCTCAGGCGGATAGAAGCCCAGATCACGTAAGAAACGTGATCTTCGATAGAAGTCACACGTCTTCGCCTTCTGTTTTTGTATTGTTGTGTCTGTCTTGTTCATGCCCATTGTTGCTCCACTCAATAATTTCATACAAGAGCGTACCCAGGTCTGAGCTCTGTGCAACGCAAGGGTTCCCCTGAGGGGTAAAATGAAATTTTGTGAGGGGTAAAAACGTCAGAGTTCAGTTGTGTTTCAGTCAGGAAACTAAGTTATTTTTAAAAGGTAATTACTGTTATCACTATTTCGTAAGATCGTGATACAAATTACACGAGCTACTGATAATTACAACTTTTTAAATGCTAGTATTAACATGTGACACTATGATGTGGAATTAGAGCTTGCGAAACGAATGTGTAAAACATTTATCTCATAGTCCACCCACTACATACATTCCTTTGTACGTTGTACTACGCGTTTATGTCAATAAAACTGAGACTACATGTCACATATGCTTAAACAACTCATGAAAATTCCTTCACTGAATTGTAGGTAGTTTCCGCAATAGAACGGAAATATATTTTATCATTCGTGTCGCAACAGTAAGTGACCTAACTGACAGCACAACACAACATTAGCTGTAAGGGACAATCAAATCAAAACGAAACGGATAGAGAAAGAGTAAATGCGTACAGCTGCAACCATTGTAGTAGACAAACAGCCGTTCCATTTAATTATTCACAAATATTTTATGTATGCGGCGAGTAAGTGAGCGGATTGTATGTTAAGAAACTGGATAGACAACTCAAAATCACGTTGCTTGTCTGGAAGCATTCAAGTATTTCAAAGTGTAAAGTACTAACGTCGTCAGACAAGCGAAATTTGGAGACATATCATTATGGCTAGCTCTAGTAGTGGGACGTGGTCATTTCTCTAGTCACTTTTGACTAAAAGTCTTCTAGAAGAAAAAGTTTCACTCTGGTAGAAATATATTCTGAATTTCCTATGGGTGTAGAGGAAGGAGGAGGTTTATCTGGATGTTAAAGTAGTGGTTTGTTCCCAATTAGGCCTTTGGTTTATGATTCTACAGAGTTTTTCAACGTGGAAATAGGGTGTCATCCGAGAGAAACGAAGTAAATCCGCACGGGAATGAGAGAGGAATCCTGTTTCTTCTCCGAGCTGTCCGATTCCACCTGCCTAATTTTGCTGGTCGAATTACTCACTGGCCCCATAAACAGAACGTGTTGCCTCCTCAGTGGCTCAGCCCCACCTACTCAGTCCCTCCTGGATGACGAGTAAAGTTTTGATGGTCTTCCGGTCCAAATTAGGCGTTCAATCGCAGGCTCCACGTTTTCGTAACGCGTTTGTTTCCTGCGGACACCACGCAGACAGCTACGTAAACTAAAAAAGGAAGAAAATGAGATTACAGTCCATGGCGTAGGTTTATGGAATGGAATGGGAAAGGCCGTAAGGTAAGTAAGACAAGAAGCATCCAATGCAAACCTCTTTCTGTAAGAGGTGGCTGTCAGTAACTCTATATCTGCTAATCATTCTACTGTAATCAGAATAGAAGGGATTATGTTTGTATACAAATTATACATAAAAACTTGTTGGGGTCTCTAGAACGCCGCTCGTGAGTTATAGCTCTCCCAGTATACGATAGCTGGTACGCAGTGAGCAGTTTTCGTCCAAAGTGCTGGGGGAGTTCATTTGTTTGTTCGGAAGGGGAGGCCGATAAGTATTTCTCACCTTTAGGCCGTTCTGCGATGACAAAACCAAGGCGTGCACCCTGCAATCTTTCTCAAACGATATTATTCTGTTAAAAAAATTCACTTTTGCTTTACTTATAGCTTTATATCTATTGTTCATGATGATGTTCCTATCATTTCGTTAACGGTCATAGAAATTGTGATATTTACGTGAAAGTAAGATATCGCGCGATATTCGGAAAAGTGTGCAATTGGAAGTAGAGATCGCTATGAGTTTGCGTTTGGTGCATATTACGTAATATGTTGTGTACGAAATTTAGATAACATATTGAATTTCCACCCATCTCCAGAAAACCGATATGATGTAACACACTTATTTGCGATCGCGCCGCGCCAACGATAAGACCAGAGTGAAATATCCACAACATTGCTCATATTCCACAAACGGTTTCAGATTTCCAAATGAGATTTTGGAAAATGATAGCACGCAAAGAGGAGAGTATTTTACCATATTGTTATTGTGTAAAACTTCCTTATCTACCGTCTTATTCTAGTAACTTCAGACTCTTTCGACGACAGAATGTGATTTTGAAGGGCCACTGATAGCTGGTGAAACGAAAAATGCTATGGATTTTGGAACAACATATGTGGAGATGTTACAGTTCTTTTGTACAGAGGCCATGCCTTTTCATAAGCTACTGACTTTACTTTTCCTACGTTCCTCAATAAACTTAATAAACCACTATTTCAGAAATCTCCTGTAATTGTGTCTTCACATCTTAGTGAGGAGAGACTGTGTAAACTCCGCTGTGTTTTAGCAAAAGAAGAAAATTTTTACATAGCTACAAGAGAAATGTGTAGTTTTTACTCAAAATGCACCACTCAGGACGCTTCTGTGAAAGTTACAAATGGTTAACGAGCCAGGCGAAAATCAATCGTTACATTTACGGAAGAATTCTTTTTAGATACTAACGAAAGAAGAGTTTACAGTAGATCAATTTGAATGGTCACCATGCAAGTATGGGCTTGGAAGAGTTCAATACGAGGGTGGTTTGAAAAGTTCTCAGAGTCACCATGAGAGGTAAGCGCTAGCGCAATGAGTTGTTAATCTGACATTCATTGGACCGTTGCCTGTAAACACATGCCACGTCAGTGTTCTTGGAAGAGAGCTGTGGCCGTGACGTTGCTCTGTTGTTATTACCGCGTAGTGATTTGCGAAGATGGAAGAAGAGATTCGAGCAGTGATTAAGTACTTCGTAAAGAAAGGTATGAAAGCAATGGACATTCATGGCGATTTCCAGAATACACTGGGGAACTCTGCTCTTTCGTAATCAGCTGTTCCCAAGCAGACAAATGAAGATGATCAGCGCAGTGGTCGGCCACGATGTGTCACTACTTCAGGAATAATTGCAAAAGTGCACAAAATAGTCATGGAGGATCGCCGATTGAAAGTGCGTGAAATTACTCACGCTTGTCAGATGTCATCTGAAAGGGTATATCACATTTTAACTGAAGAATTAGAAATGAAAAAATTATCTGCAAGATGGGTGCCGCCACAAGACAATGCGCCCCCGCACACATGTGCCGTCGCCATGGCGAAATCACGCGAACTAAGGTATGAATTGTTGCCACATCCGCCTTATTAACCTGATATGGCTCCGTCAGACTTCCATCTCTTCCCAAAGCTGAAAAGTTTTCTTGGTGGACGAAGATTCACTTCAAAAGAAGAACTGATGGCTGGAATTGACAAATGTTTTGCATGCCTGGAGGAAATTCATTTTGGAGATGGGATCAAGGCACTGGAACATCGTTGGACCACGTGTATTAATCTACAAGGAGACTAGACTGAAAAAGAATAAAATGTTTCACTGTTTTAAGTACTTTTTTTCTATTCCTTCCCGAGAACTTTTCAAGCCACCTTCGTTTTTTTTTGTTGAAAAAAATGGAACGGTCGGCTTCAGTTGAGACGGCACTTAAGCTCCAGCGATCGGCGTTTTCCCTGCAGCGCTCTGAGCGACCCTCCTCCACTGCTGCCCTCTGCCCACGCTTCCCCAGCCGACTGCGCATCTAACGGCCACGGCATTTTGCGCACGCACAGTATGTGTTTTCTTCGTATTGGACAAAACGTGTTTTGCAGTAATGTGTCAATTTTAACGATCCTAAGTTTGATGAAGTTAGTAATCAGTGAACAGAGGAACAAGTCAGTGGTATACATCAAGAAGTTGACGTAAAAGACGACAATTTTGTAATAGCTACTGATCACAAGTCTGCTGACGAACGAGAGTATAATTCAGAAGAAGAAATTCAGGACAATGGTGTTGGCACCTTCTTATTTCTCCAGTAAAACACATCAACAGTGTTAACAGTGTTAACATCAAACGTGTTCTGAGTGGCAGTAAAGGAAAATATAGATCCCAGCAGTGAACGTCTTTTTTGCTGACTTCCTTTTTGTCCTATCTAGTGTAGTTTTCATTTTCAAATTCAAATACTGTAATTTAGTTTTAAGTGAAAATTTATCTCCCACAGAGATAAAATAATTTTTCACGATGTAAAGTTCGCTTCTCCAACAATTTGTCAGTCTCTTTATATGTACCATTTAAAAAAACTACAAAAATATTTGATTTTGTGTGATAAGTAAAATACTGCAAGCTTTATTTAGTGCAATAAAATCAACATGGAGTATTTAAACAACACTAAAATTATTACAAAATAAATGTTATATAACTTAAATGAATAATTTCAAATGCTTTGTCCCCTAAATCTCAGTTTAAACATTGGAGTGCCAGATACAATTACAGAAAATTCATCTCATCAGTTAAAAGTTAAAAATGATTGGGAAGAACAGAAGAGAGAGACATGAGAATTTTCGATAATTATGGTCACATAGGCGACAGGTACGGCAAATTTTCTATGAAACGATAGTCCAATAAGATGCAAAAAGAATTTAAAGATTTAGTTGACAATGAAAGAGTGAAAAATTTGAACGATCGACAGACAGCACTCATTTTGCTGTACATCAAGAAGCACTTAGCGTTAAATTTGCTGGTGGTGTCAACAGCAAATTTTTTGAAATCTCATACATTATTCCAACGTCAGTTGCAACGGTTTTCGACGAAACTCAACGAAGAGTATGGAGACTTTATATATTACTGCAGAGTACGTTGGTTAAGTCAAGGGACATGACTGGAACGATTTTCGATTTAAAACTCGGTATTGTTGAATTTATGAAAGAAAAAAGAGTGCAGGAAAGAAACTTTGAACATCCAGCATGGACTATAGATCTCGTATTTTAAGTGGACTTGACTGCACACAGCCCACAACATGACACTGCAACGTGAGAAAAAACTTCTTTCTGATTTGTTGGGGATGCATTTAAAAAGAAAATCGAGTTACAGAAGGGACACATTCTGACAAACACGGTCCACTTCCCTAATCTAACTGCCGTTAAAGAAAACGAGAGATTTGATGAATTACTCATAGTGGCCTTGAAATAATTTTAAGTATAGTTTCCTAAATATTTTCAGGACACTGCCAGACTTATATCAGTTTTCGTGCTGTTTCCAGGACCGTCTGCCATTTCATTTGAAAGTGCCCCTGTGCATGTGCAGATGAAACTGATTAACCTGTAAGGTAGTTCCCATTTTGATACAAATGCTTTTACGTTAAAGCTGTCCAAGACTTCTTTCTTCAGGTACGGTTTAGACGTCTCCATAATAAGGTTGCAAAAGTGCTACAATATTTCGATTGACAGACCTTTTTCGATTATGAAAGTAAATAAATCACGAGTATGCGGCAACGTGAGGGCGAAAATCTGTGAATGCGCCAAAGATAATAAATAATACTGAAAATTTCTTTTGTTTGTTATCTGTGTTGTAGAGATAGGTGGAATATGAAACAAAAACGTGAGCGTTGGGCCCGCACAGCCCTTTAAATGCGGCGCATTCGCAGTTTCCACCTTCCCCCCGTTGCGCTCAGACTCCGTGGTGTGGCGATGTGGAATGTGTGCAGTAAGACTGAACGCTGTCACTCGTGCCAGGGCACCGTTCGTGAGCCCCATTCTAGCTGCCTCTGCATTAAATAAATTTATACGCGAGGTGCACATCGGCCGACTCACCGTCGGTAAATCTGCCTGTACTGCAATTTATCACTGTTCTACGACACAAACCCGTGATAGTACAGAACGCAAGGACCGAGAGTGAAGTGGGCAATGCTCTAGTCAACACCTACGTACACTTCATGCAAACACAGGGCATATAAGATAAGGAGACTTCTACAGAAACAATACGGTTACAGAGTTGCCTTTTCCGTAAATAATAGCCTGAAACAAAGAGTGATTCATACTATTGAGGCAAGGGAAGAACATGGCACTAAATCCGGAGTTCACAAAATTACTTGTAACGACTGCCCAAATTATTACATTGGACAGACAGGTAGAGCTATTAAAGTAAGGTATAAAGAACGCATGCTAGGTAAAAATGACGAATACGTATATAATTCGACGTTTGCTGAACATCTATGGCTCTTACAGCATACGCCACGTAAACTGGATGGCGTAGAATTGCTTCACGAAGCGAGTAAGGGTTACAAACTTGACCTGCTCGAAGAATTAGAGACTTTCAAGCATCTGTCTCAAAAAGATGGTTTTATTCTTAATGAACAGGTGCAGCTTAGAAACAAAAACTTTTTTTTACATAGTTTCAGAGCTGTCCTTGCTCTAATGTAATATAGTCTGGCTGACTAGAAGTTAGTTTTCTTGCCTGTTTATGCTGGTGAGATGCGCTTTTCCTGCCTTGTTCGGATTTTACGTATTTTTGATGTTTGATGTTTGATGTTTGTGGCTTTCGATGTGTATGTGTGGTTAAATGACTCTGTTATGTTCTTATTCACAAAGACAGATGGTTTCGGTTTACTTTAACAATTTGGTTGTTTTCGCTGGTACGTGTTTTACCTTTTTTTAAGTTACGCGAGATTCTCTCGCATAACACTAGTGCCCTGTCTCGTTAGACGTGTTCCTTAGCGCAAGCTTCATCTGCTTGCCACTAGGACACAGGTAAAATTGGTTTCATATTTTCTGTTTACGTAGATGTTTTAAATGGTTCTGATATGTTTTATTTATTGAGACAGAAGGTTTGAATTAGCACCACAAGTGCCCTCTCTCGGTGAAACTGTGTGCCCTGTGGCTTTCACACCCTCTTCACGTTAGTTCACAGGCGAGGTAACGATGCTGTGGTGTATTCGCATCAACCCTCTGTCCATAATTATGTTGTATAAATGGAGATGATGTTTTAACTACGACGACGCCTTTGGCACAATATTTTGATGTATCTCCACAGCAGGATGTGATTTTTTAGTAAGCGAATAAAAGTTTTTGTGCTTGTAATATTCTGGTAATTTTACAGTTACTTAAGCCATAGTTTTTTTTCAGTTCTGATGCTAAGTTTTTGCTGATTAAGGTGTCTTCCTGTTCAGATGTATTTAGATATAGCGAAACCGTGGTCAAGAATTTTAATAAATCTTTATCCTGCAACTGGCTGGCTTTTATCGTTTACCGAGAAGAATTTCAACAGTTGCTGTTTCAGCCATGTTTAAATTCTTGAAACACAGGAAAATCATGTCCGCAGAAAGAGAAATGCAGCAAAGGGGAAGAAGTATTGCAGTGTAGCGTACGAGCATAGGGTTTAGAGGCGTCACGAGCATACGTACGAAAATGTTTGAAGGTTTATTTTACAAACATGGCCATCTGAAATGTACAGTTTGGTCGTAAGTAGTAGCTTCACTGTTGAGAAGTCGTTCACAGATCTTAAGACCAAAGCAGATACAATTACACATTGTAAATAATACAGTTCGTCGTTAGACATAATCATATCGATCTTTCACTGTCATTATTTCCACATATAAAACACATTTAGAAAATGCTCCACCCTACGTTTCCTCATTTTCAGAAGCTGTGTCTCTCCACTTCCCCAGGCAATGTCAATTCATTCACCCTCATCTTTACTTGCGGAATCATTGTTACTTCTATCATTATGACTACCACAATTCGACACTGTACACTTCCCACATTTACGATCAGCTCCAGCACTTGGTCCAGTAAACAAACCTTCTCTTGAAATATAAAGCTCTTCAGTTTTATTTACGTGCTCATAGCGTGTCTTCGAGTCTTCTTTTGTATTAGCAGCAATCTGATAATCTATAAGTGTGAATGATGTGTCGATTCTGAATACCACATTGTGTTCAGAAACACCATTCTGAGTCCTGCCCACATCAGTCTACAGGATTCAATTCTGGCTGGTATGGAGCAACGTGCAACACAGCATGACCACGTTCAGTTAATATACTGTCTGTTTTTATAAATGACGTGCCCTGGTTTGTTCTTATTGACCAATGAATACAACTGGGTCTCAGCATGTCCTTGTGGACAGGAGTCCCCTTTTCTGTTAACTAGGACATCATTTCCTCCTCGTGGAGTTTGATGGAGCACGAGTCAGTTGCTTATTGTGGTAAGGGGCGTTATCTCTAACGAGAATAGCATGAGGTAATAGATGAGGTTTGATCTCTCCCTGAGCCACGTATCGTATTTTGAGAAGTCCATGTCGTTCTAATAACCCTCTGCTTTCTGGCAAGATTTAACCTGACGTAGGCGTTAGCTAAAGAGTCGTCCTTACTGCCAGCATCGATAATAATTCAGAGTTCTTCCGAAACAAGTTTCAGCAGACCCTGTACGGAAATATGACTCCATACGTACGATGCTGTGTAATAATTGTGCATATGTCTCGGCCATAGAGACGAATGGGTGACACTCATATCTATACCCTAGGATAGTTGTTAGGTAAGCAATTCGTTTTGCTCTGATACTACTTTGTTCCTGGAAAACTTTTCGGTTGTTCACTGTCTTCTTCCATCTACACTAAGGAGCCAAAGAAATTGGTACACCTGCCTAATATAGTGTAGGGCCCCCGCGCGCACCCAGAAGTGCCCCACCACGACGTGGCATGGACTCGACTAATGTCTGAAGCAGTGCTGGAGGGAACTGACACCATGAATCCTGCAGGACTGTCCATAAATGCGTAAGAGTACGAGAGGGTGGAGATCTCTTCTGAACAGAACGTTGCAAGGCATCCCAGATAGGCTCAATAGCGTTCATGACTGGTCGACACCGGAAGAATTTAAACTCCGAAGAGTGTTCCAGGATCCACTCTGTAGCAAGCCTCGACTTGTGTGCTGTCGCTTTGTTCTGCTGGAATTGTCCAAGTCCGTCGGAATGCACAATACGCATGAGTGCATGCAGGTGATCAGACAGGGTTCTTGCGTACGTGTCACCTGTCAGAGTCTCATCTAGACGTACCAGGGGTCCCATATCACTCCAACTGCACAAGCTCACACCATTACAGAGCCTCTGCCAGCTTTAACAGTCCCCTGCTGAAATGCAGGATCCATGGATTCATGAGGTTGTCTCCACACCCGTACACGCCGATCTGCTCGATACAATTTGAAACGAGACTCTTCTGACCAGGCAATATGTTGCCAGTCATCAACAGTCTAATGTCGGCGTTGATGGGCCAAAGCGTGGCGTAAAGCTTTGTGTCGTGGAGTCATCAAGCGTACACGAGTCGGCCTTCGGCTCCGAAAGCCCATATCGACGATGTTTCGTTGAATGGCTCGCAAGGTGACACTTGTTGATGGCCCAGCAATGAAATCTGCAGCAATTTGCGGAAGGATTGCACTCCTGTCACGTTGAACGATTCTCTTCAGTCGCCTCGTTGGTCCCATTCTTGCAGGATTTATTTCCGGCTGCAGCGATGATGGAGATTTGATGTTTTACCAGATTCCTGATATTCACGATACATTCGTATAATGATCGTACGGGAAAATCCCCACTTCATCGCTACCTCGGAGACGCTGCATCCTATCGTCCGTGTGCCGATTGTTAACAGCGCTTTCGGACTCACATCTTGGTAACCTGCCATTGTAGCAGCAATAACCGATCTAACAACTGCGCCAGACACTTGTCGTATACAGGCGTTGCCGATGGCAGCGCCGTATTCTGCCAGTTTACGTATCTCTTTTTTTGAAAACGCATGCCTACACCAGTTTCTTTGGCGATTCAGTGTAAATCCAGAGTGAGAAGTATTTTACAAAGTGCGTTTATATATACCTCAAAAGTTATTGAACTGTGTACCTTTTCACGACTGTCCTCTACAGTGGGTGTTCTTTTTATCTATAACGTAGAAATTATTCACCGAGCGGCGAACTACTTCCTCATTAAAATTGTCTAAACTGGCCTTGCAAGATCTACTGAACCTTTCATTATGAGTCGTTGAATCGAGAATTCACCTATCTGGGCTCTCTTCATCTCTTTCTTGAATCGCCGAACGGAAGTGAACGATACACCAATTCTTTCGGCCACTCGTTTCAATGTGGATTTAAGTTTCAATGATGCAACTAGCAGAACTTCTTTCTTCTTAAATTGGTAGACATTTGCAACCACTTGGCGTGATTGTCTATAAAGAACTTTGCCCTTTAATTGCTTTCTATTGGTGGCATTTTCAACTTCGAATATGTTCTCCCAGACTATTGACTAGTGGGGTTCCCCGTTTGATTCGATGGCAACAGGTGCGACGCTGGCGATCGACTGAATTGGCTCTGTCGCGCATCTTGTTTACGGTGTTCACATCCGTTTGCATGACCGTTTTTTGTACCGAGTGTGAATCTAATAATTGGTTGGGGAAAGGTCGGGACTTTATCGAAATATGGTAATTGGAAGATAAGTGAATTTAATGTACATCAGTGGCACGATATAGGGCTAGTTCATTCGACAATAAATCGCGTGTATCGGGGTTAAATTCTGATGCTGACACCCTCATCTACGTTCCCAAAAGTCTGTAAGTTCTTTGGAGCTACGCCTACGACGTAATGGCTTCTCTTGTCCCACTGTCACTAAGGACCATGCCGTCAAAAGGAATAACAAATTCCCATTTTCATTAATGGATACAGAAATATTTTTGTGACACTTTGCACCAAGCAATAACTCGTCATCTGTGACACGTTTTCATAGCTTACACGTAACATAGCTACTGTCATCTACATAGTCTTTTCTTTCATCCGTCGTATCTTTTATAGATATACGAAGAGCCACTAGATTGCACATAAAACGAATTGCCTTGGAAAAAAGTCGTATTCACAATAAACCCAATGCCGCATTTTAAATACTTAACCTGGAAATACATCCAGTCTATCTGCTCCAGTGTCACGAACAGGAAGTTCCGAAACTGATTTATATCTGTTTATTGCTCCTATGATCTAGTTGGTTGGTTGGTTGGTTGGTTGGTTGGTTTGTGAGGGTTGAAGGGACCAGACTGCAAAGGCCATCTGTGGTCTAGTCCGAATACTAGTTTGGTGCAGCTCAACGAACTACTCTATCCAATGTAAGTCACCTCATCTACGCATAGCTGTTGCTATCCATTAGGGGCAGTCAAATGAAAACGAGACAGATCGAAAAAGTAAGTAACCTGTTTATTTTTCCAAACGTAATCATCATAAATGTTAATACATTACCCCACTTTGAGAAAGACGGTCAAATCCGTCATAGGGAAATGTTTGCGGTTGCCTAGGCCATGATAGTACTGAAGCATGCCCCTCTTTGTCCGAAGCAAATCGACGGTTACGAGTGACTTTCTTGAGGGCTCAAAACTATGGAAATTGTATGGGTAGAGATCGCGACTGTATGCAGGATGTGTAAGGACTTCCCAGTGAAACTTTTACAGCGTAGTCGAATCAACCTTGGCAACATGTGGGCCATTACACGTCCTCCATGCAGTCCCGATCATTTCACTAGCGATTTATATATTATTGATCCCTCAAGAAAGATGTTCGTGACCGTTGATTTGCTTCGGACAAAGAGGGTCACGTCCGGAAACAATCTAGGTTCCGTACGCAACCGTAAACATTTTTCCATGAAGGCATTGCTCGTCTTGTCCCATAGTGGGACATAGGTATTAACAATTATGGTGTTTACATTTGAAGTAATAAACAGTTTACTTTTTCTATCCTTCCAACACTCAGACATAGAGTAACTTGTTGAGCTCCATCAAATTAGCTTTCGGACTAAACCACAACAACAACAAAAGATATAAATCAGTATCAACTTATTTTGAAGACAATACGTTTTATTTGCAATCTAGTGGCTCATCGTATGTTTAGAGACGACGGATAAAACAGGAGACTTTGCAGAGGACAGCTCGCTGTGTTACATGTAAAGTATGGAAACGTGTCACAGACGACAAGTTACTGCTTGGTGGCAAGTGCCATAGAAATTGACATATCTTTGAATAATCCTATTTTTTGCGTACTGTGTTCAACTTGTAACATATCTATAATGACAGGTCTAATATACAGGCATCTTTCGGGAAGAAGTTGCATCAGAGTTTTTTGGGGGAAAATTAGCTATATGGACTAACTTAATTGTGAATCTGAAGCCACAGAAAACGAAGAGAGTTTTAATTTGACGAAACGGAAATTGTCCAGTGTGTATTTGAACAGACCTCTCAGAACGACTTCAGAAACTCGTAAGGGAAGAAACAAATATTTTGCAGCGTACTTGATATACTTAGCTCTATGCTTTTGGTTTGCTGTAAAATATGCTCAACATGCGACGGCAGGCTTACTGAATACGACCTCCCACTTTATTGCAGTACCTAGGGCAGTTTTGATAATCGTGCATTCCCAAAAGACTCTTGGCGAGTCAGTTGAAGTACCATTCTTCTAGCTGGCAATGAAAAATTTTAAATTACAGCTGATCACAAAGAAAAAGTAAATCATTTATAAAATGGCGAAAACAGATAAAAATGTAATTTTTTTGAAATTCTAAACAAAAATTTGGTTATAATGTAAAATAAGCTTTTTAATGCTACATTTACAAAAAAAAAAACACTTGCCTTTTAAATATGAAGTGTAAGAAGAGATTTTTCTTTTCTCCTTACAACTGTAAAAGGTATTTTAAGCACTGCACTGAGTCACAGTTTCTCTCCATAAGAGGCATTCAACTTGTTGCTATAATCAGTTCAACAGACCAAACAACTTCTTAGGAAAACAATTTTCATACATAATATTTTTTGAGAAAATCATGATTTAGTACAATACCTGAATGTCATTTTATTAAAACTACCAGTTACGGTCAAACAAACCACTGTCAAGTATTAAAAACTGACACTAATTGCAAGAAATTGCATCCATTAATTATAGTACATGTCGTTTTTCATTTTGTTTTTTTCGTGCCTGATGATTGTCTGTCGTTTGGTCGAAGCGTAATTTTAATAAAATGACCTACAGCTACTGAACCAAATCATAGCTTTTCAAAATATTTCGAAGCTGTAGTCATCTTCGCCTTAAAATGACGTGCAAGTAATAATTTCACAATTACTAGGTCTCTTGCATTTTACACCAAATATGAATAAAATATGATAAGCTTTCATAACTCAGTGAAAAAAGTTTATTTTTCTATCATCGTTTCGTTTAAATTTCGGTTCTCAACAGATTTCGTGAAAAGTGAGGTTCACCATTCCCATCACCACTAAGTGTATGTCTGAAGTGCATTTTGCCCGAAAATACTGGGGTGCATCTTTTTACAGGTAGTGGACTGGTACTGGGAAGTACTTATAGCGAACATTGCAATAATGTGCAAGAAATTTTCGATAATATAGTCGTGACACAGTTGCACAGTTGTAAGATCAAATAAACAGGATGGATTAGTATTCACCTGTGCACAAATAAACACTTTATTGCAGTATCTGAAAACATATATACATTCACAAGACAGAAATTATTCTTTACTTTGCTACAATTTATTTTTCAGAAGTCACCATGTTGTTGATAACATCTAAATTGCCAGCCATGGAAGTTACCTAGTAAAATCCATTACTATCATAGTGTGTTAAATGCCAGTATTAGAACGCAGAGATCAATGGATTCAATGAAAGTGCCTCTCAGAAACGTACTTCCAACACAATGAATCCAGTTTTTCACCGCGTCGCTGCCTTTGACAACATTATTTTTGTCACTTAGGTTTTAAGTTATTTTTAATTAACATTTTTGCTGTAATAGTAAATAGTGACAACTAATTTTAAGCTGTACTATCAACATATCTGAAAGATTTTTGTCAAGTTGTTTAAAAACACTTATAGCGAAAACGTATAATGCACCATATGTTTCAAGAAGTGCTTTGTTATGAAAATACTGTCTCTGTATGCTTATTGAAAAAAACGCGGTAAAATACGTGGTTTTTTCGCTCAACTCCCACAAAACAACTTACTGTACGTAGAGCGTGCCGCAACCTACCTCACAGTAGGGATGCAGACGCGCTCCTCTCTGCTCAGAGTTGTTCTCGAGCTTCGGAATAGGTGTTTGGATGGACGTTACACACGCCTGCTTCTTGGCCCAGCTGCCGTCGGCAAGTGACGCTTCTCAGCCGCACACGGAGATTCAGATCGTCGTGATTCCTCACAGCGCTGCAAGAGGCGCTACTGTCGGAGTGCTGCCATCTGTAGCGCAGAAAAGGAACTTCCATGAAAGCAACAGTGGTGGGTAGAGATGGGCAAACTGAAACACTTAACTGTTTCGAAACAAATGAAACACTACAATGTAATGTTTCGATACGCTGTTTCGAAACAGTGAAACAGTTTGTGTTTTGTAATCTAATAAACCTACAAATTTTATCGTCTTGAATGTCTACTGTATAGGTTGTTATTGTTGTTGTTGTGGTCTTCAGTCCTGAGACTGGTTTGATGCAGCTCTCCATGCTACTCTATCCTGTGCAAGCTTCTTCATCTCCCAGTACCTACTGCAACCTACATCCTTCTGAATCTGCTTAGTGTACTCATCTCTCGGTCTCCCTCTACGATTTTTACCCTCCACACTGCCCTCCAATGCTAAATTTGTGATCCCTTGATGCCTCAAAACATGTCCTACCAACCGATCCCTTCTTCTAGTCAAGTTGTGCCACAAACTTCTCTTCTCCCCAATCCTATTCAATACCTCCTCATTAGTTACGTGATCTATCCACCTTATCTTCAGTATTCTTCTGTAGCACCACATTTCGAAAGCTTCTATTCTCTTCTTGTCCAAACTAGTTATCATCCATGTTTCACTTCCATACATGGCTACACTCCAAACAAATATTTTCAGAAATGACTTCCTGACACTTAAATCTATATTCGATGTTAACAAATTTCTCTTCTTCAGAAACGCTTTCCTTCCCATTGCCAGTCTACATTTTATATCCTCTCTACTTCGACCATCATCAGTTATTTTACTTCCTAAATAGCAAAACTCCTTTACTACTTTAAGTGTCTCATTTCCTAATCTAATTCCCTCAGCATCACCCGATTTAATTTGACTACATTCCATTATCCTCGTTTTGCTTTTGTTGATGTTCATCTTATATCCTCCTTTCAAGACACTGTCCATTCCGTTCAACTGCTCTTCCAAGTCCTTTGCCGTCTCTGTTACAATGTCATCGGCGAACCTCAAAGTTTTTACTTCTTCTCCATGAATTTTAATACCTACTCCAAATTTTTCTTTTGTTTCCTTTACTGCTTGCTCAATATACAGATTGAATAACATCGGGGAGAGGCTACAACCCTGTCTCACTCCTTTCCCAAACACTGCTTCCCTTTCATGCCCCTCGACTCTTATGACTGCCATCTATGTCCATATAAACACAAATGAGGTGCGAGAGCGCTAATCATTTCGCAGATAGTATGAAACTATCACTTGGGCGTCTTGGTAGTTTCGTATTTCCTGCAGCAAATGCGCTGCTTTCATGTTGTGTGACTTTCATACTTTTCAATTGGCTGAGGACAGCCATAGCACGAACGGAACTGGAGGTAGGAGCAAACTGCAGATACAACGGATGTGCTACTGTGATTACCACATTCCGTTAGTATCCTGCTAATTTCCATGCACACAAAGGGAATCACTGTGGATAATGGGCACAGTGACCATAGACTCATAAATAACGCCAAATAATTCGAATAAATAACAAAATATAACAGAAAAAATTTTGTCTTTCAAGGTGTTTCGAACCGTTACTATAAAGTCACCATGCTTCCCAGCCCTTGCCGTTCACCATTACACTATTTTTTTGTCCTTTATTAAAACAACATTCTATGTACTTTACACTATCAGTGACATGTCAAACAGATTGCTTGCAATTATACCTAGATCAAATTTATGTATATATCTAATAACTGTCACTCTACGCCTTTTTTTATTCAAAATGTTGTAGGCTGACTTGCGTTTCTTAATAAAATTACTGTACATGAAAAGAGAAGCGTATGTTATAAAAAAGTGTAATTTAATTGAATGTTTTACACATATTTATTATTTTGAATGTGATTAGTAGGCGTTGTTTTATTGTTTGGTTAGTGTTTATAAAGCAGATGTTACACCATTTCGTAACAGGACAGTCAGCTAGAAACGAAGCCTTATTTTCGGATGTCTTAAGCTTCATTCTATTGCTTGTCAAAACGATTTTGGCACTCTTGAAAGTGTTTCATGAAGTGTTATGTTGTGTTTCAGTATCTGTGCCGAGCCCGAATCTCTTACGACACAGAGCGGAATCAAACATCACTGTTTCGATACAATTAGTTCGTTCCAAGCGCAGATGGACTGATACAGCCTTATTTTGAAACAACGATACAGTTTCTGTGTCTGGCTCGAGATCGAATTTGGTGCGGTTATGCGAAACAGGGGCGGAATGAAACACCACTGTTTCGAATCAGTGAACCACAGCAGTTCAGAAACAATGAAAAAGTTCCACGTATCGATACACTGTATCGAAACATAGAAACATTTGACGGCTAGCATGCAAGTAAGTCAAGATTTAAAAAAGATCTGAAGTCACGTATAGACTTTGTTGGAAGTCGGTAGCGCTGGATTAATATTGTCTACATAATATGTGCTCCATATTAAGAAAAAGCTAGTTTTTCGTGCATTCCCCTTTTACAACGTAAATATATCCTGAAGTACGCGTAAAAAAGTGGTTAAAATGGCTCCGAGCACTATGGGACATCTGAGGTTATTAGTCCCCTAGACTTAGAACTACCTAAACCTAACTAACCTAAGGACATCACGCACATCCATGCCCGAGGCAGATTCGAACCTGCGACCGTAGCAGGACTGAAGCTCCTAGAACCTTTTTTGTTTTTTTTTTTAATCTGATTTTGTTCGTCTTCGTTCTTTGTATCTGCTCGGGGCGGACGTCGCAAGACACACGTTTCATTTCGTCGTTGATCCATTAACTCAGTTTTTTTCTTTTATTACAGAGGTCGGTTAAGCCTCTGACCGAACACGCTGAGTTACCGTGCCGGCTATAACCGCTCGGCCACCTCGGCCGGGAAGTACGCGTCGTACAATGATATCATACTAGAGGTACATTCTGTGATGTGTGGGGATACCGTCCGCAAATGTTCCGAATGTAGTTAGCGGAGAAGGAGTAATAAATTAAAACGCCATGCCTGATGCTGAAGTTTCGATCCAAGGACAGCGAAAGTATAATTAGAGATAATTGTTTCTTTTCATCATTTTGTGTGTGCGTGTGTGGGGGGTGGGGGTGGGGGTGGGGGGGGGGGTCGGGGGTGGGGGGGGGTGTTAACGAGTAACAAGAAACAGTTTCATGAAGGTTTGAAATTATGTTTAAAGTCTATTGCAAGTTCTGCTCTCGTTATGAGACATTGAATGATAAAGACCATCTAATTTGCATTCCTTTTTAAGTAAAAGCTAGTTTTTCACACATCTTAGAGTTTATTACGTCACATCTGTAGAACTATGTGCCGTACAGTACTATCATTTTTGAGGTACATTCAGTTGTGTATGTATATGTTACTGTAAAAGTAAGAATATTGGTAAATCATAGAATTAACTGGTGAAACCTAAGACTTACCAAAGTTCGAATTGTCTTATTACATGAATAGATTTAGAACTTTTACCAAGAGACGTTGGTAAATCTTAGGATGTACCCATTAAGTTGGTATGGTAAACCATATCCATTAAAAAAATCAGCTTGGCAGTTTACTGAAATCGTTTGTATTTATTGTAAATTTATGCATTTTAATCATTCTTGCATTCAAATGTGATTATAATGAGCAATATTCCATAGTAGTGAAAAATGTTGCAAAAAATGTAACCTTGTGAACGTTAATTTTTGTTAGAAGAAGGCTCACTATTGTGGCATTTCGAATTACATAATATAGAGGAAGATTTATACAAGCATTTTTAGTTGAAAACTTTTTTAAGCAACTGCACTTTTTGAACCCTTGTCCACCAACAAAAGATTGTTTGGCAACCACTTCTCGTAGACTAATTTCTTCTCTCGCTACTTCTTCAATGTTGATAAAATTTTCCTTGCACAATGTAAATTGATTCCTAGTGCCCAATAACTTCAGTTTACCAGCTTTGGTACCAAGTTGATAAAATTCGTCATATGAATATTTATCACTACTGCTTCTTTAGATCTTTCGTCAATTTTTGCCCTGTCTACATCTGGTACTTTAATTCTCACATTCTGTCCAACTAAAGGTTTAGGAATTTTGTTACACGAGGCTGCTTTCATTTTCTTTGCCTGCAATTGAAGACCTTGTTTGGCAGCTTCTCGGATCCGTTTCACTTTATTAACACTGTTGGAGTTTGTCAGCCTCTCGTCACAACCATCAGCTGCTGCCAGTGTCTCGTTAACTGTCGTTAAATCCTGTGTGTCTGGTGCTTCCTCACCTGCTGCAGGCTCACTTTCTACCTCCGTTCCTTCTGTTCTAGTACTTGATCCACCGGCATCAGTTCCTTGGCCGTTATTTTCAATTTTCTGTGCGTCAGTGGAAGTGGCGTTTAACATTGTTTAGAAGTCTTCTTCAGTGTTTATATTTTTTATTAAATTACATGGAAAAACTGCGGTCACAATGCTCATTTTCATTGGAACCCCAAACATGGCTTCGTAAGGTAAACACCTGATCCCTTCATGATAAGCCCTATTTTTTCATTGCTTGCCATTCAGACCATTCTGAACTTTCATCTCTTTCCATCCAAGTTGATAACGTATTTTCGACGTCTTGACTTGCTTTCTCGACTGATCCCTGAGACCGGCTGTGCCTCGGCTTCCCATGGAGTATCTTTATATCACTCCACAACCTTCATAATCTTTGAATGACTTGGTTACGAAACTGTCTACCATTATCAGAATGAAGGACACATACGGCACCAAAGGTGGTAAAAATGGCCAAAAGATGATATACTACTTCATTAGCCCTTTTCGAAGTTAGTGTGTTGAGGACAACAAATTTTATCAAATTATCTTGGTATAGAAGTACGAACTTTTACCTATTGTCTGGTTTTGCATGCATGTCGATTAAGTCAATTTGTCACAATGTATTCACTTCATAGTGTATGATTGGTTTCAGTGCAACACCACTTTTCAATGTTTTTTGCTTTTTCTGGCATGGTTCACATAATCTCAAATAAGTAACGATTGATTCAACAGTCACATTCTTGTACTTATGATTCAGTTCAAATCATGAGCCTCGGCCGCCATGGCCTATAGCAATGTAGGTCTCATGCAGTATTTAAATAGTTCATCAAAACGAAAGTAATAATGAATGTCTTCTTTTCGAGCAGACACTGGCGCTATGAGTTTCTCTTCACCTCCGATGTTGAGAACATCATATCGCTTCAGACGTCTGTAATGAACAGATTTTTTTTATTGGAAACGATGTTTGCATTTTTCACTTCAATTAACAGATATTATATTGCTCAGCAGTTACATAAAAATTGTTGCCCTTCTTGTTATTCACTGATTCATTTGAAAGTTCGTACGATCTGTTACGCATAACATCACTCATTCTGATTAAAAGCTGAAGAAGGAACACCACTCAAACGAGTCGCAAATAGACCATAAGCACGATGATCGACACTGACTGATACTGCACAGCGGTGGGCGGACTGAGAACTCACAACTGCCATCAAAGTAACTTATCTGAGCACAAAACTGGTAACGATGAAACTTGTTTGAACCTGCACGACGGAGGTGGGAGCCTTCGATCCAGCGTTTACCAGTATACCGGTTGATCAAAAAGTCAGTATAAATTTTAAAACTGAATAAATCACGGAATAATGTAGATAGAGAAGTACAAAGCGAC
This sequence comes from Schistocerca gregaria, assembly GCF_023897955.1. NCBI lineage: Eukaryota > Metazoa > Arthropoda > Insecta > Orthoptera > Acrididae > Schistocerca > Schistocerca gregaria. Next base: position 581,030,004 of record NC_064921.1, read on the forward strand.
GCACATGCTTGGAATGACATGGGGTTTTATTAGAACCAAAAAAATACAAAAGTTCTAAAAATGTCCAACAGATGGCGCTTCATCTGATCAGAATAGCAATAATTAGCATAACAAAGTAAGACAAAGCAAAGATGATGTTCGTTACAGGAAATGATCAATATGTCCACCATCATTCCTCAGCAAGAGCTGTAGTCGAGGAATAATGTTGTGAACAGCACTGTAAAGCATGTCCGGAGTTATGGTGAGGCATTGGCGTCGGATGTTGTCTTTCAGCATCCCTAAAGATGTCGGTCGATCACGATACACTTGCGACTTCAGGTAACCCCAAAGCCAATAATCGCACCGACTGAGGCGAAGCATGACGAAAGTGGCGGCAGAGCGACGCGCGCAAGAGATCTTTCACACGTCTAGCAATATGGGGTGGAGCGCCATCCTGCATAAACATCGTACGTTCCAGTAGGTGTTCATCAGCCAGGCTGGGGATGATGCGACTCTGTAACATATCGGCGTACCTCTCACCGGCCACGGTAGCAGTTACAAAACCGGAATCACGCATTTCCTCGAAGAAAAAAGGCCCGATAACGGTAGATGTGGTAAATCCAACCCATACCGTGACTTTCTCGTCGTGCAATGGAGTTTCCACGACAGTTCTAGGATTTTCGGTAGCCCAAATTCTGCGGTTGTGGACGTTGACAGACCCTCGAAGCGTAAAATGAGCTTCGTCGGTCCACAGCACGTTACTCAACCAGTCGTCATCTTCCGCCATCTTTTGAAACGCCCACACCACAAATTCCGTCCGGTTCACTAAGTCGCCAGGTAACAATTCATGATGCCGATGGATTTTGTACGGATAGTGCCTAAGTGCCAATCAAACAGTAGTGTATGGAATGCCGGTGCGACGTGCGACTGCACGAGCGCTGACTTCCCCGTGCATAGACGAACCCGCTACAGTCTCCATTTCTTCCTGTACTGTCTACGGGGTCTATCGTCTAAACAACCCGTGGCTTCGAACTTCGAAATCATTCTCGCCAGAGCTGCATTTGTCAACGGACCTTTACCCGTTCGAATCGCCTTCCTCTGGCGATAGGATCGTAACGCTGAACTAGCACATTCCCCATTCTGATAATACAGCTTCACTAAAAGCGCCTTTTCAGGTAACGTTAACATGCTGCGACTGATGGCGCATCTGGCTCTCTCATTACAGCTCCTCTTATACACGATTGTTATGCGCAGTACTGACGTTTTGCTGTCCAGCTCCATCTGTCGGACATTTTGTGAGCTTTTTTGTTTGTTCTAATAAAACCCCATGTCAATCCAAGCATGTGTGTCTCTATCTACATTATTCCGTGGTTTATTAAGTTTTTCAAATTTATACTGACGTTTTGATCACCCGGTACATTGGTAAATCGTAAGATTGATCATTGTTTCTTGGTAAAAGTTCGAAATCTATGCATATAATGGAAATTTCGGACTTTCACCACACCGTGATGGTAAATCTTAGGCTGATGCTTAAATCCTTATAAAGCAAAAGCTAGTTTTTCCCGCAGCTCAATGTTTACGACGTCGTATTTCCTGAACTGTGTCTAGTGCAATGATATGCTTTGCGTGTACATTCAGTAGTATATGTGGATACCATTAACAAAATGTGTTGTGAATAGTCAGTAGTAAAGAAGTTAAGTCTGCGATTTACCAATTATATTACTTTTACAGTAATATATACAGTATATACTATCTGCAAAGTGTGTTTTCCGTAGAATTATTAGTTGTTGTTGTTGTTGTCTTCAGTCCTGAGACTGGTTTGATGCAGCTCTCCATGCTACTCTATCCTGTGCAAGCTTCTTCATCTCCCAGTACCTACTGCAACCGACATCCTTCTGAATCTGCTTAGTGTATTCATCTCTTGGTCTCCCTCTACGATTTTTACCCTTCACGCTGCCCTCCAATACTAAATTGGTGATCCCTTGATGTCCTACCAACCGATCCCTTCTTCTGGTCAAGTTGTGCCACAAACTTCTCTTCTCCCCAATCCTGTTCATTACTTCCTCATTAGTTATGTGATCTACCCATCTAAGAATTATTGGTATATGTGTAATAAATTACAAGGTCGTGGCTGATGCTTAAGTCCTTATTAAGCAAAAGCTAGTTTTTCCCGCAGCTCAATGTTTACGACGTCGTATTTCCTGAACTGTGTCTAGTGCAATGATATGCTTTGCGTGTACATTCAGTAGTATATGTGGATACCATTAACAAAATGTGTTGTGAATAGTCAGTAGTAAAGAAGTTGTAAATTAAAACGTCATGGTCAATGCTGAAATTTACTGCAAGAACAGCGAAAATGTGTTAAGTGATAAGGTTTCCTTCCTTTCGTAATTTTGTGTAGGATGTCAACGAAAGTAAGTGTCATAAAGGCTTGAAATTACCTTTAAAGTGTGTTGGAAATCGCTGAATGCTATCATTCTCAAATACTGGATTAATATAGTCGGGGTAATTAGCGTAGTGAGCTGTGCTGCTCGAGGACAGATAAACAGTTTCTAATTCTTGTCTTCCTTTGTTCAACCTTGAACATAAGATTATATCTCTCACTGAGTAGATCATGACAGAATATTAAATTTTTAAATTCCGTCAGTAATATGTAAACACCAAACATTCTAAGATTTAAAAAATGTTATTTTATTCAGTGACCAGTTTGAGTCGTTATGATTGTCTCGAGACTGGTGCACCAGTATCCTCAGTAAAGTCTATTTCATTATGGGGGCTCTGGTGTGAATATCAATCTGAAGAAGATGATAACGACTAAGCTCTGCCACTGAACAAAACTAATATTTGCGATCATAGACTCTTTTGACTTCTACACACCGTCTGACTTTGGATCGCTGTTATCTTCAAGGCGACATGTTCTCCTCATTAGTGAAAAATTACTAGGAATACTAGAGAACTCGGCAATGCTTCAAAATTATTGTTAAATATGTATTGGAGTTGGATATACCCTTTCTCCTTCTCCCTCTCTCTTTATCTGTCTCCCACTCCTTTTTCTTTGTCCACCTCCTCCTTCTCCTCTCTTTGTCCATCTTCGCCTTCTCCCTCTCTCTCTTTTAATCACCTCCTTCCGTCCCTCTCTGTCCACCTTCTGTCTCTACCCCCTCTCTGTCCATTTCCTCTTCCCCTCTCTCTGATACACTCCTGGAAATGGAAAAAAGAACACATTGACACCGGTGTGTCAGACCCACCATACTTGCTCCGGACACTGCGAGAGGGCTGTACAAGCAATGATCACACGCACGGCACAGCGGACACACCAGGAACCGAGGTGTTGGCCGTCGAATGGCGCTAGCTGCGCAGCATTTGTGCACCGCCGCCGTCAGTGTCAACCAGTTTGCCGTGGCATACGGAGCTCCATCGCAGTCTTTAACACTGGTAGCATGCCGCGACAGCGTGGACGTGAACCGTATGTGCAGTTGACGGACTTTGAGCGAGGGCGTATAGTGGGCATGCGGGAGGCCGGGTGGGCGTACCGCCGAATTGCTCAACACGTGGGGAGTGAGGTCTCCACAGTACATCGATGTTGTCGCCAGTGGTCGGCAGAAAGTGCACGTGTCGGTCGACCTGGGACCGGACCGCAGCGACGCACGGATGCACGCCAAGACCGTAGGATCCTACGCAGTGCCGTAGGGGACCGCACCGCCACTTCCCAGCAAATTAGGGACACTGTTGCTCCTGGGGTATCGGCGAGGACCATTCGCAACCGTCTCCATGAAGCTGGGCTAAGGTCCCGCACACCGTTAGGCCGTCTTCCGCTCACGCCCCAACATCGTGCAGCCCGCCTCCAGTGGTGTCGCGACAGGCGTGAATGGAGGGACGAATGGAGACGTGTCGTCTTCAGCGATGAGAGTCGCTTCTGTCTTGGTGCCAATGATGGTCGTATGCGTGTTTGGCGCCGTGCAGGTGAGCGCCACAATCAGGACTGCATACGACCGAGGCACACAGGGCCAACACCCGGCATCATGGTGTGGAGAGCGATCTCCTACACTGGCCGTACACCTCTGGTGATCGTCGAGGGGACACTGAATAGTGCAAGGTACATCCAAACCGTCATCGAACCATCGTTCTACCATTCCCAGGCCGGCAAGGGAACTTGCCGTTCCAACAGGACAATGCACGTCCGCATGTATCCCGTGCCACCCAACGTCCTCTAGAAGGTGTAAGTCAACTACCCTGGCCAGCAAGATCTCCGGATCTGTCCCCCATTGAGCATGTTTGGGACTGGATGAAGCGTCGTCTCACGTGGTCTGCACGTCCAGCACGAACGCTGGTCCAACTGAGGCGCCAGGTGGAAATGGCATGGCAAGCCGTTCCACAGGACTACATCCAGCATCTCTACGATCGTCTCCATGGGAGAATAGCAGCCTGCATTGCTGCGGAAGGTGGATATACACTGTACTAGTGCCGACATTGTGCATGCTCTGTTGCCTGTGTCTATGTGCCTGTGGTTCTGTCAGTGTGATCATGTGATGTATGTGACCCCAGGAATGTGTCAATAAAATTTCCCCTTCCTGGGACAATGAATTCACGGTGTTCTTATTTCAATTTCCAGGAGTGTATAAAGCCTTGTTTATTGTTATTGCAAACAAAACTTGACAGGAAATTGAAGTAGCTTAAAATGAGTAGGTAAATCGATTGGGATCATCGGCGTAAGAGTTTGAGGGAGACCTCTCAAGCTGCTGGATATGTAAGAATATTAACAGTAATTTTTCTGATCGTAATCTGCGAATGGGTTGGATTAAAAAGTTTCAGATGATGCATATTCCACAGTAGTACCTGACCATAAGCCAATAAGCGCTTGACACAACTTTCCTACTTTGTTCTGTACGTTCTTCTGTACGAAATTTTTGTACAAAATTATACGTGATAAGAAAGAATATATATGGCAGAAACCATTTGTCTAATGGTTCAAATACCCTGATAACGTGGTTAAGAGTGACTGTGGGAAAGAAAACTAAACCTGGCATTTTCAGAGCACAGCACAGAATTTTCTTCTTCGCAGACGGTTTTAACAGAAAAACTTCTAAGTTGTTGTTTAAAAAAATCCCACGTGTGTCCAAATGTCTATTAGAACCTGGTGTAAAAATTAGAAGTGAATCGGTCAAGAACACGCCGTGCGAAGTGGCGTCCATTGTGGACGCAGCCTGAGCTGCCACTGTTTTCTTAAAACATTTTGTTAACAAACCCTGAAAAGAGAATGATAGCTTTATTCACAATGAAAAGGATATGAATAACAGTGGTAACAAGCGGTTTAAATTTCGTGAACGATGCGGTCAGTCAACGAGAAAGGACAGGTTTTATTTTAGAAATGACACTACGTCAAGCCAGTGTGACCATTGGTCACTTTATTCAGTGTCGTGGCCTTTCATGTGGTCTGCGTTATGAAGGTAAATCTTGCTGCTCGCTATTCAGCTTTTGACGGGAGACGCCGCTAACACTGTCATAGAAGTAGCCAGTGTCGACACTCAACAATGCCCCGTCAAATTAAAGAAAATGTGGGGACGTAGAACCACTGGCTCTCCCCCCCCCCCCCCCCCCCCCCTCCCTAATAATATCTAATATCGCTGCCCTCCCGCAGCAAGAACAGCTGTGCCAGATCAGTTCTCTATAGTACGCGCTCTATGCTACATGCATTGTGCATACGCTACTAGAATAAAAGTATTCACAGTAAGTGACGGAAGCGCGAGTGATTATTTATCATCGTAATTACGTCCGCAGCTCGTGGTCTTGCAATAGCGTCCTCGCTTCCCGCGCACGGCATCCCGGGTTCGATTGCCGGCGGGGTCAGGGATTTTCTCTGTCTCGTTATGACTGGGTGTTGAGTGTTCTTCATCATCATTGACGCACCCAAGTCGCTGAAGTGGCGTCAAGTAAAAAGAACTTGCGATACGGCGGCCGAACTTCCCCGCATGGGGCCTCCCGGGCAATAATGCTATACTATCATTTCATTTCTTATCGTAATTGCCACGCCCGCTCCCCACTACGTACAGAAATTGCCAGTTGTTCTAGTTGACTCCCGACTGGCTGGCAGTTCAGTTTGATTTGTTTAGTACTTAGACAGCTATGTGTATTTCAATATTAATTAAAATGAGCGAGCCTAGAAGAAGGTTAAAGCGCTTCTAAATAACGGAAACTCCCGAAAGAGAAAGCAATAAGGAAAGAGGAAATTGCGAAAAGGGTGCAAAAATAGATGCGCTATTTAAAAATCAAACACAGTCAGCAAGTTTACAGTCTAAAAACATCAGATTGAAATAATGTAGTGAACTGAACCAAAAGCAGTGCAGCGTGTGGTTTATCTAAGCCAAGCATTTCCGGGATTACAAAGAATAATCAAGGAGTAGAATTAGTCATTTCAGTGGACTCACATGCCGCATAAAAAGCGAATAATACTAGTGATCCAGTTTCTGACGATCGTACGAACTGTGTAATACATTAATTCCTACGCGAACAGATAGCTAAAAGATATTATGTGGCACAGAATATGGATTGTGATTCAGTAATTCATGCATGCAATATACAGACTTGCCGAGGAACTTAAATAACGTTCTTTTTCAGAACCATGAGACATGGCGAGAAACAACAAGCTCTCATAGCAAGGCTGTTGTACTTTGTGTCCCATGTTTATTGTTTAATGGAAAATCACAGTTTGCGAACCCTAATGAGGGATTAAGTAGTGTAAAAACGGTAAGTCTCTATGTACTGTCCATGAAATTTTGCCTGAACAGAGAAAACGTGTGTTAACTTTTGAAACCAGAGGGAGAATAGAAAAGAAACTAACATCTCAACTTGATACAGAACTAAAATATGAGAGAGACGTTCTAAAACGAGTAGCTTCAGTGTTCAAGAACTTTTCTATATCTTTCTTTACATTTACGATCACATCTAGGCCCGGATCTAGGTGTGAGGGGGGGGGGGGGGGAGGGGGTGAGAGCAGACCGGGATATCTGCCCCAGGCGGCTATTTCAGGGGGCATCAAATTCATATTATTGAAGGAAAAAAACCTTGTTTTACAAAGCGCCTAGCATCCATCGCACGTCGGTCTCGATTATTCATATGATTTTAAAACGTATTCCAGTTGGTTTTTGAACACATTGTAAGTTGATTTCTGAACGAATCATAAGCTGATTTTTGAATGCGTGCATAGGTACGTGATGTCTGTGCTAGGGGAATCCCCATCGCATTTATAAATAATAAAGTTTAGCGCAGATGGAAGGAGTCGGGACTATGCGAGGTGAGACGAATAAATCCGAAAGGGAGAATGCCAATCGCTGTTTGCGGCTGAACGACAATCGGTGTTCGTTTATGTAATAGTTGACTGGTTGCCCAAATGATCAGCGTTGTTATAATTATTAGCGAAATCTATAGATTCAGATTGCCAGAGTGGAAATAAAATAATAAAAGGAACAACAGATAAGAAAGATTACTTATTATCTTTTCTGTGTATCCAAGAAAATGAAATTTTGACAGAAATTTTTTTTCCAGATTGCTACACTAATAAGGGGCAATTGTACAGTCCCAAGTTAGTAGCCGCTGTTCTATTCTCGGAACAGCGTAGAAAACGCGTTGTACGAACACATCATAACGCCTAACCGGAGAATAAACGCGGGATAACTGTACCTGTGATTCTGGAAGGGTTAGTGAAGTTAATCGGAGGATAAGTTACAGAATTAGTGATGACAAGACTGTTTGTTGGAACGAGGAAGGAGAAGACATAGGGATATCACACAAATTACTTTGAAGAAAATGACGATTTAAAATTTGTATTACGTTTCTATCTCATGCTTTACAAATTGGAGCGTACGAATGAAATGTGAAACAATTTCCTGACATAAAACTTCTTGCTTATAGTAGTCCTAACGGGCATTTGATATTTCTACTTCGTGAATTAAGTTCTGTCGTGTTATTTGTGAAAATGAGGTACATAAAAATGACCATTTGTGCCAAAACAATCTCGCTTATTTGGCGTGAGCTACAATTGCTGCAATATTAGAAAGGCCTGTTTCGTTTTATCTTGCAGACAGTGAAAAATACACGTAACCAAAACCAGAAACCACACCAGTCTTGGGTACTATTCGTATTAACAGCTTTATCACTAGTAGACAAGGACATTTTAATTTTTCATATAGCAAAACGTTTGACGAATTTTGATGAGGTAAAAGATTCTTTCGCAGAAAGGAAAGCACTCCGTGTAAAGCTGCAGCAAGATTTGAGAGAAAAAAATGCTGCGACGTAAGGAATGAAGAAATGTGTACTGTCTTGCTTGTTTGTCTATTAGCTTTACTGGTTTTAGGTTTTCTATATTTAATTTTATGTCACATAAAAGAGAAAGTTATTAGCTAATAGGCAATAATGAGTACAAATTTTGTGAAGAGTTCCTATTCTCCCGGTCACAAATAACCCCATCCAGTATTAATTGTAAGTTTTTTTTTTTTTTTTTTTAAAGGTGGGGATAGGACGTCAACCGGCCGACTGGGAGCAGGAGAGGCATCACAGGACATTTTAATTTCCACTGTCCTACATAGAGATTTGATGGCTTTTATCACAAAATATATACGTTTGAATTCCACAGAGCGAAATACAATGACATGTGATAGAAGAATGCTGTGTGAAGAGGCGTGGCACTGCACTTTGCTACACTTAAGACTGAATAATATGTCTTACATTTCATTAACTGAGTGACGTGGCGCCGTGGTTAGCACACTGGACTCGTATTCGGGAGGACGACGGTTTAAACCTGCGTCCAGCCATCCTGATTTAAGTTTTCCGTGATTTCCCTGAATCGTTTCATACGCATGCTGGGATGGTTCCTTTGAAAGGGCATGGCCGACTTCCTTCGCTAATCCGATGGGACCAATGACCTCGCTGTTTGGTCCGATCCCCCAAACCAACCAAACAAGCAACATTTCCTGGATTTCCTGGAACATATATGTACTGGTCGGAAAGATGTGCGCTATAAAATGAACATTTTTGAAAAATGTTTTAATTTCTACTTTTGACGTCCTATCTCAAAAGCTCGAGGGCGTGGGGCCGCCACTATGAAGTTCTTGCCCCGATTCGGAAATATCGTAGATCGGAGGTTGGTCACATCTATAGGTTTGGATCAACACATTGCGGAATTTTCGAGATAACACTAAAGCTGATAGTGGAATTCGATGCTTTTCTAGCAAAACACATCGAAATTTTAGGAAAGAAAGGAAAAGGGAGCACATCATTCCCTTCTTTTCAAACTTGTGAAGAGTTTATATTAGTTCTGACAGAAGTAGTGAAGTATCCCGTAGATGAAGAGAAAGACCCATGTGGACCCATGTGGATCATCTGTCTTTTGTTACAAGGTATTTAAAAACATGTATTTCCCCTTAAAGGTGTATATTCAAGGCACAAATCAGGAGAATTAGATGATTCACTACTAAGTGTATTAAGTACATATGATTTGGATATTTAGTTATGCAGCGGCCAGTCATACGACACTTCCAGCAATACGGCTGCTACTTGCTTTGGTCTCCAAGCAAAACAAATCAACCCTCTTTCTGTGTGCATTCCGTGTGCAGCTCACTTCCTTAACAGGATTGCGTGTGGGATTGTTTCCCTCAAGTGGCTTCGTTTCTCTGTTTCTTCAACAAATTTACACTTTCTTCTCTGGTCCTACAAGCCTTTGGTATATTTTGCTCTCGAAATTAAACAGTTCACCCTCCGTAAAACGACCTGCAGAAAGACGCTGGTCAGGGCGTTACAATGCCTCCTATAGTCTCAATGACAAGTGGTTAGAAATAATATCAGCTTTGGAAGTTATTCAGGATGATGAAACTTAAAAGCCTTCACCAATATGTAAGGTGGTAACTTTTTGGTCAACGATGTCGAAGAGAGTTAATGCTACAAATGAACTATTGGAAAGTGTTGACACTGACGCTGGGACGGTCTTTTGGCTCTGAGCACTATGGGACTTAACATCTATGGTCATCAGTCCCCTAGAACTTAGAACTACTTAAACCTAAGTAACCTAAGGACATCACACAACGCCTAGTCATGCTGGGACGGTCTATTACGATACATATGAAAACGCTGATATCAAAAAGAGTAAGATAAATAAGCACAAAACAGTCACTAAAAGGAAAAAGTCAAGAAAACTGGAAGTTTACGAAGCAGCCGAGCTTCATCCTACTTTTGAAGGAAAGGAAGATTTTTGGGCGAATACATTTCTGGTTATTGTAGACAGATGGAGATCTGAATTAGGGAAAAGAAAAAAAAATCGTTGGAAGAGTTTTATAGCAACTTTAGTTTCTAACTAATTTTTTGGGACGAGACAAGACTGAACTATTGATGTGAGATACAGAACTACAACAGCATTACGAAGACGAGTTATCAGAATTTTTCAGTAATGATATTATTCATTTTAAAGCATATGTGAAGAGCAACGAAACAAAACCCTCCATAAGCATAGTGTTGTGTGAAAACCACGTTCAAGAACTGTTTCCTAGGATTACATTAAGAATACTTTTGTCGTCCGCTGTAACCGAACAGTCTTTCCCACTCCTCAAAAGACTCAAGAATTCCCAGAATGAGATTTTCACTCTGCAGTGGAGTGTGCGCTGATTTGAAACTTCCTGGCAGATTAAAACTGTGTGCCGGACCGAGACTCGAACTCGGCACCTTTGCCTTTCGCGGGCAGGTGCTCTACCAACTGAGCTACCCAAGCACGACTAACGCCCCATCCTCACAGCTTTACTTCTGCCAGTACCTCGTCTCCTAGCTTCCAAACTTTACAGAAGCTCTCTTGCGAACCTTGCAGAACTAGCACTCCTGAAAGAAGGGATATTGCGGAGACTTGGCTTAGCCACAGCCTCGGGATGTTTCCAGAATGAAATTTTCACTCTGCAGCGGAGTGTGCGCTGATATGAAACTTCCTGGCAGATTAAAACTGTGTGCCGGACCGAGGCTCGAATTCGCGACCTTTGCCTTTCGTGGGCAAGGTAGGAGACGAGGTACTGACAGAAGTAAAAGCTGTGAGGATGGGGCGTTAGTCGTGCTTGGGTAGTTCAGATGGTAGAGCACTTGCCCCCGAAAGGCAAAGGTCCCGAGTTGGAGTCTCGGTCCGGCACACAGTTTTAATCTGCCAGGAGGTTTCGACCCAAGAATTATTTGCGGTCATCCACGTCACAGGACAGAGTCCACAGTCTTGCCTTCCTCTCCATGAATTCGTACAGAATACAGCAACTATACTATAAAGATGTGATTGACGAATTTGCTCCAAAGAAAGCACTACATAAACAGCTTTGCCTCACTTGAGTATGGTGCATCCAAAACGCATGTATTTTTAGTTATTAGTATTATCAGCAGCAGCAGCAGTCGCAGTATTCAGTTACGTACAGAAGTAAGTAATGTCGAAATGAGGGGCAGAATTATGTTTCTCTGCCTAGGAGCGCAAATAGCTAATTTCGTCCTTGTTGCCTATGAACCTCGTCCTACCACCTCTATCTGTGTGTCTGCTCCTCGACACTCTCTCTGTCTCTTCATCTCCTCTCCCTGCCCCTCTTCTCTGATTCCACCACTGTCTCCCCATCTTCCTTTTCCACCTGTCCGTTACGCTCCTATACCCCCCCCCCCCCCCCCCCCCCGGCCTATCTCTATCTGAGTGGTTGAAACCGTCCCGTCTCCTCTATACCTCTTTTGTTGATGATAACCTTCCCTTTTACAATAAACTATGAAACCTTCCCTTAGGATTTCTATCTCTTGCTTAATAATAACAAATGAAATCTTCCCTTTGAAATTTATTCTGTTTCTCAATCTTCACATACAAATTTAATTGCTGCTTTTTAAAAGTGATTTTCGGATTATTTCGACGAAACATAGAATGTGTCGTCGTCGTGTGGCCCTCAGACGTTATCTGCAATAACCCAAAACTGTTCCTTACCTTTTTTACTGTTACTGGATCGCCATCTGAGTGCTACATCGAACTGCGACATGAATATACTTACTCTGTTTTACAAGACTCTATTAGCTGCTGGTGGGCTTTCATAATAAGTGGCTGTATTTATTACCAAACCTGACGATATTCTTTAATAGCGAAGCTGACGTCATTCTTTAATTAATTTGACTGAAGTTACGTAATTTATAGTTAAAATTTTTCTTGACAACAATAAAATTTTGCAGAGTTTTACGTCTATGGTTTTTGGGATGGATTATAATTAGAAATGCAATATTGCTGGCAAAAGTTAATTATATTCTGAATGAAATGATTTTACAAACGTTCAAATGAGACTTACTTTATACAATAATCTTACAACTAGCGATGCGCAAACATACCATCAGTAGACTTGAGTTTCTCAAATAATTAATTCAATAATATTAGTTCCTCTTATTATAATAGTTAGCTGATGTCTCTGTACATCCGTTTATAATCTCTTGTAAATCATAGCTTGTGGCTGGCAGGCACACCGCTCCTCTCAACCTCTCGCTTCAGAACTACTACCGACTCGCTTCACTTCTCTCCTACTACTGACTTCCTACGAACGCTAAAGTGCGGTCTCTATTGCCAACAATGCTTTCTGGTGCAGACAATCCCTACTACCATTACAAAATGTATCAATGCGCGGTCTTTCCCTCTCTTTTCTTAAAATGTAGCCGTACGCGGTTTCCCCCGCCCTTTTTAAAATTATATCAACAATACTTTGGTGCAAATATTCCCTGCTACCACAATTATTTCCCACATGACCAATATTAATTATTCCTACTTAATCCTATTAATAAAATATAAACATCTTTCATAAGTTGTGGTTTGACAATAGACAATAGAAATATACACGTCTTACATGGTAAAGTGTTTGCCTACCATGTAGCGGGCCCAGGTTCTTTTCCTGGTCGGGTAGGTGATTTCCTCTGACAGTGGACAGCTTGTTGTGTTGTCATCATAATCTCACTATCGCCGACGCGCAAGTCGCCAAAAGTGACGTCACCTGAAATAAGACTTGCAACCCAGCGGACGAACTTCCCCGAATGGGGCCTCCCGGCTGTCAGTGCATTTCGTTACATTCATTACATCATCCCGTCCCCTCTCTCTGTCTATTTTCTCCTCCCCTCTCTTTGTCCATCCATCTCAACCTGCCCCCCGCCGCACTCATCGATATGTGTTGCCCCTGCAATACATATCAATGAAGCAGGGGAATACTACTCCCAAAGTGTTATGCACGTGAGGCCTAATTTTGTTTCTGTGCCAAATTTGTTTTGAGGGGAGATCCCGGACATACACACGTACATACATGAGAAATTTTTGAGATTTTAGGTAAGAACATTAAACAGTGACTTCTATTTATATAATAGTACATATTTAATATCAAATTTTTGTTGCCCGTGGAAGCCGTTAAATAGGCATCCAGTAACAGGGTACGAACCACGAGCCATGAAGCATAATCGGATTAGGCGGTTAGCAATGTATACTGCTAACGGACGAAAACTCAGTATATTTTACAAATCGCTGTAAAAGGTATTGTTAAGATAGTGGATTCGTAAAATATGAATAGTAAACATCTGTTAAATTAATCAGTGAGCTACAATATAATCCAACATAAAGGTAAGCACACACGTAACAACAATTTTGATAAACATGCCTAATAAAGCACTTTGGTGGAGGTTAAACTCATACAAGCGTTAGGAGTTTTCATAATTTTCGAGGTTTGATCGTTTTTCAGTTATACAAGATGATGCAAGCATACTATTGTCCACCTGCTTGAATAAGTGTACTGACAATTTTCTGGTTTGCACAAGGAAACGACATTTCTGAGGAAATCTTCGTAGTGACTCACAGTCGAGCGATGCGAAGATATTCGTTTGCAAATGGCTTGAAGTGTTTATTCGAGTATGTGAAAATACCTTGTTTCAAAAACATTGAAATTCAAATGGCACTAAGCACCATGGGACTTAACGTCTGAGGTCATCAGTCCCCTAGACTTAGAACTACTTAAACCTAACTAACCTAAGGCCATTTCTCACCGACCCAACTACAAGAAGTAAAGAAATGGAAGGTATTTGTTAATCAGGGTCAGGATGAAGATACGTTCATGGGTCAACACTCGCATATTACAGGTGTGTGATGGAGAATTTCGTAGCCCCTTCAACTCCTGAGCAACCACAATATTTCTGTCAGTTTTTGGTGTGATGTAATATAGCTTCTCCTGTAATTGTATCCTGCTTGTAATAAATGGTGTGTCGAGTGATAAATACGTTTCTCCATTGATCCTGAAATAATTATACCAAACGTGTAAATACGAGGGTTGCCCAGAAAGTAACTTCCGATCGGTCGCGAAATGGAAACCACAGTGAAAACCAGAAACGTTTTATTTGCAACGGTTAGATATACCTTCCACCAACTTCTCTACATAGTCGCCGCACCAACCTCGAGTTTTGTCGTAGTGTTATATCAATTTTCCAATATCCTCGTCATAGAAAGCAGCCCCCTATGCTTTTGGCTAGTTATCTGCACTGGTCTGCAGCTCATTGTGTGTGGAAAAATTTTGTCTTCATAGCCAGCGGTTCTTGTGGGCAGAGATGAGACTCAGGGGTAACCAATTACGGACTGTATTGTGAGTGATCAAACACTTCCCATCGGAAACGCTGCAGGAACTTCTTCATTGCCCCTGTAGTGTGCGGCCAAGAATTAGCATGAAGAAACTGCTCGACAGTTGTGTTATGTGGGCTGCATGACACAGGCGAAATCTCTAACCAGGCCCTCATACTTGGCGGGAGACGCTATTCCCTACGCATCTTTACGTGCTCACTGTTCACTCAAAACTGAAAATAGCGACTCGACACGGTAGACGGGCATACTAGAGACACTGCTCAACTCATCTGTGCAAAGCTTTACCGGATTTTCCCAGTGGTTTCTATTTCGCGACTGCTCGGAACTTACTTCCTGGACAAACCTCGTATATACTCAACTCGTAGTGTAGCTCAATATGGGATAAGTTTTCCCTTTCATTAATGATTCTTTATCTCACACATCACGGTTCATCGTTCGATTTTTTGTTTTTCTCACTTTCACGTCAAGATTAAGCCAGCCAAAACGAACGAATTGTCGTCGTCCGGGCTCCACGTATCGGTAGCAGGAACTAATGCTCGTCAAGATTGCACCTAAGTATGTGAGTACCTGAAGCGAAAACCTTTTTTACTTCTATGAAATGTGCTCGAATATGTGAAAACGTACAAACATCAGGTGTATAGCTGAATGACGACAATGAAAATTTGTGATGGACCTGGGCTCTAACCCGATTTCCCACTTTACGCGAGCGTTCGCCTAAACTATTTGGGCTATCCGTGCATGACTCACGGCCAGATCCTAACTTCCATATTTTGTTGTTCCTGTGTCATGATCTGAACTCTCACACACATTTTTAGTTCCCGTACAAGGAGGATATTTTAACTGAAAGTCGCTGCCTGGTGTCGGTGCATTAATATGATATTGCAGTGCTTGTGTTGTTCAGAAGAACTACTTATGCACAGTGAGTGTTTTCTCCGTACCCTCGACAACTTTACAATTCTTTAGCGTAAACAAGTGACATTATAATCAGGATTTCAGGAATACAAAACAGTTTAAATTCGGAGACAGAATATAAGTTCACTGCGTAAGAAATGAGGGTAACCGTATATTTCCCAATCGACTGCTAAGACAAAGGCGAAGTTCGGCGTTCTGGCCTCAGACAGGCCAATCGGACCCGACCGACCACCGTCTCATCCTTTGTTAATGGCGGCGTTGGATGCGGTGATGAGGGCATGAGGTCACTAACTCACATCACACATCTCCCACTGCTTGCTTCAGTTTCTGAATAGTTTTCGCGTTGATAGTCCATGTCTTTTGGCAGTAATACATTGTGGTGGGAACTCAATACCGCTTCCTAGTTTACTAACAGCTGTCCAGGACTTATTTATTCTTCTGTTTGCATTCTTTACGGCTGTCGAGTCATTGTTTTTAATTGCAGTGAACACGAAACTCAACTGGTTCTATGACGTCATAGTTAACTTACACAAATTCCTTTTCGACATTTTGACTATACTTTATTTTAATCTTACTGAAATTCTTGTGCACGTCTACTTTCGAACTTGCTTTGTTAACTTTCCCCATTACTTGATGAAATCGTAACTGCCATACAGGTAACCAGAATGATATCACCACCAAGTTTGAAAATCTCACACTTTGGTTTAAAAGTTTCTTTCTTCAACCCTGAAACAATTGTCCCTCTATATCTAACTACCCTTGTTAAATAATAGTCATTTAGAAACCTTCGCGCGAAAAATTCATTAAAGAAATTGGTAAAGATTCCTCTACGTCCTCAACTATTTGATGCATGTATTCCAATCTCCGTCTTCTTCTACAGTTTTTACCGTCTGCAGCTCGTTCTAGTATCGTGGAAGTTATTCTCTGAAGTCTGAACAGATGTCCTATCACACTGTCCCTTCTTCTTGTCGGTTTTCTATATATTTCTCTTTTCGCCTATTCTGCGAACAACCTCCTCATTCCTTACCGTATCAGTCCACCTAATTTTCAATATACTACTGTAACACCACATCCTAAGTGCATCGATTCTCAGTTTTCCCATATGTTTCACTACCATACAATTCTGTGCTCCAAACATACGTTCTCAGAAATTTCTTCCTCAAATTATGGCCGAGGTTTGATACTTGTAGAATTCTCTCTGTCTCCTCACTGCTCTGCCCGTCATGAGTTATTTTGTTGCCTAGGTAGCAGAATTCCTTAACTTCATGTACTTCGTGATAACCAGTTGTGATGTTAAGCTTTTCGTTGTTCTCATTCCTACTACTTCTTATTACTTTCGTCTTTCTTTGATTTACTCTCAAACCAAATTCCACTCTCAAAAGACAGCTCATTTCGTTCAACAGGTCCTGTAATTCTTCTTCACTTTCACTGAAGATAGCAACGTAATCAGAGAATCTTATCATTGATATCCTTTCACCTTGAATTTTAACCCCTCTCGTAAACCTTTCTTTTATTTCCGTCATTGTTTCTACGCCGTACAGACTGAACAGTAAGGGTAAAAGGCTATATCCCTGTCCCACAGCCTTTTTAATCAGATGACTTCATTCTTGGATTCCATTCTTATTTTTCACTCTTGGTTCTTGCACGTATTGCACATCATCTGTCTTTCCCTATAGCTTACCCATGTTGTCCTCAGAATTTCAAACATCTTGCACCAATTTACATGGTCGAACGCGCTTTCCAGGTCAACAAAGCCTGGGCATGTATTTCTATTTTTCTTCAGTCTTGCTTCTATCATCAACCGCAACGGTAAAACTGACTCTCTGATGGCTCTACCTTTCGTAAAGGAAAACTGATCTTCATTTAACAGATCCTCAGTTTTCTTTCCTCTTCTTCCGCATGTTGTTCTCGTCAGCAACTTGTATACATGATCTTTTAAGCTGATTGTGCAATAATTCTCACAGTTGTCAGCTCTTGCAATCTTCAGAATTGTGAGGTTGATGGTTTTCCAAATGTCTGATGGTATCTCGCCAGTCTCATATATTCTCCATACCGACGTGAATAGTTCTTTTGTGACTAGTTCCCTCAATGATTTTAGAAATTTCGATGGAATGTTATCTACCTATATAATTTGATCTGAAGTCTTCCAACGCTTTTTTTTAAATTTTGGTGCTAATACAGGATCCCCTGTCTCTTTCCTATCGACTACTGGTTCTTTTTTAATCACATCATCTGACACGTCCTCCTCTTCATAGAGGGCTTCAGTGTATCGCTTCCAACTATTCGCTCTCTCCTCTGCATTTACCAGTGGAATTCTCATTGCGCTCTTAATGTTACCATCTTTGCTTTTAATTTCACCGATGGTAGTTCGACTTTTCTAAATGCTGTGTCAGTCCTTCCCACAATAATTTGTTTTCGATTTCTTCCCTCTTTTTCGTGCAGCCATTTCGCCTTACAACCTGCAGCTGCCCTGCACTTCCTATTTATTTCATTCCTAAATGACTTGTATTTCTCTATACTTGAATTTCTTTGAACATTTTTGTACTTCCGTTTGTTGTCGATCAGCCGAAGTATTTCTTCCGTTACCAATGGTTTGTTTGCATTTACCTTACTTGTACCTATTTTCTCTTTCCAAGTTCTGCGTATGCCCGTTATAGAGATCTCCGTTCCTCTTTATCTCACCTGCCTACTGAACTATTCGTTATCGCAGTACTTATAGCCTCAGAGAACTTCAAGTGTATCTCTTCATTCTTTGATATTTCCGTATTCATTTCTGTGAGCACTGATTCTCTCTGACTACTCTCTCAGACTTCAACCTTATCTTTACCATTACTAAATTCCGATGTGAGTCTGTATCTGCTACAGCGCAATATTTGACTTCAGACTCTCTGCCCGACCATGATGTAATCTAACTGAAATGTTCTCGTATCTCCCTGCCTTTTCCAAGTGTAACAGCTTCTCTCGTGATTCTTGAAAAGAATATTCGCTATTACCAGCTCAAATTTATTGCAGAACTCAATTAGTTTTCCTCCTCTCTCAAATCTGCTACCAAGCCTATATTCTCGTGTAACCATTTCTTCTACTCCTTCCCCTACAACCGCATTCCAATCCTCTACGACTATTAGATTTTCCTCTCCCTTTACGTAATGGATTACCCAGTCAATATTCTCTTATACTTTTTCTATCTCTTCATCTTATGCTTGTGAAGTCGACATGTGCTCCTCAACTATTACTGTCGGTGTTGGTCTGCTGTCGATTCTGATGAGAACGATCGTATCTCTGAAAGGTTGACAGTAACTCATTCTCTGCCTTACCCTCCTATTCATAACGAATCCTACTCTTATTATACCATTTCCTGCTGCTGTTGTTGTTACTCTGTACTTATCTGATCAGACATCCTTTCTTCTTTCGATTTCATTTCACTCACCTTCACTATATCTAGATTGAGCCTTAGCATTTCCCTTTCAGATCTCTGGCTTCCCTACCGCGCTCAAATTTCCGACATTCCACGCACCGGTTCGTATGGCATTGCTGGCTGGTAATCCGACGGGGTGGGTTCAGACGACTATCACAAAGTGTGTTCTTCCTCTGCACACATTGGTTCCACCACGTGCAGATATGTGGCAGTTGTATCGTAAGAAAAGTTGTGGAGTGAAGGAGAACGTAATGAATACGTGTATAGGGTAGTGTTCTGTTTGTGTTCTGTGGTCACGATGATGATGATGTTGATGATGATGATGACGGTGATGGTGATGAGAGAAGGAAGGGTATGAAACCTGGTGATGGCACATAACCTATTCCTCTCGGAGAGCACCATGGAGGCTGCCGAGGTTAACATTCCCATCTGACGTACGAACCATCATCAACAGTGTCATGTGCCCTACTTGATGAGACACTGAAGAGAGGTTTAATATTTAACGCAGGACATTGGAGCTAAGACGTTATGCATTGACTTGTGAAGCACATAGATGATATATGTAGATGCAGATTAATGGCATTCTCCACTTATTGCCTGTAGCTACCTATTCGTCACGCCAATTTCTTAACCTACTTTTTACGCAACAGTGGATTTTTGAACGAATTGATGGTGCTGCCACGGGTAATCCTCTCTCCCATCTGGTAACAAACTTTTATATTGAAAACTTTGAGGAGAGGGCACCTGCTTCGGTAGAATTTAAACCAAAAGTCATCTGGCGATGTGTAGATGATACTTTCGTAATGTGGTCCCATGGTGACAACGAACTGTAGCGCTTTCTGCAGTACCTACATTCAGTCCACGAAAATATCAAATTTACGTGGGAAGTATAATATAATAAAATAATGGAATAGATGATAATAAAATGTTGAAATGTGTGGCTTTTTAAAATGTATTGAATTAATGAGATTAATTTTTCGGCATGAATGACAAGCACAATAAGCTGAGCTATGCCTGGAAATAAGTTCGTATTAGTTCATATTATTTTGCAGGGTGAAGTAGTTTATTTCTCCGCTGTAGATTTGTGCTTACCATTCTTTATAATGCTACGTTTGGTCGCCGTGTTCACCTTTGAAGTCTTGGCCGTGTTCCCATTAAGCTTATCGGATCTTCGTAATTTTCCAAAGTACACAGGTGGGCTTCACTTCTTGTAATTATTGTACTATTTGAAATAACAACTCACACGACCATTCTGTTAATAAAACAATACTGTATTTTTCTAAACGGTGCACATATGAACTACATACTCCTCACTTATCCATAGCGACCCCAAAATGGCGGTCTACAACTACTCGCTAAAAATGGCGTGCTTCTCTCTCGTTCACTAGCTGAGCGCGAATCCTTCCTTCCTCCTAATGGTACCAGAAAAATCCGTTGTTTTTTAACAACTGAAAGTCAAAAAAATACATGACTGATACATCATCATACTTTGCTTTCCACACTCATACAACCGTTCATTCTAAGACTTAAAACTATATAGTGTATTAGTGGTTCATGGTGTGGGTTCCTGTAGTCATGTCCTAGTTCATGAACCACGGGCAACGTATGAGTGGCTAAGTATGTGGTCCTGACAGTCGGGATACCAGTTACTTTGGAAGAAGGCTGGGCATCTCGGACATATTCTGAGTCGTGGTCACCTTTGTGCTCATACGGCAAAGACTACCAAATCCACCGGTTAGTCCCTCAACCGTTGGGGGTAAAACCCAATGGGACTCGGGGCAAGTAAGGCTAGCAACCTGCTTCCCTGGTACTTTAAATATGATGCTGGCAACAATCAGAGCAAAATGCCTCGGACCTTTGGTAGGTGACGGAGTCCCACCTCTAACTGACAAACCAGGGACTCCTAAGATACGACTTGGCAAACAAATGGTAATGAGATCGGGAGCTATTAATATCAATGAGAGCTACTCAGGGAAGAAGGTAGAGCTGGCAGAGGCTGCAAGTAAGATGGGGCTGGACGTTTTAGCTGTTAGTGACATTCGGGTAAGGGGTGTCAAAGAAGAGGAAGTGGGAGAATACAAGGTGTACCTGTCAGGAGTCAAAGCAGGAATAGCACAATGGGGTGTAGGGCTTTACATCAGGAAATAAATGGAACCCAGCGTAGTTGCAATAAGGTATGTAAACGAACGACTGATGTGGATAGATTTGACAGTGCCTAGCAAGAAAATTAGGATTGTGTCAGTATATTCGCATTGTGAAGGGACAGATCAAGATACGATCGATAGTTTTTATGAGGCACTCAGTGATGTAGTTGTTAGTGTAAAGGACAAGGACAGTGTTCTGCTCATGGGGGATTTTAATGCCAGGATTGGAAATCGAACAGAAGGGTATGAAAAGGTTATGGGTAAATTTGGAGAGGATATGGAGGCCAATAGGAACGAGAAGTAACTCTTGGATTTCTGTGCCAGTATGGGCTTAGTAATCACAAACTCCTTTTTTAAACATAAGAACATTCACCGGTATACTTGGGAAGGCAGGGGAACCAAATCTGTCATTGACTACATAATAACAGATCAGGAATTCAGGAAGGCTGTGAGGGACACACGTGTATTCAGGGGATTCTTTGATGACACTGATCATTATTTAATCTTCAGTGAAATTGGGATTGTGAGACCGAAAGTGCAGGAGGTGAGGTCCATGTGTAGGAGGATAAGAGTGGAGAAACTTAAGGATAAGGAAATCAGGCACAAGTACATGACAGCGATCTCAGGAAGGTACCAGTTAGTTGAATGTAGTCAATTAGAGTCTTTGGAAAAGGAATGGACAAGGTACAGGGACACAGTATTAGAAGTGGCTAAAGAATGTCTTGGAACAGTAGCGTGTAAAAGTAGGATGAAGCAAACAGCATGGTGGAATGACACAGTCAAGGAACCCTGTAAAAGGAAAAAGAAGGCGTATCTACATACTAGAACTCAGGTAGACAGAGAAAGTTACGTTGAAGAAAGAAACAAAGCCAAACAGATAATTGCAGCAGCCAAGAATAAATCTTGGGAAGACTTTGGAAACAGGTTGGAGACTATGGGTCAAGATGCTGGAAAACCATTCTGGAGTGTAATTAGCAGTCTTCGAAAGGGAGGTAAGAAGGAAATGACAAGTATTTTGGACAGGACAGGAAAACTGCTGGTGAATCCTGTGGATGCCTTGGGCAGATGGAGGGAATATTTTGAAGAGTTGCTCAATGTAGGTGAAAATACGATCAGTAATGTTTCAAATTTCTAGGTAGAATGGGATAGGAATGATGACGGAAATAGGGTCACATTTGAGGAAGTGGAGAAAATGGTCAATAGATTGTAGTGCAATAAAGCAGCTGGGGTGGATGAAATTAAGTCAGAACTCATCAAATACAGTGGAATGGCAGGTCTTAAATGGCTACACAGGATAATTGAAATGGCCTGGGAGTCGGGACAGGTTCCATCAGACTGGACAAAAGCAGTAATCACACCAATCTGTAAACATGGAAACAGAAAAGACTGTAACTACAGAGCTATTTCTTTTATCAGCGTTGTGGGTAAAATCTTCTCAGGTATTGTTGAAAGGAAAGTGCGAGTATTAGTTGAGGACCAATTGGATGAAAATCAATGTGGGTTGAGGCCTCTTAGAGGTTGTCAGGACCAGATCTTTAGCTTACGGCAAATAATGGAGAAGTGTTATGAGTGGAACAGGGAATTGTATCTATGCTTTATAGATCTAGAAAAGGCATATGACCGGGTTCCTAGGAGGAAGTTATTGTCTGTTCTACGAGATTATGGAATAGGAGGCAAACTTTTGCAAGCAATTAAAGGTCTTTACATGGATAGTCAGAGTCAGGCAGCAGTTAGAGTTGACGGTAAATTGGGTTCATGGTTCAGAGTAGTTTCAGGGGTAAGACAAGGCTGCAACCTGTCTCCACTATTGTTCATATTATATATGGATCATATGTTGAAAACAATAGACTGGCTGGGTGAGATTAAGATATGTGAACACAAAATATGCAGTCGTGCATTTGCGGATGACTTAGTTGTGATGGCAGATTCGATTGAAAGTTTGCAAAGAAATATTTCAGAGCTAGATCAGAAATGTAAGGACTATGGTATGAAGATTAGCATCTCCAAAACGAAAGTAATGTCAGTGGGAAAGAAATATAAACGGATTGAGTGCCAAACAGGAGGAACAAAGATAGAACAGGTGGACGGTTTCAAGTACTTACGATACATTTTCTCACAGGATGGCAACATAGTGAAAGAACTGGAAGCGAGATGTAGCATAGCCAATGCAGTGAGCGCTCAGCTACGATCTACTCTCTTCTGCAAGAAGGAAGTCAGTACAAAGACTACGTTATCTGTGCACCGATCAATCTTTCGACCAACTTTGTTTTATGGGAGCGAAAGCTGGGTGGATTCAGGTTACCTTATCAACAATGTTGAGGTTACGGATATGAAAGTAGCTAGGATGATTGCAGGTACTAGTAGATGGGAACAATGGCAGGAGGGTGTCCACAATGAGGAAATCAAAGAAAAACTGGGAATGAACTCTATAGATGTAGCAGTCAGGGCGAACAGGCTTAGATGGTGGGGTCATGTTACACGCATGCGAGAAGCAAGGTTACCCAAGAGACTCATGGGTTCAGCAGTAGAAGATAGGAGGAGTCGGGGCAGACCAAGGAGAAGGTACCTGGATTCGGTTAAGAATGATTTTGAAGTAATAGGTTTAACATCAGAAGAGGCACCAATGTCAGCATTGAATAGGGGAACATGGAGGAATTTTATAAGGGGGCTATGCTCCAGACTGAACGCTGAAAGGCATAATCCGTCTTAAATGATGATGATGATGATGATGATGATGAGTGTATTCTTTCTTACGTCGGCTTCGTGGCCCTTTCCTAGGTACCCTTGTAATATTAATCTTCATATTCATCGCCGTATACCCATATAATTATTCATTAAAAATATTCCACATAAATCGCCATTTACACTCCTGGAAATTGAATTAAGAACACCGTGAATTCATTGTCCCAGGAAGGGGAAACTTTATTGACACATTCCTGGGGTCACATACATCACATGATCACACTGACAGAATCACAGGCACATAGACACAGGCAACAGAGCATGCACAATGTCGGCACTAGTACAGTGTATATCCACCTTTCGCAGCAATGCAGGCTGCTATTCTCTCACGGAGACGACCGTAGAGATGCTGGATGTAGTCCTGTGGAACGGCTTGCCGTGCCATTTCCACCTGGCGCCTCAGTTGGACCAGCGTTCGTGCTGGACGTGCAGACCGCGTGAGACGACGCTTCATCCAGTCCCAAACATGCTCAATGGGGGACAGATCCGGAGATCTTGCTGGCCAGGGTAGTTGACTTACACCTTCTAGAGCACGTTGGGTGGCACGGGATACATGCGGACGTGCATTGTCCTGTTGGAACAGCAAGTTCCCTTGCCGGTCTAGGAATGGTAGAACGATGGGTTCGATGACGGTTTGGGTGTACCGTGCACTATTCAGTGTCCCCTCGACGGTCACCAGAGGTGTACGGCCAGTGTAGGAGATCGCTCCCCACACCATGATGCCGGGTGTTGGCCCTGTGTGCCTCGGTCGTATGCAGCCCTGATTGTGGCGCTCACCTGCACGGCGCCAAACACGCATACGACCATCATTGGCACCAAGGCAGAAGCGACTCTCATGGCTGAAGACGACACGTCTCCATTCGTCCCTCCATTCACGCCTGTCGCGACACCACTGGAGGCGGGCTGCACGATGTTGGGGCGTGAGCGGAAGACGGCCTAACGGTGTGCGGGACCGTAGCCCAGCTTCATGGAGACGGTTGCGAATGGTCCTCGCCGATACCCCAGGAGCAACAGTGTCCCTAATTTGCTGGGAAGTGGCGGTGCGGTCCCCTACGGCACTGCGTAAGATCCTACGGTCTTGGCGTGCATCCGTGCGTCGCTGCGGTCCGGTCCCAGGTCGACGGGCACGTGCACCTTCCGCCGACCACTGGTGACAACATCGATGTACTGTGGAGACCTCACGCCCCACGTGTTGAGCAATTCGGCGGTACGTCCACCCGGCCTCCCGCATGCCCACTATACGCCCTCGCTCAAAGTCCGTCAACTGCACATACGGTTCACGTCCACGCTGTCGCGGCATGCTACCAGTGTTAAAGACTGCGATGGAGCTCCGTATGCCACGGCAAACTGGCTGACACTGACGGCGGCGGTGCACAAATGCTGCGCAGCTAGCGCCATTCGACGGCCAACACCGCGGTTCCTGATGTGTCCGCTGTGCCGTGCGTGTGATCATTGCTTGTACAGCCCTCTCGCAATGTCCGGAGCAGGTATGGTGGGTCTGACACACCGGTGTCAATGTGTTCTTTTTTCCATTTCCAGGAGTGTGTACTCATGTACTACCTACAGAGTTCTCACACTAGAACCACTGCCCTATTTATTTATACCCGCAAATATAAATAAACTCATATTACTCTAATACACTTTCACTCTCTTCCTAGATTCACTCCATGCACGGTACGTCACCACAAACGTAGATTAACTAATTAATACCGTCAATCGAATCTAATAAAACCTATCACACTCTCTGTACTTCAAAATATTATACAGCAGTGAAATTTCATTTATTTCTCCACATAGCTTTTTTGAACATGCAATACTTAGCTCAGTTATTTTGTTTTAAGTTTATGTAATTACGTTTTGTGCGTATTGGTTGGTTTATGTATTTACTTAGCTTATCTCCCGCGTGTTGTTCAATCCACGTTCACAGCTTTATTTTGCTGCTTATACTATAAGGTGTCGTGTAATTAATAGCAAGTAACATCAGTGAGTCATTTCCTTTGTACATTCTCTTCTACTTTGAATACTTATACTTATTTCTTGCTAAGTACATTCAATAGCATATCTTAAGTTCAAAAATTTAGCGTATTCTACGCTCCTTATAGTTTAGTTGCGGTAAAGCGCTCATTTTCTTAAAACTACGTATGCTTAAACTAATGATACACTCTTAAACGTAGAGCTCCTTAGAGTATAGCCTATGACTTTGGAATAAATGTCTGTTAAGTCATGTGTGTGTGTTTGATTTACGTCACATTAATTAGCTGATAGGTACTCCATTCCCTATAGCTCCTATTTTGTCCAGTTGGTTACGCGTCGTGAATGCCGATTTGCTTAAATTCTAAAATGGTTTCCGTCGCTGTGAGCAGTGTATCTACGCTTCTAAACTTTTTGCCTACTTGGCCCCTACGATCAGCTGTTAGCCGCTTCGTATATAATTGTTGAAGTACGCTCTGCTTTAAGCGCGGCAGCACGGCTCAGTACACTTCATCGCTGATGCCTCTCGCTTAAAGCTCGCGCGCAGTGAATTAAATCAATATCAAAATACAAGGAAAATTTCTTTTCACTAGGCTGCATCTCACTCTCTGCATGTTAGATAGTAGAAGAAGATTGAACATTTCTTATTGGCTAAACAGGATAGTAGAAGAGGGAGAGGGCACCGGAAATATAAATATTGTACCCTCTAGCTGGAGAGGAACCGAGAGCCAGTCGGTTTACTTGTCAAAGAGCGACAAACCTCCTACCTTCTTGACAACTTCATACCAAGTGTGCGGTAAAATAATAATGAACAGTTCACTATAAGTTTATCTACCAACAAGAAAAGACACTGCAAAATCACACCACATATGCTAATGGGTATACTGGCCTGTAATTTTATAACTTTAGATTTACTTCCCATCGCCGTTACGATCTCACAGTTCTCTACAGGTAGTGTGGGAACATTTACTTCCCTCGCTATCTCTTTGAACAAGCTAGTAGACATTAGGTTTGTCGACGCGCCAGTATCCAAAACAACTAGTACATCTATGTGTCCCACCTTTACCTTTATTGTTGCTTGAATAATTTCACTTACCTTGCGTGTTGTTTCTTTCTCTTCGATAAACAAGTCTTCTTTCATTTCTGCGTCCTTATCATACCTTACAAATAGATTCTGGATATGCTGTATGTGTAGGTCAGTGTCTGCTTCCTCCTTCCCGTATCGGTTCGTTTTAGTGTTTAAGTCGCTCATATTAGTACTGTGGCACACTGGCAGTTCATTACCTTCTTCCTCTAGTCACGCTCGATTATTATTTCCTGGGGCCGGTAAAGGTATTGTTTCATTTTATGCCGTCACTTCTATTATGTTTACCGTATGTTCGCGTGCTCGCCAGTTCGTGTTCCTGTTGTTTCGTTTTGACTGTACGGGCTGCCTGTTATCTCTCGGATCCCTGTGTTGCATATTCCGTTCCTGGAAATTTGCATTTCCTTGTCGCCTATTGTCGAAGTTTTCCCTCGAATTTCTATTGTTCGGCCATTACCATACCTATGGGGCTGATATTTAGTTTCGTACCGTCGGTCACCCTGTGGCTGATGGGTAGACCGATTGTACGGATTTCCGTTGTGGCGCTGCGGTGCATACGGATGCCATTCATTCATACGCACACGACCGTTATAATTTCCAAAGCAATTGCCGTTACCGTTTGGGTTGTGCCCATTACCGTTACGATAACGAGGCGTGGCTTGCCCATCCTCATGAATCAGATCTATTGAGTCGAGCACTGAAAGAAAATACTCGAGATCATATTCGGGAACAGTTATTAATTTTTCCCTAACATTTGCAGGTACTTTGTTCTTTAAAATTCTCAGTACATCGACATGAGATATCGGATTATTCCAGTAACGGGTCTTGTTTAGGTATTTTTCAAAATAGCTTCTTAGCCCCCAGAATTTTGAATGATATGCTACTGGATTAAATACCTCTAGTCATAACCTCTCCTGGATAGCTGTTGACCAGTATTTATCTAAAAATGCATTCTCAAACTGATCATATGTATCGCAAAGTTCTGACATCTCCGTAATCCACAAAAGGGCACCACCCTCGGTGTGTCCAACTACATACACTCCTGGAAATGGAAAAAAGAACACATTGACACCGGTGTGTCAAACCCACCATACTTGCTCCGGACACTGCGAGAGGGCTGTGCAAGCAATGATCACACGCACGGCACAGCGGACACACCAGGAACCGCGGTGTTGGCCGTCGAATGGCGCTAGCTGCGCAGCATTTGTGCACCGCCGCCGTCAGTGTCAACCAGTTTGCCGTGGCATACGTAGCTCCATCGCAGTCTTTAACACTGGTAGCATGCCGCGACAGCGTGGACGTGAACCGTATGTGCAGTTGACGGACTTTGAGCGAGGGCGTATAGTGGACATGCGGGAGGCCGGGTGGACGTACCGCCGAATTGCTCAACACGTAGGGCGTGAGGTCTCCACAGTACATCGATGTTGTCGCCAGTGGTCGGCGGAAGGTGCACGTGCCCGTCGACCTGGGACCGGACCGCAGCGACGTACGGATGCACGCCAAGACCGTAGGATCCTACGCAGTGCCGTAGGGGACCGCACCGTCACTTCCCAGCAAATTAGGGACACTGTTGCTCCTGGGGTATCGGCGAGGACCATTCGCAACCGTCTCCATGAAGCTGGGCTACGGTCCCGCACACTGTTAGGCCGTCTTCCGCTCACGCCCCAACATCATGCAGCCCGCCTCCAGTGGTGTCGCGACAGGCGTGAATGGAGGTACGAATGGTGACGTGTCGTCTTCAGCTATGAGAGTCGCTTCTGCCTTGGTGCCAATGATGGTCGTATGCGTGTTTGGCACCGTGCAGGTGAGCGCCACAAACAGGACTGCATACGACCGAGGCACACAGGGCCAACACCCGGCATCATGGTGTGGGGAGCGATCTCCTACACTGGCCGTACACCTCTGGTGATCGTCGAGGGGACACTGAATAGTGCACGGTACATCCAAACCGTCATCGAACCCATCGTTCTACCATTCCTAGACCGGCAAGGGAACTTGCTGTTCCAACAGGACCATGCACGTCCGCATGTATCCCGTGCCACCCAACGTGCTCTAGAAGATGTAAGTCAACTACCCTGGCCAGCAAGAGCTCCGGATCTGTCCCCCATTGAGCATGTTTGGGACTGGATGAAGCGTCGTCTCACGCGGTCTGCACGTCCAGCACGAACGCTGGTCCAACTGAGGCGCCAGGTGGAAATGGCATGGCAAGCCGTTCCACAGGACTACATCCAGCATCTCTACGATTGTCTCCATTGGAGAATAGCAGCCTGCATTGCTGCAAAAGGTGGATATACACTGTACTAGTGCCGACATTGTGCATGCTCTGTTGCCTGTGTCTATGTGCCTGTGGTTCTATCAGTGTGATCATGTGATGTATGTGACCCCAGGAATGTGTCAATAAAGTTTCCCCTTCCTGGGACAATGAATTCACGGTGTTCTTATTTCAATTTCCAGGAGTGTATTTAATCTTTTGAGCTTCTGTCCAAGTCCTGGGCAGTACATTTCTAAAGGCTCGGACAAACACTATCTGGTGCGTTCGCTTTTTCTCATTTGAGAATACGGGAAACTGTCAATGTTTTATTAACCTCGCATCCATTAACAGCGCTGTCCAGCACAGCGAAACAGCATTTCCTTGCGGTGATGGTATATTACTTTCAGCAAAGATTTGCCCGCTGCTCGCGTCGCGCATCGACATGCGGTCGCACGGCATAGGTTGGGCATTGTTGTCCGCGCCACTGATTTCTCTCACCGGCGTATGGCTGTTTATAGCTCCATTTACCGCCCCCGGCGATGATATTACCGTAGTTTGTTTAACTATTTCGTGTCTTAACCGTTGTTCTAACTGTCTGATATCAAGTCCTACGCGTTTTAAGATTTCTTCTTCCTTGTCCCCCCCCCCCCCCCCCCCATTACTTCCTTTACCGCTTCCACATAGGTACGCTGTTCACGTACGCATTTTTCTGCGAACGTCATATTATCGTCCTTTTCATTGTTCTTTACTGATTCATAAAGCTGCACAATGTCAGAGTTGATCCTCTTGTGTTCTAACTTGAGTAATCCTACCTCCAATGTGATTTTTTTTCTACATTTTCTGGCAGGTCGTCACAGCAAGAATGTAGTTTCGCTACTTCTGATTGTACATTGTCTAAGTTGACCTGCGTATTCTTTTGCATTGCCTGTAAATTCTCTTGGGATTCTCTAATTCCATATAGCGCTTGTCGATACGTGTGTGTTACTGTTTCAAATTTTTCGCCCATTATGCCTTTTAATTTCTCACCCATATCGTGAACCGAAATTTATACTTGTTCATTAATTTTCCTATCCACCTCCGTGGAGATTTGTGAAATCTGCTGTGTGAACTTCGTCTGAAATGTGTGTCATGTTTGTATTAACCTTCCCGATCTCGGACTTTACTGTGGTCATGTCTGCTTGTTTCGTTTGTAAACTTGACATTTTAGTCTCTAAACCCGATATTTTTGAATTTATGTCTGCTTCCATTGCATTCGCGCTTGTTTGTATGGTTTCTGTTAAGGCTCGAAATAATGCTTGCATATCTTCCCTATTCACTTCCGGCCTACGCCTGTCAGCATCTGCGTCCGTACTACGCGTACTGCTCTCATTTAAAATATTCTCTTGCCTCGAGGTGCCATTAGTTAGTCTACTGTAATTAACGTATTGCTTGTAATTAGATGTTCTGTATTCACGGGCGTCGAATGCTACAATGGAATGTCGCGCCCAGCATCCAAATAATCACCGCTAAACGGTTCCAAACCACTCATTGTTGCATTTTGCAAATGTATGTCCACTACATTGGCATTCTGATTTTGGAATGACATTTCCTTATTGTTTTGACCCTCCATTATAGAAATCTTTATACCACTGCAGTTATCAAAATAAAAATTTTCTTTTTTAAGTTTTTACTTCCGTGCTACTTCTCACGCGAAAAAATGCATATACAGTTGTATGTAATTGTAGTCTCAACTGTTCTTCAATCAATATATTTTCCGTACTAATAATGAAATGTCATTATCTCTACTTGACTACAATAGCGTTAATCTCTGAAGCTTTAGGTTCTGGATTTTAGGGAATAGGTGGATGGATCTTCTAATAGGTCTACAGGCAACGCAGTCTCTATATGCAGTGCGCGGTCCTACCTGATTGTTGTCTTGTAAATGGTACTTCCTCTATTGAGCTTTGTTGTGTGCTCTTGGCATTGTCGCCTTCTTCCCTCTACTGTATTTATTATTTCCTTTCGATAGTATTTCTTCAATATCACAACACCGTCTCCGTCACGTCATCAGCGTACATAAAGAAATTGTTAACATACATGTATATTCATTTTCCTAACAATACTTGTACTCACATTTTTGCCCATACGTATCGTTCCTGTCACCTGTCGCCACTTTATAATATAACAAAATAATGGAATAGTTAATAATAAAATGTTGAAATGCGTGGCTTTTTAAAATGTATTGAATTAATGAGATTAATATTTCGGCATGAGTGACAAGCACAATAAGCTGAGCTATGCCTGGAAATAAGTTCGTATTAGTTCATATTATTTTGCAGGGCGAAGTATTTCTTTCTCCGCTGTAGATTTGTGCTTACCATTCTTTATAATGCTACGTTTGGTCACCGTGTTCACCTTTGAAGTCTTGGCCGTGTTCCCATTAAGCTTATCGGATCTTCGTAATTTTCCAAAGTACACAGGTGGGCTTCACTTCTTGTAATTATTGTACTATTTGAAATAACAACTCACACGACCTTTCTGTTAATAAAACAACACTGTATTTTTCTAAACGGTGCACATATGAACTACATACTCCTCACTTATTCATAGCGACCCCAAAATGGCGGTCTACAATTACTCGCTAAAAATGGCGTGCTTCTCACTCGTTCACTAGCGGAGCGCGAATTCTTCCTTCCTCCTACTGGTTCCAGAAAAAATCCTCTGTTTTTTAACAACTGAAAGTCAAAAAATACATGACTGTGGGCATAGGCTCTATGATGGCCTACCGCTTCATCTTCTCACTTTGCCTTTAAAGAAGACGAAAACATAAATGTAATGCAGAAGGGAAGAAGGGCCGTTGTTGGCCGTTTCAGAGTGTCTTGGTCAGTCGGAAAGTGGTGGATCATAAGGGCATTACCTTTACCACTGGTCCACCACAAACAGATCTGTATTTGTATGCATGTGTCTGCCACGCATCTCAACCTATATGCGTCCTTCGAACGTTTGTGCACCGGCACATGTTGTGTCTGATGGTGACAGCCTTAAAAAGGAGCTGGAACAATTACAATCTGTGTTCAAAGATAATGGATAGTCTCCACATCAGACCAGCACAGTTTTGCGGAGGAAGAAGCGTGACCAGCCTCAAGATCAAGAGGAGAAGGAGCTGTTCAAGTCCAGGGTGATCCCTCCATATGCCGGCCATATTTCGCCGAAATTAGGCAGAATCTGAAGGAAATGTCATGTCAAAATAATTGGTTCGGTAAAGGACGGTTTGAGACAATGGAAGGGTGGAATCCACAGCATACCTTACCAGAGTGGCAAAGACTACATTGGTCGGACGACCCGCGTTGTGCGTCAAGCATGCGTTGAATATGATCGCTACACTCGCCTTTCGCAGTTCAGTAAGTTAGCTTTGTAACTCCACAGAACATTAAATGGAATATTCTGTCACGAATGTCTTGGTCTCGAACAGGTCATTCTAGGATTCAATTAGTAAGGAATCGGTGGAAATACGAACAGCGGAAGATCTTATTAATCGTTACGGAGGCTTTCAGTTGCATAAGTTGTAGGACCTGGCGATTTCTTCAATACATACAGACAGGAAACATTTTATGACTAGTGACACGTCTAGGCTGGCCGCGGTGGTCTTGCGGTTCTAGGCGCTGCAGTTCGGAATCGCGGGACTGCTATGGTCGCTGGTTCGAATCCTGCCTCGGGCATGGATGTGTGTGATGTCCTTAGGTTAGTTAGGTTTAAGTAGTTCTAAGTTCTAGGGGACTAATGACCATATATGTTAAGTCCCATAGTGTTCAGAGCTATTTTTGAACTGATGACGTCAGAAGTTAAGTCCCATAGTGCTCATAGCCATTTGAACCAACCTTCTGACGGGGCAAGTTACACTCCTGGAAATGGAAAAAAGAACACATTGACACCGGTGTGTCAGACCCACCATACTTGCTCCGGACACTGCGAGAGGGCTGTACAAGCAATGATCACACGCACGGCACAGCGGACACACCAGGAACCGCGGTGTTGGCCGTCGAATGGCGCTAGCTGCGCAGCATTTGTGCACCGCCGCCGTCAGTGTCAACCAGTTTGCCGTGGCATACGGAGCTCCATCGCAGTCTTTAACACTGGTAGCATGCCGCGACAGCGTGGACGTGAACCGTATGTGCAGTTGACGGACTTTGAGCGAGGGCGTATAGTGGGCATGCGGGAGGCCGGGTGGACGTACCGCCGAATTGCTCAACACGTGGGGCGTGAGGTCTCCACAGTACATCGATGTTGTCACCAGTGGTCGGCGGAAGGTGCACGTGCCCGTCGACCTGGGACCGGACCGCAGCGACGTACGGATGCACGCCAAGACCGTAGGATCCTACGCAGTGCCGTAGGGGACCGCACCGCCACTTCCCAGCAAATTAGGGACACTGTTGCTCCTGGGGTATCGGCGAGGACCATTCGCAACCGTCTCCATGAAGCTGCGCTACGGTCCTGCACACCGATAGCCCGTCTTCAGCTCACGCCCCAACATCGTGCAGCCCGCCTCCAGTGGTGTCGCGACAGGCGTGAATGGAGGGACGAATGGAGACGTGTCGTCTTCAGCGATGAGAGTCGCTTCTGCCTTGGTGCCAATGATGGTCGTATGCGTGTTTGGCGCCGTGCAGGTGAGCGCCACAAACAGGACTGCATACGACCGAGGCACACAGGGCCAACACCCGGCATCATGGTGTGGGGAGAGATCTCCTACACTGGCCGTACACCTCTGGTGATCGCCGAGGGGACACTGAATAGTGCACGGTACATCCAAACCGTCATCGAACCCATCGTTCTACCATTCCTAGACCGGCAAGGGAACTTGCTGTTCCAACAGGACCATGCACGTCCGCATGTATCCCGTGCCACCCAACGTGCTCTAGAAGGTGTAAGTCAACTACCCTGGCCAGCAAGATCTCCGGATCTGTCCCCCATTGAGCATGTTTGGGACTGGATGAAGCGTCGTCTCACGCGGTCTGCACGTCCAGCACGAACGCTGGTCCAACTGAGGCGCCAGGTGGAAATGGCATGGCAAGCCGTTCCACAGGACTACATCCAGCATCTCTATGATCGTCTCCATGGGAGAATAGCAGCCTGCATTGCTGCGAAAGGTGGATATACACTGTACTAGTGCCGACATTGTGCATGCTCTGTTGCCTGTGTCTATGTGCCTGTGGTTCTGTCAGTGTGATCATGTGATGTATGTGACCCCAGGAATGTGTCAATAAAGTTTCCCCTTCCTGGGACAATGAATTCACGGTGTTCTTATTTCAATTTCCAGGAGTGTATACTGGAAGATTCCATTGCCGTCCGAGAAGTTAACAAGCATGAAGGGATGCCGATGGTCCACGATAATGTTTACGCTGTTCAAAGTTGCCAGGGCGCCTTCTGTTACACCATGGAAGATTAAGCGAATATCCTCATTGCCCTCACCGGCTTGTGTCGTGGTGCGGTGCATGTTTCGATCGCCCTTCCAGCTGGATGACGACGCAGCAGGACACAATCACGTACATGGTTGCAATCAAAAAGTGATGCAGGCGAGGCTTTTCCATTGATCCACCGTCGTGCCCGCCGCTATCGTAAATGACGATATCGTTGGGCCAGCTTGGGAACATGGAGGAGTAGTTTGCTGCGCAAACCCGTGATCAACGGTACACGCTGAAGCTGTGCTCCGAAACACTTGTGTCTGCACCAACACTGCACTCTTTCGTCAAACCCGCCACAGATCTCCTCGTATGCCGCTTCACAGAGCGGGAAAATCCCCGACCTCCACGGTCTTTAATGAGGTGTGGACGTGCATCACCTTGTTTTCGTTTTACCGTCCTTCAGTTCTTTCCGTAAGATGTTCAACAGCCCATGATCTTCGCCGTTGCCAGTCACCATGGGCCCGTATTGTCGCTAGATACGTACCCCATTCGTCTCTGTCTCACATACATGCATTTCTCACCTCTACACATGCCCGCAAATATTCCGTAATGACCGGTATTGCACCTCAGCCACTTGGAAAAACAAAACCTCAGCCACTTGGAAACAAAAACTGTGCTTCTTTTTATAAGGTTGTATGTATTCATGTAGTGTGTTAGTCTATCCGTCATGATTGATTCAATATTTTTGTGAACGCTCACAGCAGTGAAGCTGACGTGTTGTTCCCTGTACACTCCGGATTACCTTTCTTTAATAAGGACAGATCACGTGCGTGCTTTAGCTACTTCGTTGTGGCGAAGCAGCTTGATTGTGTTTGCAGTGTAATTGAGGGGCTGAGGGTACGTGTGGTAAAAGTGCTTGCTGAAGCAAATTCAGTTATTGATAGCCAAAATTAAAGGCTATTTATAAATTACGTCCACTAGTATCGAAACATCAGATTTTTCCTCATGGTCAGTTAGTTGAAAAATGGTTCAGATGGCTCTGAGCACTATGGGACTTAACTTCTGAGGTCATCAGTCCCCTAGAAGTTAGAACTACTTAAAACCTAACTAACCTAAGGATATCACACACATCCATGCCAGAGGCAGGATTCGAACCTGCGACCGTTTCGGTCGCGCGGTTCTAGACTGAAGCGCCTAGAACCGCTCGGCCACTTCGGCCGGATCTGGATCTGTCTCCGCCTCTAGTGCGACCACACTTTCTTGTGGCAACGTGGATGCGTCTTATAAAATATTCTAATTTTCAGCCCCTTACTATTCTGTGCCATAACACATCCCTCCTCTTTAAGAAAATTAGCCCCGAATTTTATCTGTTTCACTTATTGCTACTTAGCTGATACCTGCCTTATACAGTCCTGGCCATTAAAATTGCTACACCAAGAAGAAATGCAGATGACAAACGGGTATTCATTCGAGAAATATATTATACTAGAACTGACATGTGATTACATTTTCACGCAATTTGGGTGCATAGATCCTGAGAAATCAGTACCCGGAACAACCACCTCTGGCCGTAATAACGGCATTGATACGCCTGGGCATTGCGTCAAACAGAGCATTGTTCAAATGGCTCTGAGCACTATGGGACTTAAAATCTATGGTCATCAGTCCCCAGAACTTAGAACTACTTAAACCTATCTAACCTAAGGACATCACTCAAACATAATTTGCATTAATAATATGTTATTTACTTCGTAAAGATGGGGTATGTTTCCAGAATGATGTCTCATTCTAGTTTAAAACTGTTTCCTGTGTTGCTTCACAACCAGAGTCCTGGACCTTAGTTAACTTCATTAATATATTTTGTATTATTCCTCTGGCTAACTACTTTATTTACATTTTCTTCTTCTAGTACTTATTTTTGGTACATATCCACTCTACATGTATCTGATGACTGGTTGCCTCATTTGAATGAGATATCATACGCTTTTCACAAAATTAAGTTGCACAAATTAATACTAGAACCAATATTATGCTTGTCCTTAGTAAACTGTCGTTAATTGTGCTTTGTCTACATTTATCGTGATATTGTTTCACGGGATTGCAATATTTGACTGAAATTTGTCCTTTTTCTGAAGTTATTAATTCGTCTATTGATTTTCGCAGAGCTGAATGTAAGGTATCGTTAACAAAAGTTAGGTTTTGATTAGATAAGATATGTGGTGGTTCTTCCGGTCAATACAACACTGATCAGCAGACATTAATCATTGTTGTGCCCATGATGGTAGGTGGAAGGTGAAATTGCCTTCCTGCTATCTCACACGTAGTTCTATTAATTAACAATCTATTGTCTTGTAATTCTAGTTTCACTATCTCAGTTAGTTTCTCGTTTCTATAGAAAGTGATTATGGCGTTTCTGGTGAAAATATGGATTACAACCAGTGATCCCCATTTTATGAAGTTTTGTCCGAGGCGCTAAGACTATTTTCTCTCACTGTCCTGCTTCCATTTTCCCCAAAAGCTACTGTATTTCACATGATTGGTTGTTCGCCTGTATCACTCTTGTTAGAAAAATAATAACACTTTCTCCTATACAATCTTTGAAATCTGCTACAGACACGGCGACATGAGCATCTCCCCATCTAGAAACTAACAATACTTCAGGTGTTTGTATATTTTCTAGATCACTTATTTAAGACATTACTGGTGTTATGCGCATATTGTTCTAATTCTGTTGTTAAGTTTCGCATTGCTTTAGTAAAATGAGTATTCCTTGCTTCATGTTCCGTATACGTGTTGTGTGATAATCTTCTTTTGCTTTTGTACCTTCTGCTAGCTCTTGTTTATTTTCAGTCGAACTCTTTAAATTCTTGGGATCCTCGTTATCCGCTGTTGCGAACACAGTTTTTAACAGTTTCCCTCCTGCATCTAACCAACCACGTTTTTACGTGTTAAAGTTTGTATTACAATTTCTGTTATCTGCTGCAGCTGAGTCCTCAGTTTCTTGTATGACAGTTTTAACTCCTGATAATCGTTCTGTTTACCTTACAAAAAAGCCTCCTGCCTCTACTTCCTTTTGTAAAGCTGTAAACCTATCTTGCAGTCTTCATACACCTTTCCTTACTTGCCAAATGCTAAATGTAAACGCGTCTGTCCGTCTGTGACTCTTAGAAGAACATCTGATTGCCTCTAAAATAAAATTCCGTCGTATAGCGGCTGATTCCGCATCACATCACCTCTGCAACTAGCACTATGCTCAGAGTAAGTTTCCTGGTCAGCATCTCGGCACGACACCAGAGACACAGGGAAGAACCATAAATCGTCTCCATCTTTTATACAAAGAAATAGACACAGAACATGACAAGTAAAGAAAATTATGATTAACCTATGTAATAACCAAATACAGTATGTGCATTTTATCCCAAAACGTACGCTATTTACTTCTAGATCCAAGTGCGTAACATATGTTTCTCTGATGTATCTGTTTCCTTTGTATTTCTGCTTTTTCCGCAAGGGTTGAAGGAATCTGTGGCACTGCCTCAATCTCAGCTTTAAACGGCCTGACTCTCAGAATGAGTATATCCACTCTGCAGCGGAGTGTGCGCTGATATGAAACTTCCTGGCAGATTAAAGCTGTGTGCCGGAGCGAGACTCGTGCTC
Source organism: Schistocerca gregaria (assembly GCF_023897955.1). NCBI lineage: Eukaryota > Metazoa > Arthropoda > Insecta > Orthoptera > Acrididae > Schistocerca > Schistocerca gregaria. The sequence continues at coordinate 581,068,166 of NC_064921.1, forward strand.
GGGACCTTTGCCTTTTGCGGGTAAGTGCTGTGAGGAACTGGCGTGAGTCGTGCTTGGGTAGCTCAGTGGTAGAGCACTTGCCCGCGAAAGGCAAAGGTCCCGAGTTCGAGTCTCGGCCCGGCACACAGTATTAATCTGCCAGGAAGTTTCGGTCTGACTCTCCTTACAGGTACTATAGAAGTTCTAGTTGGCAACTGGGATTTGACCTCGACTGGCGAAGTCATTTCGATAACTTGTTAAGGCCTATGGTATTTCGTTAAAAAATTTTCGTTTTGCCCTTTGGGGTGTACGGATTAGTAGTAATACCCAGTGTCCTATCCTGTATTGTGCAGTTTGCTCTCCCGTTGCCTAATACCTTCTTGCTTCTTAAAGATTTAGTATTGGCACACTTTACTCTTTGCCAAATTTCTTTCAACTTATTTCCAAAATTCTTCTTTGATTCGCCGTGTGGACCCAGTTTAAGTTGAACTATATCAAGAAGATGATGGCATTTTTCGCCCCAACACCACCCCATACGGCGAGAGGCCAGTTCCGGTATGAAATTTTGAATTATATGCTCAGACGACAAAACTTAAATATATATTCCAATAATATCCACATAATGTCTTATGATTTTGGATAACATATGGTGGACGCATTCTGTCTGTTCATTTATTTGAGGATGGAATGGGCTGTTGTGTAACTTCTTAATTTTTAATAAGCAATATAGCTGTTTCATTATGACTGATGAAAAATTACTGCGTCGGTCCATAATAATGGTGTATAGCACACTAAATTTAATAACTAGTTGTTTACAATAGCCTGTGCTACTGTACTTGCCTTTTGATCAGGAAAGGCTACCATAAGTAAACACCGTGAAAAATGATCTAATATCGTAAGAGCATATTTATTACCCGCTTGTGTTCTATTAAAAGGTCCGAGGATGTTTCACAAAGATAATGGTTTGTCAGCTTCTGATAGTTGTTGTAAATGAATTTTCTGATGACTCAAATATGCTCGTTGTGCAAATGGGATGAAGTTCCTTACATATTGTTCTACATCACTGTGACGCGTTTTCCACCAATATCTTTCAGCTACACATCTGTCAGTTGTTCTTTTTCCTCCGTGACCCTATAATATACGGTCGTGTGCTGGACTTAATACTTCCAGTCTCAGCACTACAGTGTGAGGTCCGCACTTTGTGGATCTGCATAGCGAGCCTTCGTGCGCTTCAAACTGAGGCTGTGTTCGAAACGATTGACTTTCACAGTCAGCTTCTTGTGCCTGTATCCAGTCTGTCTGGCTTTAACCTTAATAACCGTTTTAAAGATACGTAGTCTGTACCTACTTCGAATTTACGACCGTACAAGTAGCAATGAAAATAAGAGATCCTGTGTATAACTGATAATATTCCTTTTTCAGCTGCTGAATAATTAGTTTCTACCTTACTCAATTGTCTGGACGCATATACCACCAGATATTCTTTTCCATCAACATTCTGACTTAGAACACAGTCCAAAGCGTTGGTGCCTGCATCACATGCAAGTATGAAATCCTGTTCAACGTCAGGAAATATTAACCCAGAATCTGATATTAATATCTCCTTGAGTTTCTCAAACGCTTTTTGGCGTTGTGACGTCCACTGAAAACTAACGCTTTTTCATACCAGTTTATTAATGGTCGTGCACTTTCCGCGTACGCCTTAAAGTGAACTTGCGATAACGCTTGCGTAACCCAACGAATGGCTCTAACTGTTTAGTAGTTTGTGCTGTTAATAAATAACGTACGACGGAAGTAAGTCGAGGATCCGTACTCAGTGCATCTTGACTGAAATTACGCCAAAGATAAGTTACTTGTGTCTCAGCGAAATGGCATTTCTCCGCACTTAGTGTAAGGTGTGCTGCCCTCAGTCTACTAAACGCTTCATAGAGACGTTTAGGGGGGTACATTGATGAAATTGACCAAAAATGTCAATATTCGATTTATTTTTTATTTGTTAGTTCAACTCATGGACAATAAGTTTCCAAAGTTTCAATGTTGAAATAGCATCCGAAGTGCCTAAAAATTAATTAAAAGTGTGACGCGGCCTCCCTACCGTGCCCACGTTTTGAAGCAGTACTTCAGTACCAGCTCAGTGAACAACGATTTGGTGCATTACTTTCAACCAAACGTGTGCGAGATACATCTAGAAGGCCGTGATACATACTCTTTGGTTTTATAGATCATCTATGGCCGATCCTGTACTTCTCAAAAAGTGTGTCCGTGGCAAAACCCAAAATCCAAATGAATCTCTAAATGTCTTCATGGCAAAACCCAAAATCCAAATGAGTCTCTAAAAACACTTCTGCATCTGCTACAGTTGTCAAAATTGCAGCATATGATGCAGTTATTATACGTCGGGAGGATGAAGATATTAGAAAGAATGGGCTTCGAGATAGGAAATTTTACCCATACATTCTGAGAGAAATAGATTTACAGCGCATCTCTGCAGCTTAAAAGTCAGTTGAAGACCTGGTAAAGGAAAGAAGACAGACAACAAGAAACCAGAAGAGAAGACTTGAAGGGAAAGACGACACAGGGTACAAATGAGGTGCCTTCTGAAGAAGTGACATAAGCAAAAAAAGGTTGAACTTTAAATTGCGTTTGCTGGAAAGTTTGTTTTTTAAAGTTTATGTAACTTTTCCTCGGATTCTACGAATGCTAGAATTATGAAATTTTGTACACGTATTTCGGTAAACATAATAAACGTTGTCTCAATAGCAAATTTTGAAATTCTGGTTGCAAGCTGAGATATGGGGTAAAGTGCTTCGAATTTTGCATGAATTTGAAATGGTACTTGTGGAATTATAATTAAAGATTATGAAAATTATCCTATTTGACCTACTCCAAAAACCTCATGAGAGAAGCTTACAACATATAAAGAGATGAATCAGAGACATTTTTGTAGAAATCTCTTGAATATTTTCTGAGAAAAAGGAACATATATTATTTTTTGAAAATAAAACTTCAAATTTCATTCAAATAAAAGCTGAATATTTATAATCAAAGGATTTTATATGTAAATGTGTTACTTTCATATGTAGCGTGGTACAAAATTTCATTGCCATATCTCCAAAACTTTGGATTTGACTATAGTTTTGGAATAGGCGACCATATCGTAAAGCTATACCACACAGATTTTCGGTGTTAATCGAAGAAGTACACCATCTAATAGTCGTTGGAAGGTAGGTGGAGCATTTTTGAATCCAAATGGCATTCTTATATATTGGCAACGAATTTCCTGTGAAGGGAGTTCTGGGCCTGTCTTTAGGAAACACTTCTGTTTGGCGATAACCGCTTCTAAGAGAAATATTTCCTCTCAGAGAGGTTACGGTTCGTAATGATTGTTGGAATGTTATTGAGTTAAACGGAAGTGCTTTCTGCCGTTCCCCAAGGTAGTGTTATAGGACGTCTGCTGTTCCTTATCTATAAAAACGATTTAGAGAGAATTTGAGCAGCCGTCTTAGCTTGTTCGCAGATGATGCTGTCGTTTGCTGTCTAATAAAGTCATCAGAAAATGAAAACGAACTGCCGAACGATTTAGATAAGATGTATGTATGGTGCGAAAATTGGCAATTGACACTAAATAATGAAAAAATTGAGGTCATTCACATGAGTGCTGAAAGGAATCCGTGAAACTTCGGTTACATGATATATCATTAAAATTTTTAGGCCGTAAATTCAACTAAATACTTTTGTGTTAGCAGAAGAATCAACACCGTGTTACGAGTGGAGGCCGAAATGCACGCGTTTTAGCTCATGCAGGCTGGCGTGAGGACGGAAGAACTATACTGACGTGAGGTCTGGAACATGACAAGGAATGAGAATTCAGAAAGCGGACGTAATTAGTTTGATACTTAACTTGAATCTATTAATGATGAACGTCGCTCTTGACTGTACATGATTCACAATATTATCTGTTTCAGAATATATTCTTGAAGATAGTGCTCATAGTAACTGAATATGGCGCCTTGCTAGGTCGTAGCAAGTGACGTAGCTGAAGGCTTATGCTAAGCTGTCGTCTCTGCAAATGAGAGCGTATGTAGACAGTGAACCATCGCTAGCAAAGTCGGCTGTACAACTGGGGCGAGTGCTTGGGAGTCTCTCTAGACTAGGCCTGCCGTGTGGCGGCGCTCGGTGTGCAATCACTGATAGTGGCGACACACGGGTCCGACGTATACTAACGGACCGTGGCCGATTTCAAGGCTACCACCTAGCAAGTGTGGTGTCTAACGGTGACACCACAAAACCTAAGAGTTACAATTACCAAAATCTTAAGTTGGAAAGAACACACAGAAAATGTTGTGAGGAAGGCGAACCAAAGGCAGTGTTTTATTGGCAGAACACTTAGATGATGCAACGTATCTACTACAAAGACTGCCTAAACTACACTTTTCGTCCTCTTTTGGAGTACTGCTGCGCTTTGTGGGGTCCTTACCAGGTAGGATTAACGGGGTACGTCGAGAAAATTCGAAGTAGTGCAGCACGTTTTGTGTTACAGAGAAATAGGGGAGAGATGTCACGGTAATGGTATACATGTTTGGGATGGAAATCATTAAAACAAAAGCGTTTCTCCTTGCGACGGGATCTTCTTATGAAATTTCGATCACTATATTTCTCCACCGAATATGAAAATATATTGTTGACGCCGATCTAGACAAGGAGAAACGATTATCATGATGAAGTAAGGGAAATCAGACCCCGCACGGAAAGATACAGTTTTTCGTTTTTTCAGCGCTCAATTCGCGAGTGAAATAAAAGAGAGTTAGTGTGAAGGTGGTTCGAGGAAACCCTCTGCCAGGCACTTAAGCTTGATTTGCAGAGTCACCACGTGGATGTAGACATGTATATGGTACAATGTATGTTCCCCTATGGTGACGCTGTGTTCCCAGACGACAGAGGCGCTGTTCACGAACTTCACATCGTCCAGAACTGGTTTTGTGAGCAACGAGGATGGACTTTCCCATCTCTCCTGACCACCACAGTCGCCAGATCTCAGTGTTATTGACGTTTTCTGGACTGCTATGGAGAGGAGTGTGCGTGATTGTTATCCACTTCCATCATCGCCTCCTGAACTCGCCATTATTTTGCTGAAATAATGACTCGAGATACCTTTGAAAAGTGTACAGGACCTGCATTTATCGCTGCGAGACAACTGGAAACTGTTTTTAAGGCCAACGTGCCCACACCGTAGTAGGGATGATAACGAGTTGTGATTTTGGTGTTTCCCTATATTTGTTCACTACCTGTACCTAACTGAGAAGTGGGGGCTCCAGTCCAGACATAGGGCCGAGAGAGCGGGGTGCTGACCAAGTGCCCCTGCATATCCGCACACGTTGACGCCTGTAAGCTGAGGATCACATGGCGGCCCACCAGAACCGTTGGCCCTTCATGCTCTGTTCGGTCGGATTTTGGTTTAGTCGTTGTATCTGCTTGTGGCGTTTCCTAGATTCTGTTTTGAAGTGCACAGACTATGTTTCGTGAATGACTTCGAAAAGGGAATTTCTATAGACTTTGATAGTTTATGCGGAGAGGTCGTTTATGTCTTTGAGAACTCGAATGTAAATACTCGATTTAATATAGTTTATAGCAACTGAGCTATCCAGGTGTGAAATCTGTTTAAGTGTACTGTATATCCGTCTACGTGCGTGCAGCAGTACTACTCTACCCTTCAAAAGCATCACCTACCAATAAATTAAATGTGACTCTGTAGTGCTGTTGCTTGTTCAGGATTCCCAGTGCTGTTAATGGTACTGTTGTCATCGAGGAACAGACATATTCCACTTATGAATTTTGTTGTTTTTTAAAGAGTGGATCATAAGCCCTTTTAATAAAGATTTCCAGAGAGGTATACTAATACATAAGTCAGTACTGCATCTGTGTATTAACTTAAAGGACAGACTGGAGAAAGACCTATGTTTATAACATTCGTAGGTTTGTAGAAAAATATTTACTTGTAAAGTGTTGGCCGGAACACATTATTTGAAATTCTAATGGTAGTTAGGGTAAAATACGGGGAGTTAACAGCTGGTAAAGAAACCATACTTAAGTTATAAGTGCTGAACGTCCGCCGTGGTAGCTGAGTGGTCAGCGCGACAGATTGTCAATCCAAAGGGCCCAGGTTCGATTCTCGGCTGGGTCGGAGATTTTCTCCACTCAGAGACTGGGTGTTGTGTGGTCCTAATCATCATAATATCATCCCCATCGACGGGCAAGTCGCCGAAGTGGCGTCAAATCAAAAGACTTGCACCAGGCGAACGGTCTACTCGACGGGAGGCCCTCGTCACACGACATTTCATTTCATTTTAGTGCTGAACTACAGGAAAGGGAAACAATAATTGAGAATGCTGTGAGACAACTAGAGCCCCATCTATGACATTATTCACTCTGTACTATGAGCAAAAAGTTAAGGAAACTGTGGCGATACCTGTAAGACACCGCTAGCCCACGCCTCTCGCGGTGTGCGTTTAACCCCATTTAAATGACGCGCCAAGCGCGCGCCCAGCGGTTGTACGATTAATTAAATAATCGGCGTGCTAATCACAGTTAAAATCTCTGGTCCAGAGGGACGTGAAGAGGCTGTGGTCCAGAGAGAGAGTAGAGTCAGTCGAGTCTTGTTCAGTCTTAAGAGTCAGTCGAGCTAGAAAGTGTCTTGTGAAACGATCATTCTGTGGATAATATTAGTGTGATGATTTCTTTTATATGTGTTGTGTTGACTTCTTCGATGAGTAAAAAAAAAAAAAGGTAAAATAAATTTTTGTGATGTCCATCAATAAGTTCATTCCAGTAAAAATAGAACCACTTCCCTTCACCTTTATTCACCCTTTTTTCTTTCTTTCCTTTCAACAAAACAAAAAACAAAAAAATTACCATCCCCCTTTTTTTTTAATTCCGGACATCACAAAACCAAGGAGAAATATGGAAATGGAATGAAAGTTCAGGAAGAAGAAATAAAAAATTTGAGCTTTCCTGACAACATTGCAATTCCACCACAATAGGCAAAGGACTTCGAGGAACAGCAGAACTGACTTTATAGTGTGTTTTGCGATGAACACCAATAAAAGAAACCAACGTTAATTTAATACATTTGAATTCAATCAGGCAACGATGAAAGATTTATGTTAGGATATGAGACACAAAAATTAGTTGTTGAGTTTAGCTGTTTGGGCTGCAAAATAATAGATAATAGGTGAAATAAAGAGAATATACACTATGTCATCAAAAATATCCGGACACCTAGCTGAAAATGACTTACATGTTCGTGGCGCCCTCCATCGGTAATGCTGGAATTCAATATAGTGTTGGCCCACCCTTAGCCTTGATGACACCTTCCACTCTTGCAGGCATATGTCCTATCAGAGGCTCGAAGGTTTCATGGGGAATGACAGCCCATTCATCACGTTCACGAAGTGTTGCAGTGAGGAGAGCTGCCGATGTCGGTCGGTGAGGTCTGGCAAGAAGTCGGCGTTCCAAAACATCCCAAAGGTGTTCTGTAAGATTCAGGTCAGGACTCTGTGAAGGCCAGTCCATTAAATGGACGTTATTGTCGTGTTACCACTCCACCACAGGCCGTGCATTATGAACAGGTGCTCGATCGTGTTGAAAAATGTAATCACCATCCTCGAATGGCTCTTCAACAGTGGGAAGCAAGAAGGTGCTTAAAACGTCATTGTAGGCCTGTGCTGTGATGGTGCCACGCAAAACAACAAGGGGTGCAAGCCCACTCCATGAAAAATACGACCACACCATAACACCACCTCCTCCGAATTTTACTGTTGGCATTACACGCGCTGGCAGATGACGTTCACCGGCCATTCGCCATGCCCTCATCCTGCCGTCGGATCCTGGCAGTAGGTGACAATAAAATGCAGCTGAGATGAAAAAAGTTTTTTTAGGGGTGTCCGGATACATAATGTAAAATATAGATTGGCATTAGCAAGGAAAACATTTCTAAAAAAGAGAAATTTGTTAATCTCGAATATTAATCTATGTGTCAGAAACTATGTTCTGAAAGTATAGAGTGTATCCTTCTACAGAAGAGAAAATTGGACAATACAATGCTCACGCAGAAAAGAATAGAAGCTTTTGAAATGGGTGTTACAGAAAAGTGCTATTAGAATGATAGATCAGAAACGTAATGTGGTGATACTGAATCGAACTGAAGAGGCAATAAATTCATGGCACAACATGAATAAAAGAAGGGATCAGTTGATAGTTCTCGTCCTCAGGCATGAAGAATAGTCACTTTGCTAATTTATGGAAGCATGGAGGGTAACTACTACATGGCACGGTATTTTTCAAACGAAGAACATGGAGGTTCGGATTACAAGTTTTGTTAATTTCAAGTGTGGAAATATTGTATTTTAGGTCAATCGTTTTGTATATCAGTTCAAAGAAAGCAAACTTTGGTTGTTTACAGTAAGCAAGAGACAATTGTTTTAAATGAATTTTATAATTACTGGAAGATAATTATGCAATGTAATTTCTGGAAACAGAAATACTTTAAATAGAGCCAAAGATAAAGGTTTACTTTCTGTACCTCACCATGTGGTCAGTGTCCTCTGGGAAAACCCCAAAATAAAAACCATGGACGAGGTGTTATACTTCTCAAGTTTACAATTATTGCAGACTGATTTTTTTCTTTACATTTTTGCAGTAGGTGCCAGTTTCAGTTTGGTTATATTCTTAAAAATAACACGTTACGGAGTATGACATTAATGCTCTAATGGTATGCAAAGAAATTTCAGTTTGTCAAAATATGAGAATGACATATATGTGGGTGGGTTGTTATTTCCTTAACGGGAGCCTCCCCAAGCGGCGGATAGGGGAACTCTCAACAGATATTATGGGTAGGAAGGAGATAACACACCAGCTTGGTTCAAATGACTCTGAGCGCTATGGGACAACTTCTGAGGTCATCAGTCCCTAGAACTTAGAACTACTTAAACTTAACTAACCTAAGGACATCACACACATCCATGCCCGAGGCAGCGGTCGCGCGGTTCCAGACTGTAGCGCCTAGAACAGCTCGGCCACTCCGGCCGGCAACACAGCAGGTCCAGGCAAGATGGTATCCAGAGTGGGCAGTTTCCTGGCCAGCGTCTGTCCATCCAGAACGCGGCTCCGAATGAATGCCCCAGGAACTAATACTACCTGGTTATAACTTCCCAACGGAACAAATGGACCGACAAAATTATGAACAACTATGACTCTTGCAAGGAATAACGTCCATACCCCAGTTGGTAACCAATCCACCCGTCAACAGAGTGCAACCAGGAACTGGGGTTCTGGGAAACTTGGACATTCACGATCAGTGAGAAAGTCTAATTTCTCTGGCGAAACTGCACACTGAAATTCTACATTTCTTGGAGCCTTCAACATAAACGCACTGATTCAACCAGGAAAAGTGTACAACCTAATATTAGAGGTCAGTAAACAAAAGATAATGATACTGGCCTTGCAGGAAAACGCATAACAGACGAAGAATCAATGGATTGTGGAAACTACCATATTTTCAAGATCATGACAGGGAAACGGTTCGCCAGGGGTGCCCAACTTCTAGGAACACAAGAAGATAGTCACTTCAATCAGAGAAGCTACCCCATAAACACATGTTAACGACAAAGCGTCTTCATCTACATTTTCATCTACATGATACTCTGCAAATCACATTTAAATGCCTGGAGGAGGGTTCATCGAACCACCTTCACAATTCTCTGTTATTCCAATCTCGTATAGCGCGTACGAGCTCTAATTTCCCTTATTTTATCTTGGTGATCGTTCCTCCCTATGTAAGTCGGTGACTTTCGCATTCGGAGGAGAAAGTTGATGATTGGAATTTCGTGAGATGATTCCGACGCAACGAAAAACGCTTTTCTTTTAATGATGTCCATCCCAAATCCTGTACCATTTCTGTGACATTCTCTCCCATATTTCGTTCTAATACAAAACGTGCTGCCATTCTTTGAACTTTTTCGATGTACTCCGTCAGTCCTATCTACTAAGGAGCCCACACCACGCAACAGTATTCTAAAAGAGGACGGACAAGCGTAGTGTAGGCAGTCTCCTTAGTAGGTCTGTTACATTTTCTAAGTATCCTGCCAATAAAACGCAGTCTTTGGTTAGCCATCCCCACAACATTTTCTATGCGTTCCTTCCAATTTAAATTGTTCGTAATTGTAATACCTAGATATTTAGTTCAATTTACAGCTTTTGGATTAGACTGATTTATCGTGTAACTGAAGTTTAACGCGTTCCTTTCATCACTCATGTGACCTCACACTTTTCGTTATTTAAGGTCAATTGCCACTTTTCGTACCATTCCGATATTTCTTGTAAATAGTTTTGCAGTCTGTTTTGATCTTCTGATGACTTTATTAGTCGATAATCGACAGCGTCATCTGCAAACAACCGAAGACGGCTGCTCAGATAGTCTCCCAAATCGTTTATATAGATACGGAAAAGTAAAAGGTCTATAACACTACCTTGGGAAACACCAGAAATCACTTCTGTTTTACTCGATGACTTTCCGTCAATTACAACGAACTGTGACCTCTCTGACAGGAAATCACAGATACAATCACATCGCTGAGACGATATTCCATAGGCACGCAATTTCACTACGAGCCGCTTGTGTGGTACAGTCTCAAAAGCCTTCCGGAAATTCAGAAAAACGGAATCGATCTGAAATCCCTTGTCAATAGCACTCAGCACTTCGTGTGAATAAAGAGATAGTTGTGTTTCACAAGAACAATGTTTTCTAAGCCCATGGGTGACTGTGTGTCAAGAGACCGTTTTCTTCGATGTAATTCATTAAGTTCGAACACAAAATATGTTCTAAAATCATGCTGCATATCGACGTTAACGATGTGGTACTGTAATTTAGTGGATTACTTCTACTACCTTTCTTGAATATTGGTGTGACCTGTGCAACTTTCCAGTCTTTGAGTACGGGTATTTCGTCGAGCAAACGGTTGTATATGATTTTTAAGTATGGGGCTAATGCATCAGCATACTCCGAGAGGAACCTAATTGGTATACAGTCTGGACCAGAAGACTTGCTTTTATTAAGTGATTTAAATTACTTCACTATTCCGAGGATATTTACTTCTACGTTACTCATGTTGACAGCTGTTCTCGATTCGAATTCTGGAATATTTGCTTCGTCTTTCTTTGTTAAGGCATTTCGGATGGCTGTGTATAGTAACTGCTTTGGCAGCACTGTCTTCGATGGTATCTCCATTGCTGTCGTGGAGAGAAGGCATTGAGTGTTTCGTGACGCTAACATACTTCATATACGACCAGGATCGCTTTGGATTTTCTGCCAAGTTTCGAGACAAAGTTTCGTTTTGGAAACTGTTACAGGCATCTCCAATTGAAGTCCACACTAAATTTAGAGTTTGTGTAAAAGATCGACAATTTTGGGGATTTTTCGTCTGTTTAAATTTGGCTTGTTTGTTTCGCTGTTTCTGCAACAGTGCTCTAACCCGTTTTGTGCACCAAGGAGGATCAGCGCCGTCGTTTGTTAATTTATTTGGTATAAGTCTCTCAATTGCTGCCGATACTAATTCTTTGAATTTAAGCCACATCTGGTCTATACTTACATTATTAATTTGGAATGAGTGGAGATTGGCTATTAGGAAGGCGTCAAGTGAATTTTTATCTGCTTTTTTGAACAGGTATATTTTTCTCTTATTTTTCGAGGATTTGGGGATTACAACATTGAAAAAATGTTCAAACGTGTGTGAAATCTTATGGGACTTAACTGCTAAGGTCATCGAAAATGGTTCAAATGGCTCTGAGCACTAGGGGACTTAACGTCTATGGACATCAGTCCCGTAGAACTTAGTACTAGTGAAACCTAACTAACCTAAGGACAACACACAACACCCAGACATCACGAGGCAGAGAAAATCCCTTTCCCCGCCGGGAATCGAACCTGGGAACCCGGGCGCGGGAAGCAAGAACGCCACCGCACGACCACGAGAATCGGACTAAGGTCATCAGTCCCTACGCTTACACACTACTTAATCCAAATTATCCTAAGGACAAACACACACACCTATGACCGAGGGAGGACTCGAACCTCCGCCAGGACCTTACAATATTCAATCTTGCTACGACAACCCTGTGTTCACTAATCCTTGTATTCGTTTTGATGCTCGTTATTAACTCAGGATTATTTGTTGCTAAGAAGTAAAGTGTGTTTTCGCAACCGTTTACTATTCGCGTGGGCTCATTAACTAATTGCTCGAGATGATTTTCAGAGAATGCGTTTAGCACTATTTCGGATGATATTTTATGGGTACCTCCGGAATTAAACATGTATTTTCGCCAACATATCGAGGGTAAATTAAAGTCACCACCAACTATTATCGTATGATTCTGGTACGTGTTTGAAATGAAATTCAAGTTTTCTTTGAACCTTTCAGAAACTGTATCATCTGAATTGGGAGGCCGGTAAAAGGATCCAATTATTATTTTATTCCGGTTGCTAATTATGACCTCTGCCCATACTAACTCACTGGAAGTATCTACTTCAATTTCGCGAAAAGTTAAACTACTTCTGACAGCAACAAACACGCCTCTGCCAACCGTGTTTACCCTATCCTTTCGGAACACCGTTAGGTTCTTCGCAAAAATTTCGGCTGAGCATATAACCGGCTTTAGCCAGCTTCCACTGCCTATAACGATTTGAGCATCAGTGCTTTCTATTAGCGCTTGGAGATCTGGTACTTTCCCAACACAGCTACGACAATTTACAACTGTTATACCAGTGGTTCCTGTATCTACGTTCCTCCTGTGTTCAGCCTGCACACTTTGTGGCCGAAGCCCTTCTTGTGTTTTCCAGAGACCCTCTAACCTAAAAAACCGCCCAGTCCAAGCCACACAGCCCCTGGTACCCGTGTAGCCGTCTCCTGCGTATAGTGGACACCTGACCTATTCAGCGGAACCCGAAACCCGACCACCCTTTGGCGCAAGTCGAGGAATCTGCAGCCTACACGGTCACAGAAGCGCCTGAACCTCTGATTCAGACCCTCCACTCGGACCTGCACCAGAGGTCCGCAGTCGGTCCTGTCGACTATGCTGCAAATGGTCAGCTCTGCTTTCATCTTGCAAGCAAGACTGGCAGCCTTTACCACTTCTGTTAGCCGCTCGAAACCAGAGAGAATCTCTTCTGATCCAAAGCGACGCACATCATTGGTACCGACGTATGCCAACACCTGCAGTTGACTGCACCCTGTGCTCTTCATGGCATCCGGGAGGACCCTTTCCACATATGGAATGACTCCACCCAGCATGCACACGGAGTGCACAATGGATTTCATACCCTTCTTGTTAGCCACGTCCCTAAGGGGCCCCATAACGCACCTAATGTTGGAGCTCCCAACAGCCAATAACCCCACCCTCTGCGATTGCCCGGATCTGTTTCCTCTGAAACCGGACAGGCGGCAGCATCTTTCTCAGCTACAGTGTCAGCCGCAGACAGCACCTGGAACCTGTTTGTCAGACAAACCAGGGAGGCCTTATGTGTGGCTGCCTGGGAAGTCTTTCGTCACCTGCTTAGCCCCAGGGCGACCTCCCACTCGACCACAGGTGAGGGGTCAGCCTCAGTGCGAGCAGTAACTGGGTTGGCCACTGGTGAGGACCAATCGGAGGACTCGGACGTGCTGGACGTCCGTTGGATCCCCATGGCCGGCCCGCAACAGTGGTGCCCATCCACTGCAGCCTCAAGCTGTGTAACCGAAGCCATCACAGCTTGAAGCTGAGAGTGAAGTGTCACCAACTTGGCTCGGATCTGCACGCAACAATCGCAGTCCGTGTCCATACTAAGGACCATGGAAAACTAAACCATGCAGATAAACGGACTATCAGCACGTGCTGCGCAACTCTACTCTAGAACCTCACGAAAAGGCATGAACTGTGTCTAGTAACACGTAGATATTCAAGAACTTAACTACCGAAGCACTCAGGTGAAACTAAATAATTTGACCCTGATTTGGAACTTGTAAGAAGTCACAAACCGGTTTACTTTCTGACGCAATCGAAAACGCGAGAACTGTGGCCATTAGATGTTAGATTTACACACAGGAACTCAGGAAAATAAACTATTAAAGCACACAGATGATATAATAAAATTCGCTCCTGGTTAGGAACTCGTAAATGACAAATGCAGTTACTTATCCGTTGCTGCGTCTTTCGCGGCTCGCAAACAAGAAATACATCATGATCAACATACACGCACATATGAATGTAGATAACAAAAAAGAGCTCACATCAACAGAGAAAATCTTAGCAACGTAAGAGCCAATGGTGGTCAAGATACGTGAAGACGACATAAAAATTTTGCTAGATGATTTCAGCGCACAAATCGGCAGAGAAAAATCTTAACAGAGAACTATGGGAAACTTTGCCATACGCAGATATACAAAGAAAGATGGTATGAGACTTATCGAACTACAACAGAACAACCTGAAGATTATGCCAACCGTCCTCATGAAATCCGCGCGAAAACAGAAAAGTGGAGGTCACCTATACAACATGTGTGAGAATTCCAAATGGACAGTATAGGGATTTCCTACCCAGTCCAGAAAGTGATCCACGGCATTCAAGTTCGCAGAGGTGCGAATGTTGATTCAGACCACTCCCTAACTCGAGTCAAAGTCAATTTTACACCATAGAAAATTCATCGTAAAAGAACTTCTTCAGCTCCTCTCGCCAGGAAGGGGTCCCTTGGGGCCCTTCCTTCCCAGGTTCTGACCAGTGGAAAAGCGGACATACACCAGTGGCTGAAGCAACCACAGGTCGCTGGTCATAGAACTTCACAGTCCTCGTCCGTCTCTGAGACTGACCCGGTGAAGCCCTCCCAGCCAGAACCACTGAAGGCACAGCGAGAAAAACAGTAAAAGAAGAAGGCACCCAAGAATCCAGACCTTGCGGTGGTACCTATCCCACCACTCCCTACAAGCTCAACGTCTGTGGATGAGGTAGATATTCTGGCCTCCACTTAGGACCTAGATCTCGCCGGACCCTCGGACGCAATTGATGTCACTCCTGTTGGTACTCAATTGGTGGCGGCAGGTGACACAGAGGCGTAATCTGCCTCCTCAGTCTCTTCACGCCTTTCTTGGCCATGGACAGTGTCATCCTCCAGTGGAACTGCAGACGTTTCTTCCACCTTCTTGCTGAGCTCCGACAACTTCTCAGCCTTCATCCTTTCCTCTGCAACGCTCTTCAGGAAACTTGGTTTCCAGTGATGAGAACTCCCGCCCTCCGCGGCTATCGGGGTTATTATGAGAACCAGGCAGCTTATGAGAGGGTATCTGTTGGTGTCTGCATCTACGTCCTTCACTCTCTTCACAGCGACTCTGTCCCTCTACAAACACCTTTAGAGGCTGTCGCTGTTTGGGTGTGGACGCCTCAGGCTGTTACTGTCTGCAGTCTCTATCTTCCACCGGATGGTGATGCCCCGCAGCATGTCCTGGTTGCGCTGATAGCCCAATTGCCGCCACCTTTTCTGTTACTGGGCGACTTCAATGCCCATAACCCTCTGTGGGGTTTATCAGTGGCAACAGGCTGTGGCAGCGTCATTGAGCATGTGTTGGCACAGCTCGACCTTTCTGTCTTCAGGCACAGGTCATCCCCGTTTTCAAGAATGGACGTCGAACAGATGTGCAGAACTGTAGACCTACATCTCTAACGTCGATCAGTTGTAGAATTTTGGAACACGTATTATGTTCGAGTACAAAGACTTTTCTGGAGACTAAAAATCTACTCTGTAGGAATCAGCATGGGTTTCGAAAAAGATGGTCGTGTGAAACCCAGCAAGCGCTATTCGTCCACGAGACTAAGAGGGCCATAGACACGGGTTCACTGGTAGATGCCGTGTTTCTCGACGTCCGCAAGGCGTTCGATACAGTTCCCCACAGTCGTTTAATGAACAAAGTAAGAAAATATGGACTATCAGACCAATTGTGTGATTGGATTGAGGAGTTCCTAGATAACAGAACGCAGCATGTCATTCTCAATGGAGAGAAGTCTTCCGAAGGAAGAGTGTTTCAGGTGTGCCGCAGGGGAGTGTCATAGGACCGTTGCTATATACATAAAAGACCTGGTGGATGACATCGGAAGTTCAATGAGGCTTTTTGCAGATGATGCTGTGGTATATAGAGAGGTTGTAACAATGGAAAATTGTACTGAAATGCAGCAGGATCTGCAGCGAATTGACGCATGGTGCAGGGAATGGCAATTGAATCTCAATGTAGACAAGTGTAATGTTCTGCGAATACATAGAAAGATAGATCCCTTATCATTTAGCTACAAAATAGCAGGTCAGCAACTGGAAGCAGTTAATTCCATAAATTATCTGGGAGTACGCATTAGGAGTGATTTGAAATGGAATGATCATATAAAGTTGATCATCGGTAAAGCAGATGCCAGACTGAAATTCATTGGAAGAATCCTAAGAAAATGCAATCCGAAAACAAAGGAAGTAGGTTACAGTACGCTTGCTCGCCCACTGCTTGAATACTGCTCAGCAGTGTGGGATCCGTACCAGATAGGGTTGATATAAGAGATAGAGAAGATCCAACGGAGAGCAGTGCGCTTCGTTACAGGATCATTTAGCAATCACGAAAGCGTTACGCAGATGATAGATAAACTCCAGTGGAAGACTCTGCAGGAGAGACGCTCAGTAGCTCAGTATGGGCTTTTGTTAAAGTTTCGAAAACATACCTTCAACGAAGAGTCAAGCAGTATATTGCTCCCTCCTACGTATATCTCGCGAAGAGACCATGAGGATAAAATCAGAGAGATTATAGCCCACACAGATGCATACCGACAATCCTTCTTTCCACGAACAATACGAGACTGGAATAGAAGGGATAACCGATAGAGGTACTCAGGGTACCCTCCGCCACACACCGTCAGGTGGCTTGCGGAGTATGGATGTAGATGCAGATGTAGATGAATGATGCCTTCACATATTTCAGTGTGGTGCATGGCACGTACTCTTCCATCGACCTTTCGATCTGCAGCCCTAGCCTATTACCATCTGTCTAGTAGAGTGTGTGCAACGACTTGTGTGGTAGTGACCACTTTCCAATCTCTCTTTCGCTGCCACAGCGTCACTCTTCTGGGCGCCTCTGTAGATGGGCTGTGAATAAGGCTGACTGGGACTTGTTCACCTCCATTGCCACTGTTGAGCCTCTTTCCAGTTACGCCATTGATGCGGTGGTTCACTTGGACACCACTGGCATCTTTACTGCCGCAGAATCTGCCATTCCCTGTTCTTCTGGGTCCCCTCGGCGACGGACTGTGCCTTGGTGGTCGCCAGAGATCGCTGAGGTGATTAAAGATCGCAGGTGGGTCCTCCAGCATCACAAGCAGCATCCCTCATTGGAACACCTCATCACCTTTAAACGGTTCCGTGCGCGAGCCCGCCTTCTCATTCGCTGATGAAAGCAGGAGTGCTGGGGAAGGTATATCTCCACCATTGGCCTCCGTACCTCTCCATCGCAGGTTTGGGCCAAAATTAGGCCAATTTATGGCTATTGGCCCCCCGTCAGCGTACCTGCGCTTTTGCTGAATGGAGCGGTCTGTACTGACTCCGCCACACTTGCAAACCACTTAGCGGAGCATTTTGCTCAGAGTTCCGCTTCTGCGAATTACCCACTGGCCTACTACTAGCTGAAAGAGCGGATGGAACGTTGGAGGCTTTCATTTCACACACGCCACCCTGAATCTTACAATGCTCCGTTCAGTGAGTGGGAATTCCAAAGTGCCCTAGCCGCTTGCCCTGATATGAGCCCCGGGCCAGATCGCATATACTGTCGGATGCTCAAGTACCTCTTGGTGGACTGCCATCGACAGTATATGGGTTAAGGGCGAGTTCCCGTCGCAATGGCGGGAAAGTATCGGAATCCCCGTTTTGAAACCTGGCAAGAACCCACTGGAGGTGGACAGCTACCGCCCCATTAGCCTCACCAAAGTTTTTTGCAAGTTGCTCGAACGCATGGTGAGCCAACAGTTGACTTGGCTACTCGAATCTCGGGGCATTCTGGCTCCGTCTCAGGGTGGTTCCGTAAGGGCCGCTCTGCCGCCGATAATCTGGTGCGCCTGGGTTCTGCCATCTGTACGGCCTTTGCCCGCCGGCAGCAGCTGGTCGCCATCTTTTTTGACATGCGGAAAGCATACGATACGACATGGCGACATCACATCCTCTCTACACTTCATGGTTGGGGTCGTTGGGGTCCGCTGCCGATTTTCATACAAAATTTTCTGTCGCTTCGTACCTCCCGCGTGCAAGTTGCGGTCTCCCATAGTTCCTCCCGACTTCAGGAGAATGGGGTACCGCAGGAATCTGTCTTAAGTGTCTGCCTCTTTTTAATTGCAATTAATAGGCTCGCTGCTGCAGTGGGAACGTCTGTCTCAGCTTCCTTGTATGCTGACGACTTCTGCCTATACTATAGCTCCACTGGCATTGCAGCTGCTGAACGGCAACTGCACGGCGCTATCCGCAAGTCGCAGTCTTGGGCTGTAGCGCATGGCTTCCAGTTTGCGGCTGCCAAGACCTGCGTTAAGCATTTCTGCCGGCGACGCACTGTTCACCTGGAGCCGCGGCTTTATCTTGACGGCGAACCTCTTCCAGTGGTGGAGACGCATCTGTTTTTGGGGTTGGTTTTCGGTACCTGGTTGACTTGGCTGCTCCATATTCGGGAGCTTAAACAGACATGCTGGCAGCATCTTAATGCCCTTCGTTGCTTAAGCCATACCAGCTGAGGTGCCGATTGGTCTATCCCTCTATGGCTGTACAAGGCGTTAATTCAGTCCCGACTAGATTATGAGAGCCTGGCTTATGGTTCGGCATACCCTTCTGCATTGCGGTTGCTGGACCCCATCCTTAACAGCGGGATCCGACTCGCCACTGGAGCTTTCTGGACAAGCCCTGTCAACAGCATACTTGTGGAGGCAAGTGTCCCTCCATTCCGGATCCGGCGCCAACGATTGCTGGCTGCTTATACTGCACACATTTGTAGCTTGCCCAGGCATCCCAGTTATCGCTCCTGTTCCTTCAGTTCGTCGTCCATCTTCCCACACGGCGGCCCCGGTCAGGTTGTACGATCACAGTTCGCGTCAGGGCTCTCCTCTATGTGCTTGAGGTTTTCCCTCTTCGACCTCATTTCTGGGCCTCTCTGCATACACCCCTATGGTGCGTGCCCCGCCCATACTTAGACTCGATTTGGCGCAGGCCCCGAAGGACTCAGTCCCTCCTGAGACCCTCCGCCACCACTTTCTTTCAGTCCTTGCCGCATTTCCAGGCTCTGACGTTGTCTATACTTATAGTTCGGTGGTTACTGATCGTGTCAGTTATGCTCTTAGCAGCCGCCTGGCTGCAGCGTTTTCACTGCCGAGCTGGTCGCCATCTCTCGCGCCCTAGAGTATATCCGCTCCTGCTCAGGTGAGTCCTTCATTATCTGTAGTGACTCCCTGAGCGGTTTACGAGCTATCGACCAGTGTTTCCCTCACTCTCGTCTCGTGATGGCTACCAAGGAGTCCCACCATAGGCCGGCCGCGGTGGTCTCGCGGTTCTAGGCGCGCAGTCCGGAACCGCGCGGCTGCTACGGTCGCAGGTTCGAATCCTGCCTCGGGCATGGATGTGTGTGATGTCCTTAGGTTAGTTAGGTTTAAGTAGTTCTAAGTTCTAGGGGACTGATGACCACAGCAGTTGAGTCCCATAGTGCTCAGAGCCATTTGAACCATTTTTTGAGTCCCACCATACTCTTGCCCATTGCGGCCGCTCTGTGGTCTTTGTGTGGACCCCCGGTCATGTCGGCATCCTGGGAAATGAACGAGTTGACACGATGGCCAAACAAGCTGTCGGTGCACCAGCCTTGGCGATTGACCTTGCAGAGAGTGACCTCATGTCAGTTTTGTGGCAGAAGGTACTTCTCATCTGAGGTGAAGAACGGCGCACCCTGTCTTCGCCCAACAAGCTTCGGGCCATCAAGGAGGCTACAGGTGCGTGGCGCACTTCCTTGCGGGTCTCTCGCAAGGAGTCTGTTGTTTTCTGACAGCTGCCCATTGGCCACACCCTGATGACTCACAGCTGTTTATTGCACTGTGAGGACCCACCTCTATGCTGCTGCGGGTCAGCTTTGACGGTCGTCCACATTTTGTTGGCCTATTCCCTTTAAACTGCGCTCAGGCAGACGTTTGTGCTGCCTGATATGCTCCCTGCACTTTTAACAGATGACACTGCCGTGGCAGGCTTAGTTTTGCGTTTTATTCCAGCAGGGGGCTTTTATCACTTGATCTAAGTGTTTTTCCTTGTTTTGTGTTGAGTCTGGGCTCTGGTCTACGATTTTAGACTGAGTTTTTTAGTGTGTTTCTTGGTGGTTGGCTTTTCCTTTTTTGTCTGTATGCTCGGCCAGCCACTGTCACACCCTGTGTGATTTTAATTTCTTTTGTCATGTCTCTGTCTGAGTTCTAATTGTCCTGTATCGTCTCTTGTAGTCTCCATTGTTAGTTTTTATTCTTTATGGGTGTTTCACGTCTTTGGAAAAAGAGACCGATGGCCCCAGAAGTCTGGTCCCTTCAGTCTCATAAACCAACCAACCTATTCATTGCCAATTGTTGCTACCATTTCAAGTGTCACAAACCTACCAAAAGCCATTTACATTATAGCAGTTGCCGGCGGTGGTGGCCGAGCGGTTCTAGGCCCTTCAATCCAGAACCACGCGACAGCTAGGCTCGCAGGTTCGAATCCTGCCTCGGGCATGGATGTGTCTGATGTCCTTAGATTAGTTAGGTTTAATTAGTTCTAAGTTCTAGGGGACTGATGACCTCAGATGTTAAGTCCCATAGTGCTCAGAGCCATTTAATAGCAGTTTGCAGTCAGAAGACTCCCTGAAAGCTTTGTAGACTGTATTTGTCCAATACTATTGCTCTCAATATTCTAAAAAATACGTCAGCAGCCCTGTTCACATTGTTAAATACGTAATGTGAGTATTCGAACTGTGCAGTTGCATTTCCGAACCCTATGGCTTGCAAAAACAAAAACCTGTAACCAACTACACAACCACAAACACACAAGCAACACAATTGTCTTATTAGGAAAGAAAGGAAAGAGGAAGGTGTTTTTTGTTACAAAAATTTGACTTATACATCGCAAGAACATGTGCAGCTGATAAACACAAGACCAGAGGTGGTAACAGTGGTAGACGCGACCTTTCCTAAGACTCTCATATCAGAAAAAGCTACTTACCAAAATATGTGAGACATCTCACACTTAGTAAACACAAATTAAATATTGGCGCAACAAAATTTTTTGTTTACCTCATTAAAATACATGTTTACGTAATATAAACAAAATCGCTACAACAGTTTCAGATAACAAAGATTAAAGTGACGCTGTTCTCTATAATGTACAGATATGTAAATGTAGATGTTGTCATCATGCTCTAAAAATCAGTGTATCACAAACAAAAACGATTTAAGACATTCTACCAGCCCATGATGCTGCCTCAGCTGTAAGATAATTTTAAGATCAAGTCGTCAGCCATGCTAGGACTTCCAAAAAGCAAATCTTAAATAAAATAGCTGCAAACATTACGAGGTGTGGTTCCTCAACATTGCAGTACGACAGCATGGCAGTGCTGGTTTGAAGAGACGAAGGTATATACATCGTAATACGCGGAAAATAATGTGATTACAGTGGCAGTAGTGGTGTGGAATTACGAATAATTGCTAACCTGACGTAATTATATTCCACAACAGGGTACTTGAAAAGTCATCAAGTACATACCTAAAAAGTCTTGTCTTGGATAAAACACACAACACATTCTGCAGTTCTCTCTAGCCAGGTAATACAATTTCCAGTCACACGCCTGGTCACTTTATAAAATCTGTAAGGTGGTTGTCTAAAAAGTTGCCCACTGCTGGGCTTGTGATTTGACGTATATAATCATACTACACACTTTTTACTCAACAGTTGGAGGTGTCCCACGTTAAACAGTCATTCCTTATTGTGTGGTATAAAGATAGGTGTCGCTGTATATGTCGGATGACATCTCCAACCAAACCCTGTGCTATACCCTGGAAAATTTTTGTAGAACTACTGAAGTAGGGTGGTTCCATTAATTAAGGTTTATAGTGTAATTATGTGAGATGGAATACCTGTGCCGTAAATAAATTAATAGCGTGATAGCATATTCCGCAGAAAAATGGAAGTGAGTAACAATGAAACGTGATAATTTAACGTTAAATACCGCGATTTGTGTGACAGAGTACCAAATAGCGACGGACAGACTGTAAAAAAAAAAATGGCTCTGAGTACTATGGGACTCAACTGCTGTGGTCATCAGTCCCCTAGAACTTAGAACTACTTAAACCTAACTAACCTAAGGACATCATACACATCCATGCCCGAGGCAGGATTCGAACCTGCGACCGTAGCAGTCGCACGGTTCCGGACTGCGCGCCTAGAACCGCGAGACCACCGCGGTCGGCAGGACAGACTCTACTGCCGATGATATTGTGGAGAACTAAGCTTCCCTGTTTTAATATAGCACTCCTGTCAGAGCCAGAGTAGTTTACTATAGCCGTATGCAGATATAATATAGTGGTTAATGGCCTGCCTGTACGCCAGTAAACAAACAGCAGAGACGCTTCCAGTCCAATGCTACAGAACTGACAGAATTAAAGCATACAAGTGTGGTAGACATCATCCAACTGGGTGCTCGAATACAGTGAGTGAAACGCACACACAGTGCTCTCAAACCATGTCATTCTACATATAACACGTCAAGAAGTTCGCAGATGCAGCACTTTAGCAAGCTTATCAGCTTATGTAGCTATATAGTCATATTCAGGTGGCGATGTAAATACTACTTGCTAGTCTGAGTGTTGCTGTATGTGATTAAGACAGTCTGTATAGTACTTTAGCATGGGTATATACATATATAGGGTGTTACAAAAAGGTACGGGCAAACTTTCAGGAAACATTACTCGCACACAAAGAAAGAAAATATGTTATGTGTACATGTGTCCGGAAACGCTTACTTTCCATGTTAGAGCTCATTCTATTACTTCTCTTCAAATTACATTAATCATGGAATGGAAACACACAGCAACAGAACGTAGCAGCGTGACTTCAAACACTTTGTTACAGGAAATGTTCAAAATGTCCTCCGTTAGCAAGGATACATGCATCCACCCTCCGTCGCATGGAATCCCTGATGCGCTGATGCAGCCCTGGAGAATGGCGTATTGTATCACAGCCGTTCACAATACGAGCACGAAGAGTCTCTACATTTGTTTACCAGGGTTGCGTAGACAAGAGCTTTCAAATGCCCTCATAAATGAAAGTCAGGAGGGTTGACGTCAGGAGAGCGTGGAGGCCATGGAATTGGTCCGCCTCTACCAATCCATCGGTCACCGAATCTGTTGTTGAGAAGTGTACGAACACTTCGATTGAAATGTGCATGAACTCCATCGTGTATGAACCACATGTTGTGTCGTACTTGTAAAGGCACATGTTCTAGCAGCACAGGTGGAGTATCCCGTATGAAATCATGATAACGTGCTCCATTGAGCGTAGGTGGAAGAACATGGGGCCCAATCAAGACATCACCAACAATGCCTGCTCAAACGTTCACAGAATATCTGTGTTGATGACGTGATTGCACAATTGCGTGCGGATTCTCGTCAGCCCACACATGTTGATTGTGAAAATTTACAATTTGCTCACGTTGGAATGAAGCCTCATCCGTAAAGAGAACATTTGCACTGAAATGAGGATTGACACATTGTTTGATGAACCATTCGCAGAAGTGTACCTGTGGAGGCCAATCAACTGCTGATAGTGCCTGCACACGCTGTACATGGTACGGAAACAACTGGTTCTCCCGTAGCACTCTCCCCCATACAGTGACCTGGTCAACATTACCTTGTACAGCACCAACTTCTCTGACGCTGACATTAGGGTTATCGTCAACTGCACGAAGAATTGCCTCGTCCATTGCTGGTGTCCTCGTCGTTCTAGGCCTTCCCCAGTCGCGAGTCAGAGGCTGGAATGTTCCGTGCTCCCTAAGACGCCGATCAATTGCTTCGAACGTCTTCCTGTTGTGACACCTTCGCTCTGGAAATCTATCTCGACACAAACGAACCGCGCCACGGCTAATCCATACATCAAATGGGAACTCCACATTTGTAAACATTGCCCTGACTGCGAAACACGTTCTTGATGAACACTAACCTGTTGATGCTACGTACTGTTGTGCTTGATGCTAGTA
This sequence comes from Schistocerca gregaria, assembly GCF_023897955.1. NCBI lineage: Eukaryota > Metazoa > Arthropoda > Insecta > Orthoptera > Acrididae > Schistocerca > Schistocerca gregaria. Next base: position 581,092,477 of record NC_064921.1, read on the forward strand.
CTGTAAAGCAGTGAGTCGCATGTCAACATGAGTACCGAAGTCAACACTTACCTTCCTTCAATTGGGCCAACTGGCGGCGAATTGAGGAAGTACAATACATACTGACGAAACTAAAATGAGCTCTAACATGGAACTTAAGCGTTTCCAGACACATGTCTACATAACATCTTTTCTTTAGTTGTGTGTGAGGAATGTATCCAGAAAGTTTGGCCGTACCTTTTCGTAACACCCTGTATAACACATTACACAGTTTGTGGGTTGTCTATAAATTGCATATCTAAACTTGCTTATAGAAAAGACATTTATTGTACTTAACAACAGATACATATTAATTTGTGAACTGTGGAGATTCACATATTGCATGGGCAAAGAATACACTGTATGCTTATATGTCTTACTTACACTGAATGAATACTCTAACTGCACATGCTATAGGCTCCCAGGATGCAACATGTGAGGAAATGGAGAGTGCACTCTAACACAGATAATTATTGTCTACATAGAGGCAACATTGCACCCACCTCGTTCTCGAAGTAAATTTTACACAAACGAGTGCCCTCAACCTCATTCTGCTCAGATGACACTGTTCAGAATACCTGCCACAAGTTTAATGTTTAACACACCATTTGTTGTCATTATCGCATTTTTAGTTCGACAGATAGTATCCTTTACACGTGTCAGGAACTTTCTTTTGGAGAACCACAGAGTTTGTGATATTCATGAATCATGCTTTTCATGGCAGTGCTTCAAGCCACCAACGTACTGTTTCATCAGAATTACCAATCTCAAAGTACCACACACCACTTACCTCATCCAGTCACTGCTTAGTAGCAAGAGGCCATTGCTCAAATGGTGCTAATCTAGCCTCCTGTACAGTACATTTAAGGCACACTGGTTCCAGCATGATTTCAGCTGAACTGTATTGAGATGGTGGTTCTGGAAATGGGTTTGGACTATTTCCACTCTGTGCAGGTACACCTCCTAGACCTATATAAATATTCAAGACGGGTACATACTATCATCGATGTGCAACTGCCTTGAACTGGAATCACAATGCACATAGTTGCACCACGAGCAGCTGCAATGTTGGACAACTAAGACTCAGCATAGCTATACTATGCCTGCTGCTACCTGCTGGTGCAACCTGAGAGACAGGTCATGTCTATAAGGCTCTTCTTGGTAGCAGGTAAGGTGGTGAACCTGAGAACCGACGATATGCCACTGTGCAGGTGGGACCTGCTGGTGCAGCTAGAAAACAGGCGTGTCTTCCACTTAGCAGCAACAACTGTGGTGTGCCTGCCGGAGACATGAATGCCACGAAGCAAGTTCACTTTCTGGACCCTGTATGCATGTCAATTTTTGTATTGGACGATTGGGATTTTACAGTATACAGACAGGCTTTCAAGGAACTCAAGGTTTCAATCAGCAATCGACTGCTGGCCCTTTGACTGTTGTATTGTCGATGTCTCCATAGCTATTTCCGCCATTCTTCAAGAGGAGCACAGATTATGTATGTTAAATACTTACCTGTAGCCTGTAACTGACGTGGAGGGAAAAAAGTGATGTAACTGTATACAAAGTTCTCTTTACAAAAAAAAAGTATATTGGTGGACGTGTAATTTGTAGAACCACTGTTACTAACAAGATTGATCATGTTATCCAGTAATAATCAAAAGATAAAGTGTTCTTCGGTTCTCCCTAACTGTTGAGGGATGCTTAGCACATTGGAGGAAGACATTGTAATACTTTCAAGTTAAGAAAAGCTTCCTTTTACAGTCTGAAGATCGAAGATGGTAGTACTTCTGAAAACGTGATCTTCTGGTCATTCTTTTTAAATTTACTTGTACTTTCAGTCTAAGTGAAAACTTGTAACTCAGTTGCACTATCGTGTATGCATCAGTCGATTTCTTGCACAGCTGGCAGACATCAGGCGTTATTCATCATGTGTCAGGGATTAGGCATCAAGTGACATACATTATAGGGCACATGTTGTGTAATGTGCTAGTGTCAGGCAACCAACAGCGCACTTGTTCCAATCTATGTACTGTCAATGGTAGAGAGTAAGCAACACCTCATATTGGAATGCCGGTACAACAGGTTATAATCAATGGTGCAGCAATATAGGCATAATGTGGGCATAGACGTAAGGCACATAATGCTATGCACAGGTATCCAGATCCGCCACGGAAATTTCTAGTTAATGATCCCATGATCTGCAGTTTCAAAGGCTCAGGATACAGATGCAGGCACCTATCTGTAACATTTGATTATACCATGACACCCATTCAGTCTGTGGTTCCCTCGGTGTGTATGTGGGTATGGATGCTATAGATGGGGCATGTGTTCTAGACAAGTGTCGTATTATCATCTAGCAGCCAACAAGCATCTATCTGTGTCTTATGATTTTGATGTTTAATTAAATTATCGTTCAGCGCTACTTTTTTTAGTGTGTATTATCGGTGGCATTTCCGACATGTTTCAATATTTATCCATTCTTTACATCTTAAATATTTAAATGTACAAGTATAAATATGATCCTATTGCTTACATAACCAGGTGTCGTTTGCTAAGTTACACGTCAATATATTAAAACATATGAGCCACCTAATTACCCAATGCTTGCAACATAACCTTAAGTTACTGACCATGTGATCAAAATAGTAGCACAGGTACTGCTGTCTGTAACGCTTGAGATATAGATGTAGGCATCTACCTGCAACATATGTTAATACCACAATACCCATATAGTCTGTACTTTTCTCAATGAGTATGGAGCTTGGCGTGCTCAACACTCCCTCCAACGATGCTGGTGGCGTCGTTGGTGACAACAGTGGTGACAGTGATTAAAGATGTCTCAAGAGTCTGTCATCTCATGTTAAAGAAACATTTGGTAACGTTCTTTTCCTAGTACTACCTTGGCTCCTGGATCTGAGGATGGAAATAATTCTATAATGCACACTTTGTGATCAACAGTGATTCTTCACCTTCTGTATGATGTTTTTTTTAATGTATCCAGCTTAACAACAGATTTACGCACAATTACACACTTTAACACTGATGCATGATGTCCATCCTTATAGTAATATCACATTCTGTGAAACATCATGAGTTCTTCAGAAAATGAACGTATGTCTTTCATTTTATAAAGTAATTGTAAACACTGAGAATAATTTTCTGTTGCTTATGACTGCTGGAAGAGGATTCTATAGAATGTATTAAGATCTTTTGCTATTTTGCAATGAAACGTATTGTAAATTTGTAGGTAATCGTTAATGGTTATTGGTTTTCCGTAATATGTTTTTTTTGTTTCACATGTCTCCAATTTTGCTTGTAAGTGCGTAGTTGCACGCTACTTCAAAATTTTATCATATCCTTCCATAGATTCACGAGAAATTTAAGGATATGAACTCCTAAATCTTTCCTGTTCCTCTTTGCACAGACAATGTACAAGAAGGGGTTTATGAGAAAATGAAGTCCACATATGAAAGACTAAGCGACTTTTCACTCATGAGTTTTTCAAAACAACTAACTTGTCGCTAAAGAAGGCATGTTGAAGGAAAGCATCTTAAGTTGAAAGGTCAGATCTCTGATCAATAAAAACCAAGTCGTCAAACGTTATGGAAATGATGGTTCCATGAGTGTAGACATGATGACAGTGTGGCCTGTTACAGACAGATGTGTATTGCACACAACTGCACTTTGTGAGTTAACAGACATGTCATCTATGGATCATGCAAGAACCGAAACAAAACCAGTCTATGTTTGTGACAATGAGAAATAATGACTCTTGCCAGAATCCTCTGGTTAGCATTTCAAGATTTTCAGGATCTAAACGGTCAACAAGAGACATATCATAAAATAAATATTTCGTCCTTCTATTGAGAAACGATAAGTGTCTGTTTTTACCAGTTAGTGATCAAATGTAGACCTAAAAGCTTCTAATCTATACTGAAAATACCCAGAATGGATTTTCACTCTGCAGCAGAGTGTTCGCTCATCTGAAACTTCCTGGCACACTGAAATTATCCATTGAACTGACATTGGAATCCAGAACATTCACCTTTCACTAGCCAGTGATCTGCTGGGTATCCAGGGACGACCCACTGTCACCTATCACAGTTTCACTTCCTCAAATACCTCATCTCCTACCTTCCAAACTTGACAGACGTTCTCTCGCATTTCTTGTAGAACTAGAGTTCCTTACATAGCTTACACTCTATTGTTGGCAAAATCGAGAAAGTACATTTACTGTACTTACTGTCACTCAAACAGTACATCTAAATACACCACCCAAGTCACGCTTATGTGTGATCCCTTTATCGCTGATGCATTTAAATGTTGCAGTATACCAATTTCGTTGAAATATCTGCGAAATTTTGGATATAATTTGAGGTCCATTGAGGTGCAGTGTATTTAATTAATAAATATTGTATTAAAATTTGTTGCTACCACACGCATTATACATTTATCTGCAATAGCATTTACCTGATGTCCTTGATGTTTTACTAGGGTACTTAACTTGGGGTTTATTTGCAATTCACTCTGATTAATCAGTCAGTCTCTTAATATTCCAGCTTAGTACTCGAATTGTAATTAGCTTCTTCAAAATCTGGTACTTTGTTTTCATAGCATTTATTAGTTTCTGTCACTGAACACTTTGTTTCTTTTGATCATCTAAAGTTTTTGTGTTTTAATTTTGAAGAGAAACTATAGGTTTATATGTTTTGTTATCTCTAGTTTCTAATTTTATTTTTCATTTTGTTCTTTGTCCACTTCATATCAGACTCTACTGATTACTCTCGCCTAGCCAGGTAAAAACTATACATATACTTCATAATCCAGAAGAAAATCTTCAGAAATCTTCTGCATCAAATATAGACTAGCATTTGAGAAGAGCATTAATTTGTTATAAAAGATACACAGTTTCTGTGTTGCAACCTTATTTTAACATTTTCTTTCATTCCATTCCACACACTGCAAACTAATATCGCATCTACAGGAGACTCTGGATTTCTGGTGGGTTATAAATATTTTTATAGACAACAAAACTTTTTGCAGTTTTAGTCTCTACTTTATTAGCTGATGTTTTATGCACATAGTATTGGTTGGACATAATGAAAGTTCAGTATTGTATATGACAATGATTATGTATATTATTTCATTACTTTACTTCAAAAAGAGTAGGTAAAAGATTCAAGAAGTGCACATAAAGACAAATTTTATGTGTATTACGAAATTAACTTTTCTTTCTCCATATTTCCGTTTCAGTTTACCGATTCACACTATCATACCAATTTCATATTTATCTTGCCATCACATCACATTTGTGTAAGCTGTATATTATGTACCTTTCAAGTTCATATTAAACTATTTTAAGTGCACTGTCTGTTACAACAGCTAATTCTTCTATAACTTACCAGTTTATTTATTAGGCATGCTTTTTTTTATTTAACAACATCTGTGTATTCATATGGATTGCTCTTGTGGTTTCCAATGATCCTTCTTCAGAAGATCCCAAACCTACTACTGCTGGAACTACAAATCCACTTCCAAACATCTTCATCACTATATTTGTAAAATTCTTTCAAATTCAATCTATTATTTCAATAGCCAACTTCTAATTCTATGTTTTTCTTCATTTTGTCTTTGTATGTTAAATACTACAAATCAAAATTTTTCAGTATAATATGTAGGTTTATTTTTATATCATCTTTTCTGACAATACAATAAAGACTAATTTTGTAATTAACTACTTCACCCACATACAAAGATACAATATGTAGCTGCCTTTTCTTGTATATCTTCTATATATTGTGGCTCTGTTGTTTATAACCACTCGTCAATCTTATCATATATGTTACACTCTTATATAGTGCAATGAAAATTATTGATACTGGTACTAAAGTACAGGTCCTAGATGCAACTTGAATATTAAATAACTGGTTTTATTTATAAATGTGAATTTATTACTTAAAATGTATCTGCTTTGTGTTTGGAAAAAATCTGTCAATCAAGTAGGTAACATAACTTATCGAATTGTTTCACAGTTTTGTCAACAATAATAAGTCTTTGTTTGATATCTTCACTTGAAGACATATTATTTTACTTAGTTTTTCTTCAAATATTTTCCTATTGTAATATATTTAATAATTGTGCCACATTTGCCAGACTCACAGTTTTTGATTTTGTGTCTTAAAATTTGTAGTACTATTGTTCACTTCTATAATAATCATCTCCTACAGTACTTTTGTTAGAATTTCAATAAATCACACTTGTAGATATGGCTCATAGAAGTTTATTGTGAAAACATAATATATGTGGCAGCCTAAATCTGCATCCATAATCCATAAACAACCATATCGTTAATCATTAATACATACAATAATTTTTACCATATATATATATATATATGGTAAAAAACAGTCTGAAAAGCTTGTAATAAAACTGAAGGTGTTTTCCTGAAATATTATTTTCTGTCTCATCAGAATATATATATATATATATATATATATATATATATATATATATATATATATATATATATATATATATCCTGATGAGACATACATATATATTCTGATGAGACACTATCTGCTTAATAACTTTTATGTCTGTCTCTGGAATGAAATAATCACTGATTCTGCCTAGCTCTTCTATCTCTTTCTGACAACCTTCGTATGAGAACTTCGACTAGCTTCGCCGTTTTCAAGTCACACTTTCACAGGCTCTGTGTAATAATAAAGTGCTCTTCGTTAAAGTCACTTATCTCATTGGATTGTCACTTGCCCACAATGCCATCAGTTGGCATCCAGTGTCATGGTGAGCAGTGCTCATGGGCGTATCGGTGTAAAGGGATGATGTAAAACTGTACTTATCTTTTTTCATCTTTAAATTGTTAATTAGTTTCTGCTACATTTTTATCTTCCTTCTGTTTCCTTTCGAAATTTAAATAAAACGGCTTGTAACAATATTTTCCAGTATAAATTTGAGACGAAAACAAGTCGCCATACTATTATTGAAGGCTGAAAATTAAAATGCTTCACCACTCTCAGTTTTCTTTTACATTTTATTCATCTTTTCTCTTTACTTGGTGCCAGAATTCCTTATTATGCTTCGCCATCTGATCCATTGGTAGGCATCATCTTCACTGAGTCTTAGCTTCATATTATTCCTGATGTTCGGCAACCAACTGGTTTGATGTCTTCCTCTCCCTTTCTTCTTTTTATGCATTTTTTCATGACATAACATTCAGGTCTTCATGTTATATGACCATACCATTTGACTTGGATTCTGCTTTTGTTTATTAGGTCAACGTTGAACTGCCTCATGAATTTATTGCACATTTTTTCTTGAGTGTTACAACTCCTGCCCATTGTAACATATGAGTTTGTATTGTATAAAGCTCCTGTTCATGAGTCTTTCTCGATACGCAGTCTCCGCTGTCATACAACAGCTCTGGTCTTACAGCTGCTTTATAGGCTATTTTTGCATCATGTAGAACTCGTGAAAGCATTATGATGTTGGTACACGTTGATCTTTCATAATATTTTGTATTTAGTTTTTGCTCCTTCTTTAGGTGTATGAAATGTATTTCTAACCCGTTCTTATATAGTTTCCTTTATCTCTGCAGCACATTGTTCCACTATTAAATGAACTATGAACATATATTCATACTTATCTTCCAAGCAATAGTGAAGATGACAGTTATCATTAACTATACTGAGTAAGAATGGAGCTGACATATATTAGTCCACGATGATGTTAAATTTCAGAACACACTGATGTACAGGTTAAGACTTGTCTGATTATGTTCTGACAGTGAAAACCATGCTAACTAGTTGTTTGTTGATAATACAGGCCTACAGATGGTACTGTACTCCCTGTGTGAAAATACTCTCGGTATGATAGTTCAGAACCAGCTACTTGTTTTGGTCTTCATTTCTTTGTATGTAATCTCGGTCTGAGGAAATATGATCTGCATTGTATTTTCCTTGCAAGGCGCATGCTTCTCCTCGGCTCGCCCTCCTTCCGTTCAGTCCAAATACGACGTGGCAGTTTGAAAGCATTCTCAGCTACAAAGCGCTGAAGACCCTTATGGTCCCAAGGTTCCCTCCTTCTCTTTCCTGTGGCGGACGCGCAATTTCTCGTTTCAGCTTCAACATTGGGCGACTGCTGTGGCCTCGTTGGTGTTATGCACTGTGCTTTCTCATCTGTAAGCTTTGGTCTGCGGCGATCCTGCTGATTCCGAGGCCGCTTGCTTCTCTTCACACTGGTGCAGGTAGATTCTTTAGCTGCAGACTGAAGCCTCAGCGAGCGACGTAACTTAGGACCTGAGCAATGGGCTGCTTCGCACATTTCCTCTGCTTCCCTATATGGCCGTTTCTGGCGTGCCGATATGTTAGTTGAGTCTGGTAATAGGAGCTGAGTTGACGATGCATCTGTAACATGCTGCCTCATATCTTCTCGTGGGGAATGGGAGTGTTCTTTTAGCATAGGGAGCGGGAAATAGTAACTCTGTTGGGCACAGGAATTTCGAGATGACGATGGCTGTGAAAGAATAAGGTGCGGCATAGTATCTTTCTCAGGTGACATGAGCGAATCCATAGGCAATGTTCTGAACTCCAAATGTGGTATTAATGGCAGCGTAAGCGCTAATACGGGAGGTACAGGCCCCTGGAAAGGCAATGTACACTGCTCTGCCTTTTGCACCTGTGTGGGTACTTGAGCCAGGAGCTGCTGGTTGGCCACTGAGCACACTGCTGACGGTTGAACTTGAAGAAGCTTACTCCCCACTCCATTTTGATCATCGTCCTCCGGATTGAGGTGAATCACGTCAACCTCCTCAGCAGTAGGTTGTATATGTTTGTCAGCCATATTTTCTGCACTGCGTGTTGCATCATTGTGCTCATAAAAGCTGTTTTCTTTTAATTCGACGATTTTTTGTTTCTGTTGTTTTGGAATTTTTTGGAGCAACTCAGTCTCGTCAAAAAACCGATTGCGCAATAGCCAGAAAATATAGAAAGCAATTGCCGAGGGGCCCATAATCATCTGTGCCCAACTGACAGCGAGATCAAGCATGTACATGTTAGGTCTCTCAATTATGGGATGTGTAAATATCCAAGGTAGGGCAAGCTGATGTGGTACTAATGGTTCAAATCGTTTCTTTGCAAAATCAGGAGTAAATGTCTCCATGTTTTTCAGATTTACATCCGAACCTTCCTCTGAATCATTAGACACATCAGACAAGTGTGTGTAGGTTAGTTGGTGAATGGGAGACTCATTGCATCCGTAACAAGTGTCTTGTGACGCATCAGCATTTTCGCATGAATTGTCATCTTCTATATTCACCTCGTCTAAGTTTTTCAGAGAGTTCTTTGGCATAGACAAGTCAGTAGGCTGCTCGCTTTCCAGTGTATCAGATTCGTCAGCCTTGATGCCTAATAGCATATGTTCCATAGATCGATGGTGTGTCGCCAGTGGGGGAATTGAATAGTAGCCGTGTCCAGCATACTGGTTGATAGAGTACGAACTGATCTCCACAGCTGGAGGCTGGCAGTGGGTGCTGATTCGAAGCTTCTCGAAAACATCAATCAACTGATTTATGTCGAATATAGAGGCCCTGTCGAGTGAACTAACATGCACCTGCTTAACTGCAGTAAATGTATTCTCTGGCTGAATGGTATCCTTAAATGTCGAGACTGTTGGGAGTAGATCACGGCTGAACGTGGAACTACTGCCACTCGTGTGGGAAAGAAACCCGTGGCGAGTCTCTTCATCTTCAGTCACTGGAGAACTGTACGTAGGGGAGGATACATCATCAATATATGGTTGCCAAACTCGCCCAGGTGAGAATGGATGGATTTTTTGATACTGTCCATCGGATCGCTTCTTCAGGTTGGGAGAGGATACCCCCAACATGTTCGCTGACATGTCGATAGCGTGTCCTGAAACAAAAACATAAAGTATAGGTAACTGACGGAGCTCCAGGTTAATTATAATTAAACATGAGCCCATTAAATGAATAGTAAATACAGAACAAAGTACAATCCAATACAAAAAAACTAAAAAATAACATACCAGGAACATGCGACAGAAATTGGTAGATGTGATGTACATACACAGACAAACAAATAATTACACTTTCAAAACAACTGGATGATTTATTCAAAATAAAGAGCTTCACAAACTGAGCAACTCGCTATTACGTTGGTCCACCTCTGGCCCTCACTCAAGCAGGTATTTGGCTTGCATTGGTTTCTAGAGTTGCTCGATGACCTCCTGATATCGTGCCAAATTCTGTCCAATAGACACGTTAGATCGTCAACATCCTTAGCTGGTTGGAAGGCCCTGCCCATAATGCTCCAAACATTCTCAACTTGGAGAAGATCCGGCGACCATGCCGCCCCAGATAGGGTTTGGCAAACACCAACACAAACAGTATAGACTGTCGCCGTGAGCTGGTATGTATTTTCTTACTGAAATGTAAGCTCAGTATAGCTTGCCACGAAGGGCAACAAAACGGGGCGTACAATATCACCGACGTGTCGCTGTGCTGTAACGGTGACGCGGATGAAAACCACAGGGATCCTGCTATGAAATAAAATGGCACCTAGGTCATCACTCCTGGTTGTTCGGCCATAAGGTGTACGACAGTCAGGTTAATGTCACACTACCGTCCAGAACGTCTCCAGATACGACAATGCTAGTCATGGGGGCTCAGTTCAAAGTGGGATTCATCACTGAAGACAGCTCTACTCCAGTCAATGACATTCCAGGCCGAACGTTGCCGACACCGCTTTTTGGTGTACAGAGATCAATGTTAGTAGCCTCTATGGGGGCTGTGAGCTCAGCACACTTTCTGTGAGCCCACTGTTAATGGTCCTTGTCGTCTCGTCACTGAAGAACCAGTTGGATGTCGGGCTGATGATAATGGTGAATCCGGGACTCTGACGATTGCTCAGTCCTCGCATTCTGTCCTCCCTATGTCGACCACTTCCTTCTTGACTCTGTGTTCAGGCACGGCTCACCCTTTAATGCCAACATCGTGAAATAGCGGCATCGTTCCTATTCAAATGTCGAGCACTTCCCCGATTACTCCAGATGGCTTGTTTGATCTCAACTACACGTCCTCTTTCAAACGAATACATATTCATATTTTGTCCCCACGCCTGTCTGCTGGGCATCCTTACTGTCCAACTGAGTACAAGGAACGAAATTCGCAAACACTTGATGCCCTGGTATCGGCATGTCCTCTGTTTACTATCCTTACCAGCTGCAATGTAATTGCGCTGTAGCGTCACACAAGCATTTTCTGTCAATAACTTGTGAATATCAATTCTTGCATAAGTCCTTCGTGTTGTGTCGTTTTTCTTGTTTTAGAGTGTGTTTATAGAATAACCGGTTCAAATTAATTTTTTGAGATGCGCAGATGTTTTAGTGACGCATTGTTATAAAAAATTTCAACTATGAAAACAAAAAAAGAAAATTAAGAAACAACGGTGAAATGTTTTGTGAATTGATTTGTCTAGATGTAAGACATAAAATGGATTAGAGAAACATTTGATACACCTTTAAAAAGGTGCTTGAAATCATCTACAGCAAACGAGACTGCGCTGTCTACATATCCACCAAAGAAATTCCATCTAGCACTCTCTACAATTCTAAAATTCTAAGTTATTCACTGAAATTTAAATTCTCATTCGGCACCTCAATTGGGTACACGACATCGAGCAGAACTATACACCTACTTTATTTTTTACTTTTGAACAAATCATTACCCAAAACCTTTGACGGTGTATTTTTGGAAAGTTTTAATTACATTTTTTATTGGCAGTTAAATATCACACTAGTGTAACTTTTTTGCGTAAAATAACTGGGGTTTGAAAACATGAACTTCTTGACGCTTAATAGGCACATCTAGCAGCAGCTGTCCATGAATTATTTCAATTTTCTCTCAAATTATTACGTTTTTCGTAATTACTCTGAGTATTTTCAAGCACAATATTTTTCAACTAGGCTATACACCTCTTTTGCCCACTTTCCATTTTTCGTTTGGCTGTGAAAATTCGGACAAAATCTCATTGTATAACTTCAAGGGAGTCTTGTTTTCGTTCCGCTCAAACGTTTCTCCGAAAATTTGATGACGAAACAACAAGCTAAATTGATAAAGATAAAACTGCTGTCGTACCTAGACCGTCTTTAGATGTTCTTGGTGCAAGTTCATCTTCGCTATCGACTGAAAAACAATATTGATTATGTCAGAATTGTTTGAAATTAAATTGCTTTCGGATGTAAACGACATTAAAGAGAAAAAATCGTTTTTTGATAGCAGAATTTATTGCAGGACATTAGGCCATTACCTGTCGCAGAAAAGACTGAATTTACAAGTCTCTTAGTATAAGGCTTACTTCCCTATAAAATACCAAGTCGTACATACATTTCACAAAAAATTGCTCCTCACATCCACAACAGGATTTGTGAAAACATCAAAAGAAATATTTCAGATGATCTCACGGTTTTATTAGCTTCTAGTATATGGACCTGTTTGCATCACAAAACCAACTTCTTGATCGTCACAGCTCACAGTTTGTCTCCTAAATTCCAGTTGCAACATGAGTCTTTGCTATGAAGCTTTTGTTAATTTCTTACACTGACGAAAATATAGCAAGGGAACTTAATGATATCGCATATCGCTCAGATATTGACCACAGAAAAACACATTTCCTCGTTCATGAAATGGTGCTAACACGGTGAAAGGTGCTCGAGTTGCTGAGTATGATTCCGCTACATGTTTCGTCCATTCGTTTCAGTGGTTTGTAACTGTGTCGTTTAAGTATCAAGAAGGCCGTAATGGTAGACGTCTCGTAACACACTTCAGTAATTAGATTTTAGCTCAATAAAAAATTAATAAAAAGAGCAAAATTCACAGGAGCATCCGTTTGTGCAAGATATCACCGCGTCGTGTTATTCTACGTTTTATGTGATAGAGCCCCTGCTAGAACAAAAGCTGGCTACGTCGCTGTATGTGACTGATCACAATACGCTTACTATTTGACGTCTGATCAGTGGCGTTTGATGGAGCAGCACGGTACGCTTTTGAAGCAGTTTCACGAAAAAATAAATAAATTCTGGTTACTCCTGCTTATCCGAAGCAATACCACATATTGTGGAGTACAATAAGTACGAGTATTTACATAAGGATAAGTCGGCACGAAAAACCGCTGCCTTACCACCCATGAGAGTCTCGTTGGCAATTAAAGCAGAAAGCCGTTTTAGTTTCTTAAATGAACACCCGAATTACTTGACTGCAAGCTTTCTAGATCCGAGATCCAGTACAGACCATTTAGATGTTGTTGAAATTGAAAGAGCTCGACAGAACGTCCTATTGGAATTTTGCAAAGACTCTTCCAGCAGTAGCAGGTCATATCCAATGCCTGCTAACAGAATTGGGGAACACGAGACCGAATCAACTCTGACCCGTGAAGCTCACGACACGTTTTGGGACTGTTTAGCGAAGTGACAAATGAAAATAACAATAGTAAGTGTGTAGGTCAAGAAATAAACACGATTTTAAGTGAGACTGAATATTATCTGACGAAAGTTCGAATCGATCGCGACCGTTATATTTGCTGGTCAGCTACGGTAACGCAGTACCCGAATTTGTCAAAGTTCGCCAGAATTTATCTTTCACGGTTACACACTCAGTAAGGATTGGGGTGGGGGGGGGGGGGTGGGGGGCGTAATTTGGATGTCAAAAGGAAACAACGTCGAGTACTTGACACTTGTAGGGAAGCGGAACTCCTGTTTCAAACACTGTGCCGGCCCCTCGCACCACCTGACGTCACTCGGTCCCGCAAAGGGCCGGAGCTGCTACGAGTTGCCGGATCACCTTCCGCGCATGCGTCGTTTCGGCTCTCTGTGATTGGCGTCATAGTCCGCTGTGGTGGCTATATAAGCAGAAAACCGAGCCAGTCCTGGGCCCCAAGGTTCTGTCCTTTCCCCTCTTCTCTATCTCCTGTACACTGCTGATATGCCCCAAGCTCCCCCTCCTGTTCATTTTCTCCAGTTCGCTGATGACACCGCCTTCCTAGCCCTTTATCGTACCCTTCAACGGTCGCAACGTACCCTCCAAACCCACCTTGACCAATTCAGCGCTTGGTGCAACCAGTGGTTCCTCTGTGTTAATCCCTCCAAGAACCAGGCGATCATCATAGGCCGCACCACCCACTCCTTCTGCCTCCATGATTTCTACCTCACCATTTATGGCCGTCCTATCCACCTCACTCCTATCCTCAAATACCTTGGCCACCGCCACCTCACCTGGACGCCCCATCTGCTTACCATCCAAAACAAAGCTCACAACCGCCTCCGCCTCCTGAAACTCCTGTCCGGCCGGACGTGGGGTCTGCATCCTACCACCATCCTTCACACCTACAAATCCTTGATCTGCCCCATCCTCTGTTATGCCAGCGTAGCTTGGATTTCTGCCCCTCCCCGGTTCTATCAAGCCCTCCAAATCCTCGAACGCCATGCGCTCCGCCTCGCCTTCTACATCCGCCTTCCGTCCCCGACGCGCATCCTCTACGACCTCATCCCCTTCCCCCACGTTCTCCTCTTCCTTGAACACATCCGCACACTCTATATAGTCCGCCACCTTGATCCCCCTCATCCCCTGGTTTCTCCCATCCTCTCAACCCCCAACCAGTTGCCGCGCCTTTACCGTTGTGTCCCACCCTCTCTCCATCTCCACACCCTCCATCTCCTTTCCCAACACAACTTTCATCGTCTACCCCTCCCGGATGATGAGCTTCGCCCTGACATCTACCCTTCCTACCAACTCTAACCCCTTCTTCCTGCCTCCTCCTCTGGGCTCCCTTTCCTCCCCCTCCCTTCTCCTGAGCGGCTTCCCCCTCCTACTCCCCCTCCATCTCTTGTGCCTCCTTCCAGTGTCTCTGCGCTCCCTCCTGCCCTGTCTTCCCTCTTCCTCTGCCGCCCCACATGTCTCCTACCTCTTCGTGAACCCACTGATGCCCCTCCTCTCTTCATCCCGCCGCTTCCCCAGCTGCCCCTTGCTCTCCCCTCCTTTTAAATACTCTCTGACCTTTTCCCTCGGCAGGTCCCACCTGGCAGTTTTATTGTTCGCCGTGTGTGCTCCAAGTGGGTTTTAAGTGTGTTGTTCCGGAGTGTTTTTACTACGGCCGACTTTTAACCTGTGCCTGTGCATTCAGTGTCTTCTCTGTGTTTTAAGAATCGCCAATTGTGTTTTTTAACTTTCTGTTGACTTGTTTTAACTGTCCCCCATGAATGTCTCCATGTCAGTGTATATTTTACCTCCATTTTCTCCCCTTACTCTGTCTTATGTATCCCCTTTTTTATCTCCTTATGTATGTATCATTTTATTCTTGTTTTAGTTGTAGTGCGTCACTCGGCTGAAGAGCGGCGGATTGTGCCGCTGACAGCCCTCCCCTGCCCATATGGAGCAGGGGAATGAAATCACAATAAAGAAAAAATAGAACCAGGCCTGGATGTTAGCGGTTTTACTCCTGACGACGATGGCTAGGATGACCATCGAAAGCTCGAGAATCGTACTCGAATTGAAGCGGCTTGAAAACTGATATTTTCTTCTGACATGCCGCCGTGAAAGACTCTGTAGACAAAAATGACAACATGTAAACTCAAATAGCAACATTGAACTACAAATTAAAAATGACAATCGATAGACAAACCCATAGCAACCAGAATACCAACATGCAGATTAAAAATGCTACAAACTTATGCACCAAACTAATAAAACCAGTGGAAATGAAGTGATCCCATCGCCTTCTTGAACCATTTCGCAGTCAAACGTAGCATTAGACTCAAGAGTCAAGATAAGTGAATATCAGTATAGTGTTAGAAGATATCCTTTTTAGACAAACAGAAGCACTCCGCACTCCGTCTTCAGGCCACAAGGGGCCCATGGGGACCAACCAACCACCTTGTCATCCTCAGGTGAGGATGCGGATTGGAAGGGCGTGTGGTCAGCCTACTGCTCTCCCTGTGGTTACGATGATTCTCTTCTACCAGGGGCGCTACTATTCGGCCAAGTAGCTCCTCAGTTGGCATCACGAGGCTGAGTGCACCCCGAAATATGGCAACAGCACATGGCGGCCCGGATGGTCACCCATCCAAGTGCCGGCCACACCCAACAGTGCTTAACTTCGGTGATCTGGCGGGAACCGGTGTATCCACTGCGACAACGCCGTTGCCAGACAAACAGAAGGTGTACATATATACAGGTCCAGCATCAAGTAGTGGATCTTAAATGCTACAACGAAATTAAGGATAACCCTGGTAGTTTACAGGAGAGAGTGCGCGAGTTTGTTTCGCAATACCGTTTAATTCAGCTATGCCATTTTATAGGAACACCAGGAAATGTCTGAAGAGGCTTTACACAACAGAAAAAACAAGGCTAAATTTATAAGTATTAAAAGGAAAAAACCTTCAGGAATTAGAACTTAAATTAATAATCAAAACACTGTGGAAGAAAACACTTCATTGTATCAGTCAATTTAACATGAAAGAAACAGAAGTTTCATGGATTACCTCTGAGTGGAAGGCAAAAATGTACTGTCAGAACAAGAAGACATTCTGCGTGATGTTAATAGATTTTACAGTACATTGTATAATGATACCAGCATAATCCAGTTCCTGCAAGAGGTTTGCTGCAAAATACAGGTGTAGGCAACGCCATAACTGAAGAGAACAATGGGTTTCTCACATATGAAATAACGAGCGAGGAGGTGTTAAGCATAATTAAGTCTTCATCTACCCATTAGTCACCAGGGCCTGATAGCTTGACTTTTGAATTTTATCGAGAATTCTGGCCTACAATAAGTAACCCGTTTACGGATGTGATAAATGAAGTTCTGAATTTAGCGACTTCCAAACGAGTTCAAAGAAAGTGTAACTGTTTCAATACTTTGTTTGATGAACTCTTTTTACAAAATAACTGCGCGTATGCTAGAAGAAAGAATGAAACCATTAATGGAAAAGATAATAGGAGACCACCAGACTTGTCTGTCTGGGAGGAATACTTTTGAAGCTGCTTGGTAATACAGGAATTTCACTCTTGCTTTTCAAAACCATCCGCAAAATAGGACTTTGCTTTTATAGATCTCTCAAAGGATTACGACGGGGTTAATCACATATATTTCTTAACAACATTTACAAATGTAGGGTTTGGTGAAGATTTTGTACAGGTTTTAATCAGCACTCAGTAAATGGCTTGTCACTCAACCCGCTGAGATACAAGAATAGCGTCCTAGAGGGAAGTCCTTTGTCAGTTATCTGTACTTTAGTTCACTGGAATCTTTTCTAAGAAGACTGGAAGTGGACCTCAAGGGGTCAAATTATCAGGCATTAAAAAGGCCACCAATCGTACACTGATGACGTTGAGTTATTATTCGAAGTAATGAAGATTTAGAAATATTAACCTGAGAATTTAAGATGTATTGTGACGCAACAGGTGCTAAAGTCAACGAGATGAAAACCTCATTTTTATATCTCAAAGGTCTTCACGATATTCGTTTGGGATGGGCCAATTCCGCGGATCATCACATCGCTGTGGGTGTCACCTCTTACCAATGTCCGCTTCAAACAACGAGCAACAACTGGAGAAAAGGGATGGATAAAGTCAGTGGTGCAACATTACCCTTTCAGGCCAGAGATGTAAACATTATGCAAAAAATAAAATAATTAATTGGATCATTGTATTCATAGCTATTATAGGTCAAATTACCCCAGGCCAGAAGATCATAGCTATAAAAATTACGAATATAATTTGCAAATTTATTTGGACAGGGAATATTTTAAGACTAGCGGTCGCTATAGTAACATTACCTCCTGACGAAGGTGAATTAGGCTTAACTGACGTACGGCGGAAGACTACGGCCTTAATACATAAAGAGGGTGCTTCAAATTATTGAAAATCATCCAGTCAGTGTAACTGTCAGATTATATGTGGTTCTAATGCCCCAAAAATCTAAGGCTATTCACAATTACAGGTGGACTTGACTATTAATTGAAATATTGGACACTTCTTCCTCGTGATAAACCACATGGAATGTATCGTAAGGCACAAAGGTTTAGGGTTTGCAGGGAGATAATAAAGGGATTAAAAATAAAGGAAAAAATGTGAATAATGTGCAGTTCAGCTATCCAAACGAAAACTGGAAAATAACTTGGAATCATATTACAAATAAGGCACTGCTTCAGGTATCCAGGCAACATTGTACCGAACTGTTGACAACGTAGTCAGCACAAGCAAAAATTGTACTCCAAACTTAGTAACACGAACGTGTGCACCAGATGCGACGCATATGTAGAGGATATGCACACATACGGAAGGAAATTCAAGAACGTATTATCTGGAGAAATAAACATAGATAAATTACTCTTACCCGACGGTGTTTTCTTTCCTGCTAGAAAAACAAAAGTTGGTGTGTGGCTGTTTGGAAACTACATAAATTACGTCATTAACGAATATATATATATATATATATATATATATATATATATATATATATATATATTATGTAGGAGACTGCAACATCAAAAAACTTTTGAAACATGTCAAGAATACTTTTTCAGATACAAGGCTTTGGATAACAATTTTAACGATCATCGCCTTCAGAAAACGTAGTCTCAATCCAAAGCAGTGAAATCCACGTCGAGAGTGAAGTGTGGTGAGAGCTTCATGCGCCCCAGGGCCGCTATGGTAGCCGTGACGGCCTTAACAGAACCCCACACCATGATGTGTCATGTCAGCCTTCGATCAACTAAGTAGTAAATCCTACAACCAAGATCCCAAGAGATAAGTTTTATTGGACTCCGTTAGAATTATCAGAAGACTGTCTTAATGCGGTAAGTGAAAATGGATCTGAAATGGGGTTAAGAACAACGTTTTTCTTACATTATAATGATGAAAAGAGAAAATTTCCTTTTCTAAAATGGACCATCCACATTTTCATTCCTACTTGTTGTGGGGGGAGAGAGAGAGAGGGAGAGAGAGACAGAGACAGAGAGACGTAACTGGCAATGAAGCCAAGATATTGTCTTCTCCCATAAGTGATAGAACTGTTTCATTTTGCTTTTGACTTTATGATTTAAAGTCTTTTGTTTGGAAACGAAGGAATTTACAATTTAATTTTCATATTTGGGAGAATTTCATCTTTATCACAGAGAAGGACGCAAATGAATAAATTAATTAATTAACCAAAATAATGGTTAGCGTCCGTGTCTTTGGA
The DNA here is from genome assembly GCF_023897955.1 of Schistocerca gregaria. Taxonomy (NCBI): domain Eukaryota; kingdom Metazoa; phylum Arthropoda; class Insecta; order Orthoptera; family Acrididae; genus Schistocerca; species Schistocerca gregaria. The sequence continues at coordinate 581,111,763 of NC_064921.1, forward strand.
ACGGTCAGATCCATGTTCGATTTCCAACGCCTCCTATAATTTTTCTAGGGTAGGAGGGTGTGGAACGAGGTACATGTTGCCCTGTGAGGCCAGATGAGGAGCTGTTCGAATAAAGAAGCAGTAGCATCATCAGGATTCATCTACTGGCAATAAAGACTGGAGGGATTGGCGACATGATGATCACATGTCCCACGATCCCAGACCCTTCATCGTACTGCCTTGCTGGCAGCAGTTAGCCATTCAGAACAGGACCACGACCTAATTCGTGGGTGATGGTAACGTTAAAATGAATAATACGCGGTGTTTTGGTTTGAAGATATTGCGGGTACACTAGTGTTTAGAGTGGGGGAGAGTGTTATACGTACGAAGGCTTCTCATACTTTAGCCTCTAGAGAGGTTTTTATATTTTCTTATTCCATTTTTAAATGATGTCGTTCACTTTTTATGAGCTACAGTCTTTTTCTGATATTAGAAAAGGTACACCGTAAATTTAAGGTTTTTCCAAAAGTGAAAACATGTCCCACTGTACAACATGGTCATGTACCTGAGGTAATGCTGTCATCAGTGCAAAGATCAGTTTGAACACAGACGCGCTGTACTATGCATGGTCCTGTTGATGGCGGTATGTCTTTGTCTTCCTTCTATCTCTGAATTGAATCAGCCAGCCACAGAGGGAATCACAATTTAAAGTGGATTTCAAGTTACGGAGTAACTCGGCATTTTTCAAACTAATCAACATTGCGAGAGGTGAAAGAAATGATAAGTGGCATACACAATTCCTAGGGTACACCAGAGGCCGAAACCGAGACCTTTGGATTTGCAGTCTGGCACTTTACCACTGAGCCAAAGAAACATTCTATTGAGATTTAAAAGAGCTACCATCGATAAAATCTTGTCGATGCCGTGTGTAGTCGTCTTCAGTTACAGTATTGTTCTACCATACAGCAATAACCAGTAAGCGAAATCAAATTAAGCAGAAGAATTATCAAAAACCAGTTACAAGTTAAATACGTTTTGAAACTCATGCTATTGAAAACTGACATATATTTCCTTTTTCAAGACATGTAAAATTGTTAAAACATTAACGAAAGTCAGTTAATTTGTAAGTATCACATGTCTTCATTCTGTTTCAAGGCACAAAAAGGTGCATGACAGATGAAATACTGCCTAACCATCCACTCATTAAATAAACTGCTTCAAAACTTCATAGAACTTTAATTTTACTTTCCATAAAATTCTGTAAGTAATTAAACAATATATTCAGAAAACTTTAATATATTACACATTATTTAAATGCGTAGAACTCGGAATTTGGCAAGTGCTGCACAAAACACAACCTCATGTGTAGCAACAACAAAAAATGTAGAAAATGGCGCTGGCCGAAGTGGCCGAGCGGTTCTAGGCGCTACGTCTGGAACCGCGCTACCGCTACAGTCGCAGGTTCGAATCCTGCCTCGGGCATGGATGTGTGTGATGTCCTTGGGTTATTTAGGTTTAAGTAGTTCTAAGTTCTAGGGGACTGATGATCTCAGAAGTTAAGTCCCATAGTGCTCAAAGCATTTTTGTAGAAAATGGCGGAAGCAGCTTATGGCGGTATCTAGTGCGCATTCCTTCATGTGATTCTAAAAAGCAGTCAATTTTCATAATTTCTTGAATATCCGGTATCCTCTGGATAGTGACATACCGTCTGTTATCTGTTCAGGTACTAAAATCAGGGAAATTTGTTGTCGGATACCCGAGTCATCTCTAATCGAAATCCTTCAAAACGCTATATATGTATTCTTGTTCGCGAAGGTTTGTGAACTGTGCTGATTTGGGTGAAGAAATGCCTCGAACAAGTGTAAATAGGGCAAATTGTTTTCGTTATATCTTTGGAGAGTTAACTATGGAATCCCTGAACCGGAAACTTAATCCTATTGTAAAGACGCGCTACAAACTTTATTTCTGGTGTAAGGTTGGAGACCAGGATAACTAGGCCCTCCACAAATTCCTTACGTCATGCAATTCACGCCTGGTAAAGAGGATCAAATCATACGTCCTTTGTTACTCCCATGATTTGGAGGCAACCGACGGACTGTTACTTTTGTCTCTCGAAAATAAGAAGGGCGTTCAATAAGCAATGCTCAGCCAATTTCAGTTCAAAGAAGCGAAATTTGTTGTGGGACACAGTGGAATATCTCTGCTTCAGTCCCTTTAGGTTCATTAAGTTCCGACAGTTGGCAGCAGAATGCGTAGCCTTCAAAATGGCGTCTATAATGGAGGTGCATTCCAAACAGAGGCTGTCATTGAGTTTCTTTTAGCAGAAAACCAGAGCATCGCAGATATTCTTAGACGCTTCAGGACGTCTACAGAGGAATGGATTTGAACAAAAGCACGTTGAGTCGTTGGGCGAGGCGTCCGTTATCATTGCAACCAGGTCGAGCAAACCTGTCTGATGTCCCGCGTGCCAGACGGCCGCACACGGCTGCGACCTCTGCAATGTTGGAACGTGCGGACAGTCTCATTTGATGTGATCGAAGAATCACAACCAGAGACCTCGTTGCTCAACTAGACGTGTCTGTTGGTATTTCTGACACACTCGTACACCAGTTGGGGTGCTGAAATGTGTGTCAGCCAGGTACCTATGAATGTGTAGACATCCAGACTGACCAGTTCAGGAGGAAAGTGTGTCAACTTGTTTTGGACCTATATCTGGTGCAGATGTTAGATGCCTTTCGTCGCTACTGGCGGTAATTTGTGAGCTATACAGTATCGCCCTAAAGGATCCTATGGTCAACATTCCGGTCATTGGTTCATATTTCAACACAATAATGCACGAGCTCACGATGCACCTCGTGAAAACCGACCTCCAAGGAGCAGAAATCAAGTAAACAGAGTCGCCTGAGGTACCTGCATACATGAATCCGACTGCACATGATTGGAACCAGCTGAAACCCTCACAAGCTGGAGGACCTACGCAGGCCGCAGTTGAGGTCTATCACAGAGCTAACTGTCGATGTCTCTACGCCTGTGTCGACAGCACGCCAACGAGGATTCAAACATGTTACAATGCACAAGTGGAGCAACACGGTATTGAGTGTTACCCAGTAACAGATGTAGACTTCATTGATGAACACCATCCTACAAACTGTCTTTCTTTTGGTAAATTTTTCGGTTTAAATATTTTACCGTTAAGTTATTTTTCTAGCTTCACAAGTCGTATTCTTTTATTCCCTGTTCCACTTGAGTTTAAGCTCACACATGTTCGCAAGGTATAAAATGATTTCTGAGTGGCTTATATCAGCGCTGAAGGCACAGTTCTCTCACTGGTCGGAGTCCCGAAGAAATTTAACTCCTGGGCGTCACGGAGGAGTGACTTACGAGACATTGATACGCTTAAAGGAGTTACAGACAAAATTGGCACATATAACTTACTATCCGTAAAAAATATTGTGAGATGAAATAATTTCTCCCAACGGAGGATATGGTGTCATTCAAAAAGTTACATTTAGTCTATTTGAAATAACTCATAATTCAGAACCACCATGACCTGCGGAAGAAACGAACTCTTATTCAGTACTAGTTCTGATCAACCATTCTTCATCAGATACCGTCTGTAGCAATGGAGAGAATACACGATATACATTTGACTATCCGTGTGTCAGTGTAATTTTCAGTGCAGTTTTCGCCAGAATGTCGCAATATATTGTTGCATTGATAGATTAAATATAACCGCCTTCGACTGTTGAAGTTTTTTTAGTTAGTGACTGTTATCGTGTTCACAGTTTCGTTATTTTACACGACAAGACAGACACAGATTTTTCCCTAACTAGGCAGTAAAATAAAGTCTTCGTCAGTAAGTGGTAATGTCGAAAGCTAATGATGCGCAAACTTGGGAATCCAACGCAGTTATGTCGCAATTTTTAAACTTCCAGCTTTCGTTTATGTGGGCAGTACCTCTAAATAACGATCTGGTGAAACATATCATTTGAAGTTTACGTGTTTTGCAGCATAGCATTCGAGTATAAGCTGCAAACTGCTGTTGATATACAGAAAACCTAGAGGGCAAAAACTGGAAAACTTCCTGACATTGTACAAGGCAAATGAAAAATGGGATATCTATATATCGACAGTACTATTTAATCCCGCTACAGGCCTACAAAATTACGAAGACCTAAAACACAACGAAAAGAAATTCCGTGAAAGTATTTATTCGTTTCGCAAGTTTATGCGTAGATGTTCTTCATCGGTACAAATTGAGCTAGATATTTTACCGGGAAACACGCTGACTTCCAGAGACACGAATACTACGCTGAAGTGCCAAAGAAACTGGTATAGACATACGTATTCAAATACAGAGGTATATAAAAAGGTAGAATATGGCGCTGCGGTCGGCCACGCCTATATATGACTTGTGTCTGGCGCAGTAATTCTGTCCGATGTGATTTGATCTTTCTGTGGTGGGTGGGCTTATCTAACTAACAGTGCCACAACTGTTCACTGTCGAACTTGTACAGTCATGTACATTGAACAGTATAGACGGTTTAGTGTGCAACACAAACCATAGCCGTCATATTACGATTCATCTGTCACTTGTAACTGAGCCCATTCATGTAAGGTCGCTTAAGGCGACATCTGTAGGAAAAATGATCGTTTTTTGTTTTTGCTAGATAACGTTTCCCCCTGCGCCAATAATTTTCTGTTCAAATTTGGTGTCATTTCGTGCAGTGGGTCTCTTTCTACAGCATTTTGAAACTGGAACTTTAATTATGGACACCTTGTATATATACTGTATTAATCAGGCTTTGTGTGTGTGTGTGTGTGTGTGTGTGTGTGTGTGTATGTGTATGTGTATGTGTGTGTGTGTGTGTGTGTGTGTGTGTGTGTGTGTGTGTGTGTGTGTGTGTGTGTATCTGGGATCTCCTCCAAAACCTCTGCATCGATTTCAACTAAACTTGGCACAGAAATAGCAGAACTGACGAATATGAGATCTGTGATGTTTACATCCTCCTAACTCCAATTTGGAAATATGGGAAACACGTTTTTCTCAGCCACTGCCATATATAACTTGCCCTGCATAACAGGCATGTAGTGTGGGAGTAATATCACCTTGGAAGTGGTATCGACCCAGCTAATCAACCTGCTTTGATAGCAACCTACGTGTCAAGGGACAAGAAACACTTTCTCCAACCCAAGCATGTAGGTTGCCTGTGATGAGAGGCGTGTTGTGTTGAAATAGTGCTCGTTTGCTTTGTCGACCTATTTTGCAAGGCAGTTCACAGAGGGATATGGGCACAGCTGGGGGTAAGTTTGAGATAGATAGTAGGGGGGATGGAGGGACAGGGGGAGTAGAAGGAGATGGGCAGAGGGAGGGCAGTGGGAAGAACACCAGAGGGAGGAGGAGGAAAAGAGGAAAAAATGGATAGGTAGAGGGGAGAGTAGGGGATCGATAGGGAGAGGGGGAAGAAAGGAGGAAGGAGAGGAGATGTCTGATATGGACAGGAGAAGGAGGAGATAGATAGGTAGAGGAGGGTATGAGGAGATAGATAGGGAAAAGTGGGCAGGACGAGATGAATAGGGTGATGTGGTGAGGAGGTGAGAGAGAGAGAGGGCCTGGAGGATGTGGAAAGAGAGACAGGGAAGCAGGCTGAGGAAGAGATGTGCAGAAAGAGAGGAAGATTTGGAAAGAGGGTGCTGGGAGCAAAATATCAGAGGTGAAAGGGGGTGGAGAAAATGGACAAAAAGAGGGGAAGGAGGAGATAGACAGAGAGATGGAGGAGGAAGGGATGAAGACAGGGAGGGGAAAGGACATGATGTATGGAGAATATGTGTGGGGTGAGTGAAGCTGTGGGTAAAAGGCTAGTTTATTATATATTGTACTAAAACTGACTTATATTTCCAGGAAGTTTATACAATTTAATTTGATTACTAGAAACGTTCTATCTTCCCACTAGCGTTTACCACACATAGTAAAGGGTCTGCTTTCTTCAGAATGTGGCAATTTTATATTATTATCTAACTTTGCGTCCAGATGCCCTTCCCGATGCCCTAGTCGTCAAGGTGACTTACAAGAGTGAAGTCGTGTGCGCTATCTGTATGTGGATCGTCTAAACTTTGTTCTGTGTGTTACCGTATTTTAACTGTTTTCTGTTGTATTCTCTGGACTCTACCCACGCCAAGCCCACAGCTCTGTCTCACAGGTCAGCACACTGTGCGTATTTTTTAACAATCTCCAGTTTTATTATATCTGCCAATGAGAGCATAAAATTTGTTAATATAGTACAGAAGAAAACCGCATAAAAGTTGTTGGAAGAGGGGGGGGGGGATATCTTTGGTAATTCTGCGAAAAACTCCAGATTAACTTCGTACCCCTGTGAAAGTCTTTTCGCCTGGAGGTATGACTTCGACATTGCTGGTGCTTGCCTTGTCGTAAACAAGCCATTTAAAGGTGATCTCCGAAAACACTATTCCGATTACCTTTTTGAAGGATGTCGTTATCTCACTTCATTGGGCAACATTAAAAAATCATTCGACTCTATATGTGAGTGGATTCTCTGGTCATAGGGTACAGTACCACCAAATTCTATCATCACAGGACTCAAAAGTGCTTCATGTCCAGGGCCTTATACGACAACAACAACATAATTTGGGTGGAGACTGGTGAAGGTAATGGAAGTGATGGAACAACTGCCGTTAGTGAAGTTAAGAGTAACATCTGAGACTGATTGCGGGATTGGTATTTCCGTCCAACTAATTTATACACTGACGGAAAAAAAATCGCTACACCAAGAAGGAGTTGTGCGACAGCTTTCAGTCGTAGAAATACTACTACCACTTTTAGTCTGAATGTTGGTAAGCTTTTTCTACGTCTGAAAGATGATGCCTGTTCAAATTTCACACCAGTCGCGTAAGAGTTCGCTAGTAGCGCCACTACGAGGAAACAAGTTTACTTTAAATACACTCTATAACGATCGTGAACGTTAGTTACCTTTGAGTTTGGACGTGGTGAGCTGATGTAGGTCAAGAATGCCTTTAAGGCGACAAAGACGCCATTATCAAAAACCCATTGAGTTTGAATGAGGTCCCATAACAGGACTACGAGAAGCTGGATGTACCTTCTGCGACACTGCAGAAATACTTGGCAGGAATGTAGGCACTGAGCATGATTGCTGGCAGAGATGGTCACGAGAGTGTACGGTGCCTAAGAGACCGGGCTCCAGACGGCACGTGGCACTAGCGTGATGGAAGACCAGCATGTTCGGCGTATGGATCTGTGACATCATACTGCATCTGCAGCAATTTGAGCAACAGTTGGCACCACAGTGACACAACTTACTGTTAAAAATAGATTAATTCAAGGACAGCTCCGAACAAGACGCCCTGTAGCACGCGTTGCACTTACCCCAAACCACAGCCATTAGCGACTTCACTAGTGTCAAGCGAGACCTCATTAGAGGACAGGGTGGGGGTCTTTTGTGTTTCCTGATGAAAACTGTTTCTGCCTCGGAACCAGTAATGGTTGTGCGTTGGTTATACAAAGGCCGGTTGAGAAGCTGCAGCCAACGTGCTTGCGTGCTAGACGCCCTGGACCTCTCTGGACCTATAACTGGAGTTATGGTCTGGGATGCGATTTCACACGACAGCAGTAGCACTCTGGTTGTTGTCTCACGCACCCTAACTGCAAATTTGTAAGTCAAATCGGTGACTCAAACTGTTGTGCTGCCATTTGTGAACAGCATTTGAGGGGTGTTTTCCAACAGGATGACGCTCCCCCACATACCGCTGATGTAACCCAACATGCTCTACAGAGTGGCGATATGTTGCCTTGGCCTGTTTGATCACCAGATCTGTCTCCAATCGAACACATACGCCACATTATCGGACGACAATTCCAGCGTCATCCACAGACAGCATTAACTTTCCCCTATTGACGATCAAGTGCAATAGGCATCCCACATAATGATATCCAGCATCTGTACAACACAATGCATACACGTTAGCAACATTCAGGCAGTTATACTGATTATTACTGCACCAACATTTCACATTTGCAATGGCTTACGATGCGCTTACATTAACCCGTGATCTTGCAATGTTAATGACTTAAATATGATCTATCTATATCCGGAACCCGTTCCAGCTACTGCCGGGTCTAGGTGCTGACGAGTCCTCTCCATTTGGCTCGATCCTCCCACCACCTTTCTTCCTCCACTTGCTGCCAGGTCACACCTCTCCTTTCCACAGATGTTCTCCCGTTTTCCACCATGTCATTTGGCGCCCTCTAGGTCTTTTTCCATCCATCTTTAGTTCTTCCATAAATTTGAGGAGCCTCTCCCCATGCATCCTCTTAACATGCCCTTACCATCTTAATCCCTTTTTTTCGATTTCTTCTTTCATACTTTCTTGTTTAAGATCCTTTCTAATATCTACATTCCTTACTCTGTCCATTCTTGTTTTTCCCTTAGCTGCTCTGAGAAATTTCATTTCCCCTGCTTGCAGTCCGCTGCAGTGCCTTTCTGTTATTGTCCATGTTTCTCCTCCATAGATGACAATAGGGAAGTAATAACCCCCTATACATAAGGAGTTCTGCTTTTCCTGAGATTTCCTTATTCCGTATCGGATGTTTTATTGTTTGTTAGAAATTGCCTCCCTTCCGTAACCTCCTATTAATTTCGTTGGTTATTCTTCCCTCACTAGATATTTCACTCCCTAAATAAGTAAAACTACCACTTTGAGGGGTACTCCATTCAAAGTAATATTTCCGTTGATCCCTTTGTCTCTTCCAAATATCATTCCTTCACTCTTACCTTTATTTATTTTTAATCCACACCTTTTCATTATTTCCTTCCACTCATCAAGTTGTAACTGTACATCTACCTCTTTATCGCCCAATATTATCATATCATCTGCAAAAAAATCTTTTTGTCTTTTTCTTTTACTATATCTTTAACTGCCCTACTCATTTCCTCCATCACAACTTAGTGCAGGAGAAAGAATACATTCTTGTTTAAGTCCTTGTCTTATTTCGAAGTATTCAGAGTTCCCCAATGGTGTTCTACAATTGTCGCCACTGTACATTGTCTTTATTACATTAATGTATCCATCTTCTATACATATCTTCTTCATTTCTTCTCAAAGTCTTTCCCTGTTAACTGAGTCATATGCCTTTTCTATGTCTATAAAAACCATTATCACCCTTTTGTTATACTCCCAACTTTTTACATCAGTTGATGGATAGGAAATATCAAGTCTGTTGTGCTTCTTCCTTTTCTAAGCCCATGCTGTTCTTCACTCAATGCCTTTTATATCTTTTCACTTATTCGATTTAGTAAAGTCTTTCAAAAATCTTGGCTGTATGAATAATAAGGATTATTGGTTCAAATGGCTCTGAGCTTTATGGAACATAACATCTGTGGTCATCAGTCCCCTAGAACTTAGAACTACTTAAACCTAACTAACCTAAGGACATCACACACATCCATGCCTGAGGCAGGATTCTAACCTGCGACCGTAGCGGTCACGCGGTTCCAGACTGAAGCGCCTAGAACCGCACGGCCACGCCGGCCGGCATAAGGGTTATTCCTCTGCAGTTTTCACGAAGTCTTTTATTGACTTTTTCGAAGGTGGGAACAATGTCTCCTCTTCTCCAGTCGTCAGGTATTGTACTATTTCTCCACACACTTGATAGTACTCTATACAGACACTGCTTTCCCATTGGACCCGCTGCTCATATCATCTCCACTAATACTTCATCAGGTCCTGGGGCTTCCCCCGATTCATTTTCCCCACAGCTGTTTCCCAGTTGAGGTGCACAAATCTCGATAACATTTACTATTTCTTTTTGGAATCTCAGGTTTAAGATTATGATCGTGACTGATATTATCTCACACTTTCAACACAGCTTTGTACATTCTTATTCACCATCACTCCCACACCATTTCTTCCAAACCTTTTCTTCCCACTCCAGTACAGTTTTCCTCCTCCTCTCAAATTCTTCTCACCTTTTCCCTTCCACTTCGTTTCGCTTAATCCCAAAATATCTTTTTCTCTGTTAGTACATGTGTCATTTCTTCCTTTTTTCCATTGAGGTTTAATACATTAAGGGTGCCAATGTTTAGGTTATTTTTAGTCCATTTGGTTCCATCTTTTTGTGCTGATGAATATCATCAGGTTTCCCATCATTCGCACCAGTACTTGAAGAAGCAGTGGAGTCAAATCCTGAGTGGTTCGTTCCGAGGTTCGTCTGTGTTTTGCAAGCAATATATGAAGACTTTCCTACTGGTTTGCCAGCCCTAACGCAAGAAAGGATTTTCTGTTGTGGTTGTCTCCCTTAGCCTTTTGAGTTCCTCCTCCACCACAAGGTAGTGGTTCCGTTATCATGTAATCCCCAGAAAGGAGGGTTGCCTCATCTGTCAGCTTCGCCATTCTGATGTCTTTCTTCCCTTCTGTCAATACCATTAAGGTCTTCACCTGTAACCATGGGCATGGGTTCCGTGTTATACCTCACGGGATTGGGTCCCTGCCTGAACTCAGCCATCCTATCACTCCAGCCTACTGAAGTGTAGGATGTCCATCCCCCCCGACGTGGACGCGCCAGACAGGAATTACCCCAGTGGAGGAATAGGGAATACTTCCCTGGAGCCGGGTTAATGATTGTGTATGGTGTCACAAATAAATATGTTACCTAGACAAATGTATTCTCAGATATTCATTACTTTACATAAATTATTTTTTGGCGTTGCAATTTTTTCCCTCAGTGCAATATAACATAAAAAGTGTTAAGGAGTGAAAAGGTGTTGTAAATGGGTAATGTGATATAAATTTGTCCCCATTGATATTTCTCTCATTTTTCCCCCTGACGTTTAAGGTAGTTACCAGTTGTAGCTAATGAATTTAAGTCTACAGATACCATAGCAGAGATTACGATGTGTTCCTCAACTTGGATGATTCAACTCAATTTCCCCTACATCATGTCTCATTTAAAGTGGAATCTCCATTTTTTTTTTTTTTTTTTACTATAGAACCTCAACCTGCCAAAACTTTACAGTGACACAATAATCTTTATGAAGAAGATGCAGGTTACTGTAACTGAAATGGCGGTCTTGGCAGAAGAAGGACAGGGCGAAACAGTGTACATATGACAGACACCACTCATTCGAGAGTATCTCCTGAAACTGTACCATCCAGTACGACTTACGTACTTGATCACGACCAATAAGTCATTTGGGGGCTGTCTACTAGGTAGCCACAGGTAATGTAATATTGCTTCGCATCAATGTGTTCGTAATTTCAAAATTTATTTATTCAAGCACGTAGCAGGTAAGCTACAAACATTTTCTGTATGCATGTTTTATTTAAAAACAATATTAAAACCACTTTCCAAAAGACTTTACTACATAATTTGTTTAAATACAGTAAACATTTTATTCAAATAAACTGAGTTTGTTTTATACTGTTCACGAATTTTCCTTTTTGTGTCTAATATGAGTGGTTGTTCAGTTAGTATTTGAGAAATTCTTTAAGGTATTGGAACAGAATTTTTGAGGAGTAATGGAGCACGAAGGAAGTAGTATGACAACGTGAACTAAATACTGTCTTTCATTTTTACGTGTTTACTTATTTCATTCAGTTATTTACGGTGGCCAGGTTAATGTGTTTGAGGACTCCCTTCCGTCAAATCAGACGCCTTATATTTTCCGGGTAGAAGTATAGGCCATCACGTAATTATTAGTATGAATGTATAAGAACACGTCGGCCGGGGTGGTCGAGCGGTTCTAGGAGCTAAGTCTGGAGGTAAGTAGTACTAATTTCTAGGGAACTGATGACCTGAGAAGTTAAGTCCCCTAGTGCTCAGAGCCATTTGAACCATTTTCATAAGAGCACATTACCTATTTATCTCGTAATAACTGCTGTAACGAGACAAAACATTTAACAGGAAGAGAAAATGGAAGAAACGAAAGGGTTATGATTGAGGAGTAGAGTTAGACCCTATCTGAAATGTAGAGTATGTGGTGTATAAATATAAAGGGAGACATACAAGAATTTAAGTAAATAAACCCTATGTTTATTTTTGAAACAAATACAGAATGTCTCGGATACTATGGGGACATGATAGTCTATAATCAAGTCGTCGCTACAGATGAAGAATTGTTTTGAGCAGTGAGTTAACCCTCCAACGGTAATGTTGGGGTTTGATCCGACCCCAGCGAGTCTGTTTTGCTTATAACTCCCCACTCCCTTTTCTGAGAGCGCGGTGGTTCCAGCTACCCTAGCAGCCAGTCGTCCCGAGAACGCCGAGGAGGCCACGTCAGTCTGGTGAGTGACCTGCAGCAGCCCTCTCTATCCGAAACCTACATTACCCGAGCTCGGGTTGGATCCGACCCTACCTTACTGTTTACGTCACACTTGCTAGTTTCTTTCTGGGGAGGATTCAACCCCATATTGATGTTTATATTACATCTAAGTTTTGTTTTCTCTTCTAGTATCTTACTAAAATGGCGCATCAACTCCTTAAAACTCCTGAAGAGATATACAACGAGTTTCTCCGACAGGAGGCTGAGTCAGACGATGGCGACAATATCGATGCAGAAAACGGTTCAGAAACCGAGGATGATATATTATCTAATACTGAAGACTAGGATGATGTATTTCATTGTGCGGCAGGAGCAGTCGAGTTTGATAATTCTCAGTCAGATGTACATGATGAGAGAAATTTTGAGCTAGGCAAAGACTTAGGGAGAATATGGACAAACAAACTCATTCATTCAAAATTTTCTAGGACACCAGCGTCAAATATTATTACTCATCTCCCTGGCCCACGTGGGGAAGCAAGGGGGTTCACTAGGGAATTGGAAATATTTTTATTATTTATATATTCGAAAATTATAGAAAAAAATTTTTTGTACACAAATCTTGAAATCGAGAAATCTAGGCAAAAGTACAATACGGTCCAGTGGTTTTATTCACCAACAGACAGTGTTGAAATAAAAGGGCTATGGGCCTTCTCTTCATGAGTGGTTTACTAAAAAATTCTATGCTCAGTGTAGATAAGATGTTATCACCATCCTATGTACCTCCGGTATTCCGTTGCACTATGTGCAAGAAAAGGTTTGAATTTCTTCTAGAAAACCTCCGCTTCGACGATAAAGCCACCAGAGAGGCCAGAAAAATCAGCGACAAATTTACGACTTTCAGAGAAGTGTGGGACATGTTTGAATCTAACAGTGGAAAAAATTATAGTCCATATGAATATGTCACAGTAGATGGGACTCTACTGAGTTTTTGGGGTGCCTGTCCATTCAAAACGTGTATCCCATCGAAACCCGACAAATATGTGTTAAAATAATGTCACTATGCGACGCTAGGACATTCTATTTTTTTGCGTAGCATTCCAAAAAATGGTTCAAAAGGCTCTGAGCACTATGGGACTTAACATCTGTGGTCATCAGTCCTCTAGAACTTAGAACTACTTAAACCTAACTAACCTAATGACATCACCCACATCCATGCCCGAGGAAGGATTCGAACCTGCTACCGTAGCGTTCACGCGGCTCCAGACTGAAGCTCCTAGAACCGCAAGCCACACCGGCCGGAGTGGCATTCCATACACTGGGAAGGACAACAGAATAAAGAGGAGACCTGGAGTATTGTCTTTACCTGACCAGTACGTTTTGCGCCTGACGGAATCTATCAGGGGTTTTAATAGAAACATTACAGCTGCCAATTGGTTCTCCTCAGTGGAGGTGACTGACGCCCTCCTCCAAAAAAACTCACATTTGTAAGTACATTGAGGAGGAACAAACCGCAAATACCATCATAAATGCTGCTTTCCGCTCCAGTAGGCTCTTCAACACTTTGGTGTCATTTACCCCAAAAAAAAAGAAAAAAGTTTTACTGATATCGTCTATGCACTTCTTTGGAGAGGTAAATGAAAAATCAAATAAGCCTGAAATTGTGGAGTTCGACAATCCAACTAAAGGGGCGGTCGATGTATTAAGTATGCTTTGCCACAGCAGCACCACAAAAAAATCGAGAAGATGGCCCATGCGCTACTTTTATGCTATTTTAGACATCGCTGCTACAAATAGTTTTATCGTTTACGAAAGCAATAACAAAATGGACAGCTTTTCAAATGACGCGAGAATATTATTTCGCAAAACTTTTGCGCTCTCTTTGACAAAACCTTTTATGGAAAAGAGGTTGAATAACACACATCTTCCCCGTGAGTTCCGTTCGTCTATTGGAAAACTTTTAGAAAAAGAACCAATCGAATTAGACAAGACTACCCAAGCACAGCCACTAAAGAAAAGGTGATGTGATTTTTGTGACAGATCGAAAGATAGAAAGGGGAATGCTTTTTATAGTAAGTGTAATCGTACTATATGTGGGGAGCATAAAGTTATTATATGCCCTGGCTGTAAAACAAGCTGAGATGTGAGAAATTCTGCAAAATATGTATTTTCAGGACTGTATGTGATCGTTTCCAGGATAACATTATACATTTATTATTTGTTCCTTTTACATTATGTGTATAAAGACATTTATTATTGAGAACTTTTTATATTTCGAAACTGCTGACACTATAATTATTTTTTACAATTAGTAAGAGATGTTTCTCATTTAGTTCCTATCTTCAGAATTTGTAAAGCACTGAAGTTCGTAGTTGATGAGTGAATCTATTGATTTTTACTATGTTTCCAATAATTATATAGAGAATATTTCTATTAAGGTCTTTTTTGTAATCAAGTTCCTATTTTTTTCCAAAGCACTTTATATTCTTACTTATTGAGTATAAAAATAAAGAAACTTGTTGTTACAACAAATATTATGTGTGTTTAATTGATAATAAAACTTTTCCCCATTATTCATTTTTTATTTTACCCCGACAAATCGATATTTGGAGTTTGGGGTCTGATCCAACCCCACCTTACCGTTTATGTCAGGAAACATCACCTTACCGTTAGAGGGTTAAGTATCAAGTGCGTCTTGAGCTGTGTTGATTTGGAAATGTTACGTCTGATGAGACACAGCTTTGTGTTTACTGAGGAGATGATGTAACTGAGCCGTATGACTCCTATCGATACCTAAGGAGAGCAGTCAGGGGCCGTGTGGCTGCACCGCGAAAGCGGGGGTCCTTGCCGCGGCCCGATAGGAGACGCGCGAGGCGGCAGACAGGGGCTTTAACGTCCTACGGCGGAGGGAGGGTGGGAGAAAGAGAGAGAGAGAGAGAGTATGGATCGAAGTGTCTAAGAGTACAGAGGCACCATGCATCGCAGCGGACGTGTTCTACCTGCTCTTCACCGCGCTATGGCCGGTCGAAGTGGCCGTGCGGTTCTAGGCGCTGCAGTCTGGAACCGCGAGACCGCTACGGTCGCAGGTTCGAATCGTGCTTCGGGCATGGATGTGCGTGATGTCCTTACGTTAGTTATGTTTAACTAGTTCTAAGTTCTAGGGGACTAATGACCTCAGAAGCTAAGTCCCATAGTGCTCAGAGCCATTTGAATCAACGCGCTATGATGCAGCGTGAGGAATGGTGCACCACAGTTCCTTGTTATCAAGCAGTGCCGTCCGACAGTGTGCTGTGCCGTTTCCACTGAACATTTCTGCCAAGGAGGGTTGAAACTTGGCTTCAGCTCGTTGAGGCTTATTCACTCATGACTTAAGGCCGTCTGATTTGCGCAGCAAGATTGTGTTGAATCTCGTGAGCATTCATTTATTAATCTAAGCATCTTGTTCTTTGGGAGCTACGTTTTGATTTTACTGTCCCTGGTCTTTATCTGTCAGTATTAGAAGTGCTCCTGATGGACTTTGTTTTAAGTGATTTTTCTGGTGGTAACTGTTTTAATTTCTGGCTAGTTTCCAGAAGTACATTAACGTTAAGTGCGAGCCAATCACACACTGGTGTTACACAGACTAACAGTATGTGTGGCTGTGGATAATCAAGGTCAATGTACTGGCAAGTACAAACTGCCCAGTAATTATTCTTGACCCGCATTTCATGTTTTAATATTTAATTTGGTCATGAAACTGACACAAATATGGGTATTCGAGTTTATGGCCTGTAACTTTCCTCTCTGTATGTTGTAGTCACGTGACCGATTCGCACTAGTGGTATTTGCAACTTGGGAGGTTGAGGGAATTGTACTAGGAAACGAGACACTTAAAGTAGTACATGAGTTTTGGTATCGTGGCAGTAAAATAACTGATGATGACCGAAATAGAGACGATATAAAATGTAGACTGGCAATGGCAAGAAAAGCGAGTTCAAAGAAGAGAAATTTGGTAACATCGAATGTAGATGAAAGTCTCAGGAGGTCTTTTCTGAAAGTATGTTTATGAAGTGCAGCCACGTATGGAAGAGAAACATGGACGATAAACAGCTTAGACAAGAAGAGAACAGAAGTTTTTGAAATGTGGTGCTACAGAAGAATGCTGAAGATTAGCCGGGTAGATTATGTAAGTAACGAGCAGGTACTGTGTAGAATTGGAAAGAAAAGAAATCTGTGGCCAAGTAGCAGGCCACAACCACCACCACCCCCAGATGATGTCATGTGTTTTTCTCAGCTGCATGTGTGTCCCAGACCCCTCCTCCCCCTCTCCCTCATCCCACACCCCTTCCCCCAATTAACCCGATTGGTGGGAGTTCGAATTTTGGTGCGACTTTCTTAGTCCCGGGGCTGTGCGGACATCCCACTCAACCCCACACCCACCCGGGAATTGATGGTAAATTAAAATTAATCATCCTCTCTCTGGAACTCCAACCGTGGTGCTCCTGGATGGAAAGCCCAAGTGTACCCCCATAACACAATTAAGTCACCAGAGGCACTTGGAATTGACGGGAAATTAAAAATGGCGGTGCCCTTTCCGAGACTCGAATCGTGGTGCTCCTGGATGGAAAGCCCAAGTGCACCCCCAACACATGGAAACTGTCCAGATGTGGGACGGGAGGGTTAGGTAGGTTAGTGTACTTTATTAATTTTGGTCGGGGAACTGACGCAAATATCTACCCTAATTGCATAATTAATCACAAAGATCTGGCTTAATTACACAACCATATGCATAGTGCTACACAAGAATGGCACAAAATTGCAATACAACTCAAAAACTGACGATACCATACAACTGGTGTTATCCTAGTGGGAAAAATTTCGTTATACCACTCGAAACTGACACACATATCGATCGTAATTACATAATTAATCACAAAGATCGGGGATAATTACCCAACTACATTCATAGCGCAACACGAGGACAGTATAAAAGAGCAATATGTGACAAAAACTGATGTCACCATACAACTGGTGTTACCCTGCTAGGAAAAATTTACGCAAAACCGCTCGAAATTAGCGACAGACACACTCAAACTCTACCCTACACATACAAGCTGGAAGGAAAAAGGCAGGGGTGTAAGATAATATCTTTATTCTTTTTAGTGGGAAATGTATTCAGCTGATGAGATGTTGGTGTTGGGCACAGAGTAGTTTAAAAAGTATATTAACTGTACGCATATAGTATCTATCGCTGTCTGACGTCAGAATTCGCTAGACACACGTGCTCAAAAACCATCCTGCAGCCCAGGTAATCGAAGCCATACACGCTACCACAACTGATTGACAAAAATGTGTCACAGCTCTAATTACATTTCAAAATTGAAAAACAAAACAGCACTCGTAATGAACGGGCCATAATGCAGCACATGTACTGGGGAAAATCGTCGTCCTAAAAGACTTCAGAGGATGCAGTAGTTGGACGTGCGTTCTCCTCGATGTGCTGCCGCACTCAGCTTTCCACCATCTGGCTGCCGCCTTAAGGCGATGCTCCTATGCCTGAACAAAAGCATGTATAGTCAACTAAACTATAGGAGATATAATGACGGTTGCCTCAAGTGCAACTTCCTCGCCTAAAATATAGCGACAGAGCCCCCACGTACAACCACTCCTAGACAGAGAGCAGTTGTGTCCGGCGTCCTTTACTGTTTTCCTGCCGACCCTCGTACAGCTGCAGACCATCCACGGTCCTACACAACTTGAAAGGGAAATTAAGTAGCAAAAGGGAAATCGGAAGACACGCTAGATGGCTATATCAAAATTTGGCTGTTTGCGAAACAGGAAGCCCCTCCTGCAGTGCCTTTAGTACAAAGCGCGACGCCGGCATCACTCAGAACCTTCCAGAATGAGATTTTCACTCTGCAGCGGAGTGTGCGCTGATTTGAAACTTCCTGGCAGATTAAAACTGTGTGCCGGACCGAGACTCGAGCTCGGGACCTTTGCCTTTCGTGGGCAAGTGCTCTACCATCTGAGCTACCCAAGCAACACTCACGCCCCATCCTCATAGCTTTACATCCGCCAGTACCTCGTCTCCAACTTTACTAACTTCACAGAAGCTCTTCTGCTAACCCTGCAAAACTAGCACACCTGGAAGAAAGGATATTGCGGAGACATGGCTTAGCCACAGCCTGGGGATGTTTCCAGAATGAGATTTTCACTCTGCAGCGTAGTGTGCGCTGATATGAAACTTCCTGGCAGATTAAAACTGTGTGCCGGACCGAGACTCGAACTCAAGACCTTTGCCTTTCGTTACAACTCCATCTCACCCTGACACTCCATCCACTCTCTCTCATCCTTTAACGCACAAGGAGACGGCACGACCGTAGGGTCGGGGATTTGTCCGCAATTTTGTGTGGTGAAAGAGGACCTCTAACACCTCACGTGGTCAAAATATTAGGACGCACTACTCGGAAAATCCCGAGAAAAATCGATCCAAAGTCTCTTAGCTGCTTTATGAGTGTAAAATATTAGTACACTGCCGAGCGGCCTTCTGGCCTCGGTGCCGGCACGGTAGCTCAGCGTGTTCGGTCGGAGAGCTGGTTGGCCTCTGTAATAAAAAAAAACTCAGTGTAAGGAGCAACAAAGCGAACTTGACCGTATGTCATGTGACGTCCGTAACGACCAAACACATCGTTCAAAGAAAAAGAGAAAAAAAAAAAAAGCCCTGTTTAGGGCTCGGCCTCTTACGCCAGAGGTGTCGTGTTCGTTCCCTTCTCTGGCACTTTTTTTTCTTCTGTTTCATTTTCTTTGGTTATTCCACCAATTATTCAGAAAGTTTCCCAAACCAACATTATCTTTAACAAATTAGTTTCTTTATTCAATAAAAATTGTTTTCTTTTTGTCCAACAAAATTCATGGCGGTGGGTTTTCCATTTTTCATTGTAAAGTATATGAGGAGAAACATTGAATAGTCGATTGGAAAACATTCAAAGGCAATCAGAATAACAATTTTTATACATATAACAATTACAAACAAGAACCGCAGTGGTAATTAGCGTAAAAACAAACAAAGCAATAATTTTTGCATCATCTTGCGGAACATATAAAAGCGGATTTTTTACAATCAGGGCGTTTGCAATAAATCTGTACAAAAACATACCCATTTACATTTACGAAAATTTTCCGAGTTTCTGACAATATTGAGGCAAACCAGGCATATTGAATAATGTCTCTGAATATTGGTGACGATAATTGATTGTCAATTATAGAATGAATTTTCATACAATCTTCCCGGGAATTAATTTCACGATTCTCCTGTAACAATGCGCTGCAATTTTGCAAGCAACAGAAGAAGAAAAACAAGTGCTGGAGGAGGAATCGAACCCGAGATCTTTGGCGTAAGGGTCCGAGCGCTAACCATGCATGCCAAACGGCGGCTCGGCAGTGAACTAACATTTTATACTCATATGGCACCTAAGAAACTTTGGACCGATTTTTCTCGGGGTTTTCCGAGTAGTGCGTCCTAATATTTTGACCACGTGAGGTGTTTGGGGTCCTCTTTCACCACACAAAACGGCGGACAAATCCCTGACCCCACGGTCTTGCCGTCTCCTTGTCAGCTGCAATCCAGTTTAGAGACAGATGGCTCTCTTTTTTTCGAGGAATGCATCAAAGACAGCAGGCATCTCGCGCGTGTCGCTATTACCTCAATAGACGTACGGTAGAATGGTGTCTCGACGAAAAATAAAAGATTGAATGCCCAGTTCTCACTCGTTCCGTGTTCCAAAATTGCTTGTAAATGTGGTACAGCCGCCAACACCTAGCGCAAATGCACTATTTTTCTGGTTGCGTGGCGTAGTACAGCACTGTACCCGAATGCAACCAGTTACCTCCAACCGCATATTCTTGAGTTTCGGCATATTTATCTATGTCTGTACATGTGCCGCAGAAGGCTCCCATGGCGTGCTCTTCCCGCTGGTGGATTCAACTTCGAACATATAACACATCTCCGTATGTAACGCGTGATTGGTCCACTTTCAAGACCTGTACCAAATGTGACATGTTATGGATCCGAATCCTAACATCGCGCCGCCGAGGTGGTCGAACGGTTCTAGACGCTACAGTTTGGAACCGCGCGACGGCTACGGTGGCAGGTTCGAATCCTGCCTCGGGCATGGTTGTGTGTGATGTCGTTAGGTTAGTTAGGTTTAAGTAGCTCTAAGTCTTAGGGTATTGATGACCTCAGAAGTTAAGTCCCATAGTGCTCAGAGCCATTTTTTGAACCCAACATCGCTCCGGCTATAAAACTTGGCAGATCCACACTCTTACGCTAACTTGAGTCTACCGTGTGACCTGGGAGCCCTACGTGACACATGCAAAATAGGTGCTAGAAATCGGGGGAAAAAAATCTTGGTATTGGCCGGTGTTTTTCGCGCCATCCCTTGGTCTCTGCCATCCATGACCATCTCGCTGATATTCACCGTGCTGCTTGTTCCATTGACTTCCTTTGGGTCCCTGGCCATGTGGGTATCCCGGGTAATGAGCTCGCTGATCGTTTGGCTGGGGGAGCAGTCTCTTACTCCCCGTTTTCTGTAACCCCTCCTACAGCGGATTTACGGCTTCACGTCAAATCCCACTTCGCACAGTAATGGGCCAATTCTTTGAGGCTACTCCCCTGCCTAATAAACTTCGTGCGATTAAGGTGACACCAGGCCCGTGGCGTTCTTCATTTCGCCTCTCCCGAAAGGACTCGACCACACTGTGTCGTCTCCGCATTGGCCATACCAGGCTGACCCATGGTTTTCTTTTGCGTCATGAGCCACCCCCACTTTGTGGTTGTGGAGCCTTCCAGTCAGTCGCCCACATTCTGGTTGACTGCCCCCTTCTTTTGGCCCTGCGTGCTAAGTACAGACTCCCCCACACTTTACCTTTGATGTTGGCTGACGATTCCAGGATGGTCTATCTGATTCTCGATTTCCTTCGGGAAAGTGGTTTTTATTCTCAGTTTTAAGCTTTTTAATCTCTCTCTGGTGTTGGGGCAGGGCGGTGAGTGTTTGGGTGTCTCGCACTGTAAGCCATGTTTGGAGATTCTCTACTCACCTCCCTGGCCGAGATGCTCTTTTCTTCCCCTTTTACTCTGTTTTTACCCTTTATTTAAAGGATTGGTCAGTCTCCTTTTCCCATACGTACTTCTACATTCACAAGTGGTCTCGCCTATACTGCTTCAGCATAGCGTTGGGTTCGTTCTCTTTCTGACTTCCCTCATTTTATTTTTACCATTGACAACATGACTGCCCTTTTACGTTTTTAGCCTTTTCCCTTTTATTGTTCTGACTTTCCTGAGATGTCACATTAGCGGAATGGACCACATTTCAAACAAGGGACTGATGACTTTGCTGTTTGGTCCCTTAAACCCCAAACAACCAACCAACCAATCGGGAAAAAAAGGACAATTCGGAGGACGCGAAATCTGATAATTATGTATGCTCTTAGAAGGACGTAATATTCATTTCGTAGGGCATGGATACTCTTATTTAACTTCCGATTGCTTCACCGCTTTGTATATGACGATCGCAAAGTCATTAAGACGCTCCGCGGTGTGCTGAGGGGCTCGCACATTACCGCCGTCGCCTCGAGCTCTTCCGCGACGCCGCCCCCAGGCCCCTCCCAGCAGGTAGCAGCTTGCCAGCCCAGTGGCGTTCACGTCGGCCGCCTCGTGCCTCACGGGACACGCCTACCCGGCGCCTCGTGACCAGCTGCTAGCCTTTTACATGAAAGGCGCTGAACCACGCGAGCTCTTACCTCTCAGGCGGCCTAACGACACAACCGCGACACGTGCGCCGCACGGTCGCGTGTCCGGCGGTCTACTGGCTTAGCGTCTTCCCCAACAGCTCTGTCCTAAGGAAAACTCAGACTGTCCATTTGTCTCAGATTGAGCAAAGTGTTTTTCTAAAGCTAGCAGCTGCATCCAATTTTTGCATCCACTTTCCGGCAAACACGAGATGTTTTTGGAAAGGGGCCTCTACTTGTTTCACAGAATTTTTTTTTTTATCTCTCACTGCTAGTGCCTGCAGCTAAAAGGAAAAGATCCCAAAGTTAGCGTCTTCCGCCACAGCTCTGCCCTACGCAAAACATCGAGATATATTTCGAGGGTTGCAGCTAGCGTTGCACGTATCAAACTATTCAGGGTGTTACAAAAAGGTACAGCCAAACTTTCAGGAAACATTCCTCACACACAAAGAAAGAAAATACACTCCTGGAAATTGAAATAAGAACACCGTGAATTCATTGTCCCAGGAAGGGGAAACTTTATTGACACATTCCTGGGGTCAGATACATCACATGATCACACTGACAGAACCACAGGCACATACACACAGGCAACAGAGCATGCACAATGTCGGCACTAGTACAGTGTATATCCACCTTTCGCAGCAATGCAGGCTGCTATTCTCCATGGAGACGATCGTAGAGATGCTGGATGTTGACCTGTGGAAGGGCTTGCCATGTCATTTCCACCTGGCGCCTCAGTTGGACCAGCGTTCGTGCTGGACGTGCAGACCGCGTGAGACGACGCTTCATCGTGTCCCAAACATGCTCAATGGGGGACAGATCCAGAGATCTTGCTGGCCAGGGTAGTTGACTTCTAGAGTACGTTGGGTGGCACGGGATACATGCGGACGTGCATTGTCCTGTTGGAACAGCAAGTTCCCTTGCCGGTCTAGGAATGGTAGAACGATGGGTTCGATGACGGTTTGGATGTACCGTGCACTATTCAGTGTCCCCTCGACGATCACCAGAAGTGTACGTCCAGTGTAGGAGATCGCTCCCCACACCAAGATGCCGGGTGTTGGCCCTGTGTGCCTCGGGCGTATGCAGTCCTGATTGTGGCGCTCACCTGCACGGCGCCAAACACGCATACGACCATCATTGGCACCAAGGCAGAAGCGACTCTCATCGCTGAAGACGACACGTCTCCATTCGTCCCTCCATTCACGCCTGTCGCGACACCACTGGAGGCGGGCTGCACGATGTTGGGGCGTGAGCGGAAGACGGCCTAATGGTGTGCGGGACCGTAGCCCAGCTTCATGGAGACGGTTGCGAATGGTCCTCGCCGATGCCCCAGGAGCAACAGTGTCCCTAATTTGCTGGGAAGTGGCGGTGGGGTCCCCTACGGCACTGCGTAGGATCCTACGGTCTTGGCGTGCATCCGTGCGTCGCTGCGGTCCGGTCCCAGGTCGACGGGCACGTGTACCTTCCGCCGACCACTGGCGACAACATCGATGTACTGTGGAGACCTCACGCCCCACGTGTTGAGCAATTCGGCGGTACGTCCACCCGGCCTCCTGCATGCCCACTATACGCCCTCGCTCAAAGTCCGTCAACTGCACATACGGTTCACGTCCACGTTGTCGCGGCATGCTACCAGTGTTAAAGACTGCGATGGAGCTCCGTATGCCACGGCAAACTGGCTGACACTGACGGCGGCGGTGCACAAATGCTGCGCAGCTAGCGCCATTCGACGGCCAACACCGCGGTTCCTGGTGTGTCCGCTGTGCCGTGCGTGTGACCATTGCTTGTACAGCCCTCTCGCAGTGTCCGGAGCAAGTATGGTGGGTCTGACACACCGGTGTCAATGTGTTCTTTTTTCCATTTCCAGGAGTGTATGTTATGTGGAAATGTGTCCGGAAACGCTTACTTTCCATGTTAGAGCTCATTTTATTACTTCTCTTCTAATCACATTAATCATGGAATGGAAACACAGAGCAACAGAACGTACCAGCGTGACTTCAAACACTTTGTTACAGGAAATGTTCAAAATGTCCTCCGTTAGCGAGGATACATGCATCCATCCTCCGTCGCATGGAATCCATGATGCGCTGATGCAGCTCTGGAGAATGGCGTATTGTATCACAGCCGACCACAATACGAGCACGAAGACTCTCTACATTTGGTACCGGGGTTGCGTAGACAAGAGCTTTCAAATGCCCCCATAAATGAGAGTCAAGAGGGTTGAGGTCAGGAGAGCGTGGAGGCCATGGAATTGGTCCGCCTCTACCAATCCATCGGTCACCGAATCTGTTGTTGAGAAGCGTACGAATACTTCGATTGAAATGTGCAGGAACTCCATCGTGGATGAACCACACGTTGTGTCGTACTTGTAAAGGGACATGTTCTAGCAGCACAGGTGGAGTATCCCGTATGAAATCAAGATCACGTGCTCCATTGAGCGTAGATACTGACGAAACTAAAATGAGCTCTAACATGGCAATTAAACCTTTCCGGACACATGTCCACTTAACATCTTTTCTTTATTTGTGTGTGAGGAATGTTTCCTGAAAGTTTGGCCGTACCTTTTTGTAACACCCTGCTTATCTGTCTCAGAACGAACAAAGCTACGCCACTCGACCAGAAAAATAGTGCATTTGCACTAGGTGTTGGCGGCTGTACTACATTTAAAAGCTGTGCCGTGGCGGCGGTATTCCCGATCGATTCTCGATCGTTGGGCCTCCGAGTTGTGTTTCCTTCTCCGTTGCGGGGCGCCTCCTGGCGGCGGGTGGCTCCGTCTGTGCCTGGTGGCGTGTGCGCGGGCAGTCAAGTTTGGGGCGCCAGCCTTGCCTTTTGCGTCGGTCGGTGGGTCCCTCCGCGCTGTCGCTGGCCGGGGCTGTTGCTGCTTGCTGCTCCCCGGTTCGGTGTTTGAAGTCGTCGCCTGATTACCAGCTTTCCTGCCCTGTCTGACTGCTCCTTGCTGAGGCCTGGGTGACGATTTTCGTGCTGGATCATCTTTCTCGCGGCGATTTCCCTGGACCGCGCCTTGCCAGGAGCTTGCGGCTGTGCTGCTCCCGGATGTATTTTACAGGGGAGTACTCTTCCGTTCTCGGAAGTTTTGCTGCTGTTTGTGTGTTTCAGCGTGCTATGGCCGGATGAAGAAGATTATCTTCGTTGTTACTATTGGGTCGGAAACGTGGGCAAACCCCAGTGTTCGTGTTTCTCGGGATTCTGGGGGGTGATGTACCTTACTTAGTGTGTTTTTCTTGGCGTTCTATTGTGCCGTTGCAGAACTTTGGTTAACCTTTTCCCTCTTTACTCTTCCGCAGAGTGCCTTTCCATCCTGTGGCCTGTAATTTCGCTTGTGCCAAGATCCGGGGTTTTGGGGGATAATTGATTAAATTATGTTTTGGAATTTATGGGATTCTGTTTGTTTGTCTGGGGTTTTTGCTGGCCTGTGCCCGTACGGTTTCCCATTTCCTCGCCCGGGGGTCGTACGTAAAGTTTAAGGTGAGTGAATTTTGGTAGTTCCCGTCCAGTGGTTCGGTGTGCCCCGTGACGAATTTCTTTTTTCTGTCCTTTCTCCCTGGCGTAAGGTTGGCTCCTCTGTGCCCGTGCGCGAGTGTGTATGTGGGCGACGGTGATCATTTCCTTACTTGTTTACCGTTCCTGGCCCACTTCTCTGTATAGACTGCCGAATCTGTAATTTGGTTTATGCCATGTTATAGTTGCTTCAAGTTGGTTCGCACACTCCCTTGGTAATGACATCTGCGCACCTATGAGATTGAATAATGTTTTGAACTATTGTAAGCTGGCGGTTGTCGCCGTGTGTGTTAAATTTTAACTTGTATTTGAGTTTTGGTGTAATTGTATTTTGTTAACTGAGCTAATTTTAACTGGCCTACTGCTGCGATGTCAGAAAATTGTTTTTTAATAATCATAAATTTAGTCTTATTTGTGAAGCCATATTTTTGGAGACTTGTTATTTAAATTTCGTTGTCTTCCCAGCTTGCCCTTTGCTACTTTATTAAAAGTGTTTGTTGTTTTGACTAATCGCAGCTGCTTGCCTTAAAGAACTAAAGCTGATTTGAAAGATTGAGAATTTGTGTAACTGTTCACTCCAATAAAGCAACCCTGTTAAAAGAAAAATTTTGGTGCTACCATTTGTCTCCCCCTCGTTCCCCTACCACGGCTCACAAGCAATTTTGGAACACGGAACGAGCCTGAACCGGGGATACAATCTTTTATTTTTCATCGAGGCACTATTCTACTCTGTCTATTGAAGTAATAGTGACTTGCGCGAGTTGACTGCTGTCTTTGATACTTACCTGGAAAAAAGAGAACCATCTGCCTCTAAACTTACTTGCATCTGAGTTAAAGGATGATAGAGTGGATGTAGTAACAGGGTGAGATGGAGTTGTAACGAGGTAGGATTTAATGGTAGACTGATGATACATTCTAGAGAGAGAGGGACATGTCGCTGTAGGTCATTTGACCATTTTTTGCATTGTTTTGTCGAGATGTATCAGTTGTGTGACATAAACTGCGTACGACTCGCATACAACTGCGTGTTCTGTGTATGACTTGGCCGTGCGGTTCTAGGCGCTACAGTCTGGAGCCGGGCGACCGCTACGGTCGCAGGTTCGAATCCTGCCTCGGGCATGGATGTGTGTGATGTTGTTAGGTTAGTTAGGTTTAATTAGTTCTAAGTTCTTGGCGACTGATGACCTCAGCAGTTAAGTCGTATAGTGCTTAGAGCCATTTCAACCATTTTGTGTATGACTCAGGGCACTGGCTACTTGCGATCGTCAACAGCAAACCTCTCGGTCATCAGAGGACTTCCATAGCGTATCGACACATTCCTCTAGATGGACGAAGAGGCATTCCATCCCCCTGCGCATCTTGGGCATAAAATCGAGTCTTTAGTTTCATAGCTATGGTGATTCTAAGTTAGCGACTGGTGTTTATGAGGTACTGCAACCCCCACGTATACAACTGCCTGACAGATGTCCTGTTTACGGAGTTAGTGGTGTCATGACATGTAATTTCACATGTCAAATACCGTTGCTATGCGTTTTGACTTTCTCCATGTAAGAGGCATGCTCCATTACTAAAGATCATTTTATATATGACTTATGTAAGCGTAGTATAATTTCTGAACCGTCATCAGATGTGAATAGTGGGGAGCTATACACCTCTGGAAAGCTATATGGTACGTGTGTCACAAGGAATCAATGTTTTAAGGAAGTGGTTTTCCACATTACAGTTGATCACCATAGTTTATCGTAGAGTAACCTGCAAGGAGAATGTATGTCATGCGCTGGAAATATATTTCTTACACTCGTATAGTAACAGTGTTGCATTCCGTATGCCTAATAGGTCGGAAACCGCAACGATCTAACGTTATAGGGTGTTTTAAGTGCAGAACATTGTAGCCTTAGGAGTGCATATGTTTATATTTCGCTGATGATTACCATGTTATGTGATTTACACAGTGCAATTGGTTCGCCTCTTACTTTAAGAACAGAAAGCAGAAGGTAATTCTCCACAATATTGAGAGTGGTAGTGATGTTCAGTCCCAATGGGGCACTGTTAAGTGGAGCGTTCCCCAAGGGTCGGTGCTGGGGCCACTGCTGTTTCTTATTGATATAAATGATATGCCTTCCAGTATTACAGGTGATTCAAAAATATTTCTGTTTGCTGATGACACCAGCTTGGTAGTGAGGGATCTTGTGTGTAATATTGAATAGTTCATGAAATAAGTTCGTGGCTTGTGGAAAATAATTTGATGCTAAATCACAGTAAGACTCTGTTTTTACAGTTTATAACTCACAATTCAACAAGAACTGATATTTTAATCAGACAGAATGGGCATATTATAAGCGAGGCGGAACAGTTCAAGTTCCTAGGCGTTCGGATAGATAGTAAGCTGTTGTGGTAAGCCCATGTTCAGGATCTTGTTCAGAAACTAAATGCCGCTTTATTTACCATCAGAACAGCATCTGAAATAAGTGACATTTCAACACGAAAAGTAGTCTATTTCGCATATTTTCATACGCTTATGTCATATGGTATTATTTTTTGGGGTAATTCTTCTGATTCAAAAAGGGTATTTTTGGCTCAAAAACGGGCTGTTCGAGCTATGTGTGGTGTAAGTACGAAAACCTCTTGTCGACCCCTATTCAATAGGCAGGGAATTTTGACATTTCTCTCACAGTATATATTTTCTTTAATGTCGTTTGTTAGCAATATTAGCTTATTCCCAAGAGTTAGCAGCTTTAACTCAGTTGTACTTGGCAGAAATCAAATCTGGATGTGGAATGCACTTCCTTGACTCTTGTGCAGAAAGGAGTGCAGTATTCTGCTGCATCCATTTTCAATAAGCTACCACAACAACTCAAAAATCTTAGCAGTAGCCCAAACACTTTAAAATCTAAACTAAAGAGTTTCCTCATGGCTCACTCCTTCCGTCGAGGAGCTCCTGGAAGAGCTAAAAAATTAAGCAGATTCCAGTGTTACATTCTTGATTTTCTTTATTTGAAATAATGACTTGTCACCTGAATATGTTTATTATATTTCATTTTATCTGTTTGTACAATCTACAACTGAATATGTTTCTTATATTTCATTTTATCTGTTTCTACAATCGTGTTATAATTTCATGTATTGATTCGTCCCATGACCATGGAGACTTCTCCTTAATGTGGTCCCATGGAACAATAAATAAATAAATAAAATAAAATGTCTAGATTTCTGCAGGAGTCAGTGGGCCAAACATGTCAATGTCAGTTTAGAATCTGATACAGACGTCGAAGTAGTGGCAAAAAAAAAAAAAAAAAAAAAAAAAAAAAGAAGTTACAAAGCGTGTTACAGCAGAAAAATTGGTGTATCAAACAACAAAACAGGGTCCCTTTCCTGCAACTGATAGCACGTGGGAGAAGATTCTCGCACAGTACAGGCAATGAAACTTTACATCGGTATGTGCAAGCGACGCCGATCACTGGCCACTTACTCCAATTGATAAATACCTGTATATTTAATAGGAACGCTGCATATGCTCGAAGCCACCACATAGACACTATTCGTTTTCGATATATCGAAAGAGAGAGATGTGGTAAAAATCTATTGGATGAAATTAATGGAGTTTTCATAGTTCGTAATTTTTCTCGGCTGGATGGTACAGAATAACGATGATAGAACGTTTGTGTGATAAATATAAATGGATCTTGAGGGACACAGATCTGCTTCAGTGTTGAGTTTTCCTAATTTTACCATAAAGAAACACCACCATAACTTTTCGTACCGTCATCGTTTTACAGGAGCACGATTCAATTGACACTGACCTTACACATCATACATGGGTGGTGGAGCTACGACATGTTCCCACTTCCACCTAATGGTCAAAACACAGTCCTATACCATTAACTTAGCTCACTTTGTTTCTAAATAGGTTTCAGAATGAAGTGGACATTGCTCTCTCTCCGACTTCCGGGTAAAATTGCTAAAATTGATCTCGCTATCAACCTCAGTGTGTTTTACAGTACATCTCTCCATATCAATGGCGTCTGTCCAATCCCGACCGCCCATTTGGTATGCTGTTGATTACCGCATAATGACTGACTGACATCACTCTGTTGAGTTGGAGGGAACCTTGATGAAACACCGGATATCTGCTACTTGTCGTTGTGGAACATGGGATTAACTGTAGAGGTCATCACCTTAATACAGTTGTTTGGAAGCATTCCTAATTGCTACAGACTCGTCCTATTTACATATGCTGTGATACCCTACACATGTCTTTTCTTATTTTTTATTTTTGTTTCACCAGGAAGACAAGAGTACCTCTATTCTTTTGTGCTACCTCACAGATGCTGTGAACAGCACCTTCCGGCGATGGTAAACAATGGAACTGTAATCATGTGCATGATTGCAAAATGAAAGAACAATGCTTTTCGAAATGGAGCAGCACCCAGATATCCGCTTCCCTTTAACTGTACAGTTAGTTGAATAGTTGTTGGAAGCGCTCTACAATACCGCAAATTCTTCCAGTTTCCATATGTTGCGATGTCTTCCATATTTTTGTCAATGAGAAACTTCGCATGTGTGTTTTATTTCTACCAGTATGTGGTGTGGTAGCTGTATAGTTTGTCACGCGACGTTCAGTTTTCTGTGAGAGCCAGAGGATCGAAATGCGTTAATCTACATCTACATCTACATCCATACTCCGCAAGCCACCTGACGGTGTGTGGCGGAGGGTACCCTGAGTACCTCTATCGGTTCTCCCTTCTATTCCAGTCTCGTATTGTACGTGGAAAGAAGGATTGTCGGTATGCTTCTGTGTGGGCTCTAATCTCTCTGATTTTATCCTCATGGTCTCTTCGCGAGATATACGTAGGAGGGAGCAATATACTGCTTGACTCTTCGGTGAAGGTAAGTTCTCGAAACTTTAACAAAAGCCCGTACCGAGCTACTGAGCGTCTGTCCTGCAGAGTCTTCCACTGGAGTTTATCTATCATCTCCGTAACGCTTTCGCAATTACTAAATGATCCTGTAACGAAGCGAGCTGCTCTCCGTTGGATCCTCTCTATCTCTTCTATCAACCCTACCTGGTGCGGATCCCACACTGCTGAGCAGTATTCAAGCATTGGGCGAACAAGCGTACTGTAACCTACTTCCTTTGTTGTCGGATTGCATTTCCTTAGGATTCTTCCAATGAATCTCAGTCTGGCATGTGCTTTACCGACGATCAACTTCATATGATCATTCCATTTTAAATCACTCCTAATGAGTACTCCCAGATAATTTATGGAATTAACTGCTTCCAGTTGCTGACCTGCTATTTTGTAGCTAAATGATAAGGGACCTATCTTTCTATGTATTCGCATCACATTACACTTGTCTATATTGAGATTCAATTGCCATTCCGTGCACCATGCGTCAATTCGCTGCAGATCCTCCTGCATTTCAGTACAATTTAACATTGTTGAAACTTCTCGATACACCACAGCATCATCTGCAAAAAGCCTCAGTGAACTTCCGATGTCATCCACCATGTCATTTATGTATATTGTGAATAGCAACGGTCCTATGACACTCCCCTGCGGCACACCTGAAATCACTCTTACTTCGGAAGACTTCTCTCCATTGAGAATGACATGCTGCGTTCTGTTATCTAGGAACTCCTCAATCCAATCACACAATTGATCTGATAGTCCGTATGCTCTTACTTTGTTCATTAAACGACTGTGGGGAACTGTGTCAAACGCCTTGCGGAAGTCAAGAAACACGGCATCTACCTGTGAACCCGTGTCTAAGGCCCTCTGAGTCTCGTGGACGAATAGCGCGAGCTGGGTTTCACACGATCGTCTTTTTCGAAACCCATGCTGATTCCTACAGAGTAGATTTCTAGTCTCCAGAAAAGACATTATACTCGAACATAATACGTGTTCCAAAATTCTACAACTGATCGACGTTAGAGATATAGGTCTATAGTTCTGCACATCTGTTCGACGTCCCTTCTTGAGAACGGGGATGACCTGTGCCCTTTTCCAATCCTTTGGAACGCTTCGCTCTTCTAGAGACCTACGGTACACCGCTGCAAGAAGGGGGGCAAGTTCCTTCGCGTACTCTGTGTAAAATCGAACTGGTATCCCATCAGGACCAGCGGCCTTTCCTCTTTTGAGCGATTTTAACTGTTTCTCTATCCCTCTGTCGTCTACTTCGATATCTACCATTTTGTCAACTGTGCGACAATCTAGAGAAGGAAGCACAGTGCAGTCTTCCTCTGTGAAACAGCTTTGGAAGAAGACCTTTAGTAATTCGGCCTTTAGTCTGTCATCCTCTGTTTCAGTACCATTTTGGTCACAGAGTGTCTGGACATTTTGTTTTGATCCACCTACCGCTTTGACATAGGACCAAAATTTCTTAGGATTTTCTGCCAAGTCAGTACATAGAACTTTACTTTCGAATTCATTGAAAGCCTCTCGCATAGACCTCCTCACACTGCATTTCGCTTCGCGTAATTTTTGTTTGTCTGCAAGGCTTTGGCTATGTTTATGTTTGCTGTGAAGTTCCCTTTGCTTCCGCAGCAGTTTTCTAACTCGGTTGTTGTACCACGGTGGCTCTTTCCCATCTCTTACGATCTTGCTTGGCACATACTCATCTAACGCATATTGTACCATGGTTTTGAACTTTGTCCACTGATCCTCAACACTATCTGCACTTGAGACAAAATTTTTGTGTTGAGCCGTCAGGTACTCTGTAATCTGCTTTTTGTCACTTTTGCTAAACAGAAAAATCTTCCTACCTTTTTTAATATTTCTATTTACGGCTGAAATCATCGATGCAGTAACCGCTTTATTATCGCTGATTCCCTGTTCTGCATTAACTGATTCAAATAGTTCGGGTCTGTTTGTCACCAGAAGGTCTAATATGTTATCGCCACGAGTCGGTTTTCTGTTTAATTGCTCAAGGTAGTTTTCAGATAAAGCACTTAAAAATATTTCACTGGATTCTTTGTCCGTGCCACCCGTTATGAACGTTTGAGTCTCCCAGTCTATATCCGGCAAATTAATATCTCCACCCAGAACTATAACATCATGGGGAAATCTACTCGAAATATTTTCCAAATTATTCTTCAGGTGCTGAGCCACAACAGCTGCTGAGCCCGGGGGCCTATAGACACATCCAATTACCATGTCTGAGCCTGCTTTAACCGTCACCTTCACCCAAATCATTTCACAATTCGAATCTCCGTCAATTTCCTTCGATACTATTGCACTTCTTATCGCTATAAACACGCCTCCCCCTTCACTGTCCAGCCTATCTCTGCGGTATACATTCCAATCCGAGTTTAGCATTTCATTACTGTTTACGTCTGGTTTCAGCCAACTTTCTGTTCCTAGTACTATATGGGCGTTGTGACCGTTTATTAATGGAGCAGTTCTGGGACCTTTCTATAGACGCTCCTGCAGTTTACTATTAGCACATTAATATTGTTATTCCTTGTTGCATTTTGCCTACTCCTGCCTTGCCGCGTTTCAGGAGGCGTCTTGTCGGGCCTAGGGAGGGAATTCTCTAACCTAAAAAAACCCCATGTGCACTCCACACGTACTCCGCTACCCTCGTAGCCGCTTCCGGCGTGTAGTGCACGCCTGACCTATTCAGGGGGACCCTACATTTCTCCACCCGATAGCGGAGGTCGAGAAATTTGCACCCCAGCTCTCCGCAGAATCGTCTGAGCCTCTGGTTTAAGCCTTCCACTCGGCTCCAAACCAGAGGACCGCGATCAGTTCTGGGAACGATACTACAAATAGTTAGCTCTGATTCCACCCCGCGAGCGAGGCTTTCTGCTTTCACCAACTCCGCCAACCGCCTGTACGAACTGAGGATGACCTCTGAACCCAGACGGCAGGAGTCATTGGTGCCGACATGAGCAACAATTTGCAGTCGGGTGCACCCAGTGCTCTCTATCGCCGCCGGTAGGGCCTCCTCCACATCTCGAATGAGACCCCCCGGCAAGCAGACAGAGTGAACACTGGCCTTCTTCCCCGACCTTTCCGCTATTTCCCTAAGGGGCTCCATCACCCGCCTAACGTTGGAGCTCCCAATAACTAATAAACCCCTCCCCCCGTGTGCCTGCTCGGACCTTGCTGAAGGAGCAGCCACATGTCCACTCACAGGCAGAGCGGGCGATGCCACACGGCCAGCCTCCACATTGACCCTCCGCCTCGTGCGCCGCGAACGCCGCTGAACCCGCCACTCCCCTTGGGGAGAGGGTGCCCAACCGCGCCCGGTACCCACGAAGATGTCTCGACAGCAGGGACAGTGGGTGAAGCATGTAACACCTGGGGTGTACCTTGCGACGCACCAGACTCCCCACTGCCGCTACACTCCGAGGCAGCAGTCTGAAGACGGCTGACCGCGGCCATCAACACGCTCAGCTGTTCGCGAAGAGTGGCCAGCTCCTCCTGCGTCCGTACACAGCAGCCACACATCCTATCCATTCTAAGAAATCAATTTACTATAGAGTGTTAATCAACTTCTAACTAGACTGCTAATTCACTAAAGGCGGTTGATTATTGACTTAACTGTGATTGCTAACCACTTCTTGTAGAAAACAAGGAAAATAGCACTACCTGTCTCTGGACTGTATTCAAAACAAACACTAGCACTACTAGCACTATGGCTGACTAAAGGGACTCTCTGACTGTATTCAAAACAAACACGAGATCTATGGAACACTTAATAGCACTCGACTATTAAAGCTTCCTAAAAGCAAAAACACGCAGAAGAAGAAGTGACAAGTAAGAAAAATAGAGTTAATACTTAAATTAAGGTAGCTCGCTGCACAGCAGACGTGAAGCAGACGGCGGTTAGGGCGACTCTGACACTACTGGCACTATGGCTGACTAAAGGGACTCTCTCTGACTGTATTCAAAACAAACACGAGATCTATGGAACACTTAATAGCACTCGACTATTAAAGCTTCCTAAAAGCAAAAACACGCAGAAGAATAAGTGACAAGTAAGAAAAATACAGTTAATACTTAAATTAAGGTAGCTCGCTGCACAGCAGACGTGAAGCAGACGGCGGTTAGCTTAGCAGCAGCAAACATAGGTCTCTTAGTCATGGTACAAAAAACAAAGTATATGGCGGTGTCACTGACTGGGTGTGTTACATGCGAAAAAGAACAATGTGTTAAACTTCTTATGAAGGAGCAATACAGGACTCTCTCGTCTGATGGATAGTCTGTTGGATATGGTCATCCTACAATACAGGTGATGAAACTTTACACTGGGCTGTGGAAACGACTTTGGTCATGAACCACTTGCTCCAGATGGATATATACTTGTATATTTAACAGGATGGGTGATTGCCATGAATGCACACTGAGAGACACAGATCTCCTTCGGGCTACCTGTATGTAGTTAGGAGATGTGCGGCGAAATCTTCGTCCTTCCTACGTGCCATGTATGATGTGTAGTCTTCCTAATTTTCCCAAAAAGAAACACCACCGTAGCTGCTCGTACGATGTCTTCTACTACCTTATGTTGCACGGAAAACTTCATTTTGCGCTGATCATACACGCTGTACACGGTTAGCGGAGCTGTGACACCATGTTTCTATTTCCACTGAGTGGTCAAAACGCGCTCTTGTCGCATTTACTCAGGTCGTCCTGTTTCCCCATAGGGTACAGAAGGTCTTAGATATACCGCTCTCTGACTTTCGTACAGGTCAGACTTAAATTGGGACGATCACATGGACTAGGTTGCAGGAAGGGCAGGGCAGAGACTTAAGAGCAGTTACAAGATGCAGAGGGACTGTCTAATAAACAGCGCTGGAGTCTTTGCCGTGTGGGATCCTTAGCAGATAGGTTCGAAAAAAAAAGGGTGACTAGTTTTGATATACGAGAGTGGCATGAATATGATTCACCAGTGGCTGTAACCATCAAAAGGCGTCTCTACAATATACGACTTGCGTACGAGGTAGAATGGACAGATTTGATTCCAAATCGCAGAGCCGGCCGGAGTGGCCGAGCGTTTCTAGGCGCTACAGTCTGGAACCGAGCGACCGCTACGGTCGCAGGTTCGAATCCTGCCTCGGGCATGGATGTGTGTGATGTCCTTAGGCTAGTTAGAATTAAGTAGTTCTTAGTTCTAGGGGACTGATGACCACAGCAGTTAAGTCCCATAGTGCTGAGAGCCCTTTGAACCATTTTGAACCAAATCGCAGACACCATTGCTACCGTGAAGCGTAATACTACAACTGACTCGTGTGTGTGGCTGTACACTCAATACCACTTTTTATGCAGGGTGACGGTAACATAGTCGCGACGATCGTGTTTTCAATACCGCCGCACTTACGCGGAATGTATGTTGTGGGCTGTGGTCAGCTTCAGATGTCATTTCTCAATAGTTCCTCAAAAAGAACATGGTGTTTCCTCCACAGATTCCTATTTCACCTACCTGGTGAGTGTACGACTACAGGAAAAAAATTACTCGCCATGCAAAGTGACTCCCATGATCCATTTAATTTCGAAATAACGAGGACATTCTGTGGTGATTGGTAGTTTTCGCATCAAAATAGTGGAAGCTTTTTCTTCCTGATTTTATGCAGGGTCGGTATGTCTCTGCTGATCATTTGTGAGCGGTGGTGGTACACTTCGCTGGACGTCACAAGATAATGAGATGCTACTGCAATCGATCATATAAACCTTACTGATTTTGCACATAAAACTAAAAGAAAATGGTCTTTGCCCATCTTCGTGTAAAGGGGATATTTATTATCGTCGAGAGTGTTTTTTTTCCTTTTTTTGAATAGTTGCTTTATTATAGGAGT
This sequence comes from Schistocerca gregaria, assembly GCF_023897955.1. Classification (NCBI taxonomy): domain Eukaryota; kingdom Metazoa; phylum Arthropoda; class Insecta; order Orthoptera; family Acrididae; genus Schistocerca; species Schistocerca gregaria. The sequence goes on from NC_064921.1 coordinate 581,148,117, forward strand.
CGAGTTGATGTGAAATAGTCCAGCGCAGAACGGCTGGCGATTTCCCTATGCGGCCGTCGCTCTCCCTTCGTCGGGACAGTGGTCATTTATCACGCTTCTGAGTGATGCCGGCTTCTCTCTTTGTACTGCAGGCACTGCGGAAGGGGCTTTCTGTTTTGCAAACAGCAGACTTTTGAAAAAGCCATCTGGAGTGTCCTCCAGATGGGTGGGGTTATGCCACTTAATTTCCCTTTTATGTTGTCTAGGACCGCCGCCAGAAGGCATGGCGCATATCGCTAGTGCAGTGGTGGGCCTGCAGCTATACGAGCGTTGGCAGAGAAACAGTAAAGCGCACCGGACACAACCACTCTCTATCTAGGAGGGGCGGTGCGTGGGGGCTCTGTCACTATATTTTAGCCGAGGAAGTTGCACTTCAGGCAGCCGTCCTTATATCTCCTATAGTTGAGTTGACTATACATGCTTTTGTTCAGGCATAGAGGCAACGCCTTAAGGCAGTGGCCGGATGATGTAAAGCTGAGTGCGGGCGGCCAGCTGGGCCATTCTCCAGAATTTTGTTGTTGTTCCAATGGGTTTCGGTTAGATTGCAAGAAAGAGTTGTTGATGTTAAATAAGAGTCTACTCCACCGCAGAACGAGAGACCTATTGGATGCTTTGGGGGCCTCCCTGGTCTGTGTCAGGTCACCTCCGCAGGTGCACCCTGCACATCGAGGAGAACGCACGATTAACTACTGCAGCCTCTGAAGTCTTTTAGGACGACGATTTACCCCAGTACATGTGCTACATTATAGCCCGTTCATTACGAGTGCAGTTTTTCCACAATTTTTCAATCAGTTGTGGTAGCATGTATTGGCTTCGATTACCTGGGCTGCAGCATGGTTTTTGAGCAGGCATCTCTAGCGCATTCTGACTTCAAACAGCGATAGATACTGTATGCGTACAGATAGTATACTTTTTAAACTCCTCTCTGTCCAACACGAGCATCTCGTCAGTTGAATGTATTTCCCACTAAAAGGAATAAAGATGGTACCTTACACCCCTGCCTTTTTCCTGCCAGCTTGTAGGTGTAGGGTAGAGTTTGTGTATGTCTGGCGGTAGTTTCGAGTGGTATTGCGAAATTCTTTCCCATCAGGATAACACCAGTTGTATGGTATCATCAGTTTTTGAGTTGTTTTGCGATTTTATGTTATATGGTTGTGTAATTATGCCCAATCTTTTTGATTAATACGTAATTACGATCGATATTTGCCTCAGTTTCCTGACAAAAATAAACAAAGCACACAAGCCTAACATTACTCTCCCGCAGCTGAACAGTTTCCATGTGTTGAGGGTGAACATGGGCTTTCAATCCAAGAGCACCACGATTCGAGTCCCAGAAAGGGTACCATCATTTCTAATTACCTGTCAATTCCAAGTGCCTCTGGTGGTTTAACTGTGTTAGTTGGGTACACTTGGGATTTCCACCCAGGAGGAGCAGGTTTCGAGTCCCAGAAAGGGAATTACCAACTTTAATTTTCCACCAATTCCCGGGTGTGTGTGTGTGTGGGAGGGAGAGGGGCGGGAAATCAGCACAGCCCTGGGACAAAGAAATTTCCACCAAAATTCGAAATTGCCACCAATAGTGTAGGTTCTGCGAGGAGGGGGGAGGTAGGAGGGGGAGGAGGGGACTAGGGTGCATGTGCAGCTGAGAAAAACACGTGACGTCATCTGGGGGCGTGGGTGGGGGGGGGGCGATTAATTGATGTGAGAGGTAAAAATTGTAGAGGGAGATGAGGTGGTGAATGCTGTAAGCAGATTCAGAAGCATGTAGATTGCAGTTGTTATTCGGAAATGAAGAGCCTTGTACAGGATAGAGAATCATGGGGAGCTGCAACAAACCAATCTTTGGACTGATCACAACAACAATAACAACAACAACAAGGCACACACACCACCTGTGCACAGCCGATCTTATTTGGTGTGTTGATTACATGCTCGTGCTACAAAAGAAGAAAGGAAAACTGGGATCAACGTCCCATCGAAGTCCAGGTCATTAGAGACTGTGTCAAGGATTGGGAGGAAACTGGTCGTACCCTTTCAATGGAACTGTCCCGGAATTTGCCTGGCGCGGTTTACTGTAACCACGGAAGACATAAATCTTGATGGTCGGACGCGGGTTTGAACCGCCGTCCTCCAGAATGCGAGCTCAGTGTGCCACCTCGCTCGATGCCCTAGCTGTAGAGAATCCGCTCATGTTATTTCATTTGAAACCTCTTCTACTTTTAATCTTGCTAGTAATCAAGTATTTAAAGATGTGACAGATGTGTGTTTCTTCGTTCTTTTACTAGCTTTAAACTGCTTTGACAAATGTAATCACTTATTTCAAGCTGAAACCTTAACGATTATTTATTTAATTTCAGTTATCTTTAACCAACTGGAATACGTCTTTTAAACGATGGTGCCAAATTTCCTTGTGGAGGCCTTAGGAAAATAAAAACAATTATTGTATTAAAACTTAGTCTTCTGGCGTCCAGTACTTACGCTTCCCTGCTCCTTGCAGTTGCTACCATGGTAAAAACCCTTCACCATATCAGTAACACGTAATCTGTCTGAAAATCATGGCTTTGCAGCATACAAAATTAGAAAAGCTCTCTTTAATTACCCATATTACAATAATAGGTTGATGCGTTGGTTGTGTGTCTCATACACGAATTAAGGCGACGCCATCTCTTCGGGACGTGTCACAGTCTGTATCATGTTGTAAGACGTCACACAAGTCGAAGACAGGCAACGCTGGTAATTGAACTGTTTTTAGTTTCATTTTTGCATGTACGAAAATTGGAAATCACATATCAACTCTTCAGTACATAGTTACTATATCTTCAGCACAAGTGATGTTTTCAACCCCTAGTCACAAATACTTCGGAGAACTTTGTTAAGGGAACTTATAGTAGTATAGTAGTCTAGTCTGACGCTCAGATGTACTTGAAGGTTGTCCATATAAAGATCGTAACTGGGGTGAGTACGTAGGATATGTCTTTTGCATTTTCTTTATTTATTTTTAGGGAAAATAACTGTGTATTTTACCATGGGGGCACTCTCAGTAATATGTCTCACCACACTGTATGCGACGAAAAGGAGAGTAACTTAATCGTTTCGTAGGACTTCAGCCTCAGATTGGACACTTTAACGGTTGTTTTTGCAGAAAATGTTGCTGATAATTTAAATTGTATGATAATCATTGGAAGCTCCTTTTCATGAAGTCGTAAAGTAAATTTAAAAGTATTATTATCAATTTTATACACACAGTGATTCAGCTAATCACTTTACCCGAGATGTTTCCTGACTGATTGAAGATATCGTACTTCCATTTTCATGCAAATGAACTGGGAAGAAGTCCTCATTAAATGATGTATATTCTCTTTTCGTAGTTATATTAATTACAAAGGTATTACCCTCAACGTTTCTTTTTTAAAGGGGAATGTAGTAAAATAACCCGCAAGTATCTTACAAGGGAAATCCGCCATAGGTCACTTTTTGATACAGTCGTAACTTGGCGGGGTGAAAGGTGGGTGAAAATAATGGGACATCTGTTTTGATTTAGGTGACAACACTAAATATGTACTTTACAAGAAAATGACGGTCGAAGTTTTGACGGCACTTCACCAATCCGCTCGCGCAGCATGTAAAAAAACTGAATTGAGAGCGCAGAGACTACTGAAGGAGACGAGGTACTGGCGGAAGTAAAGCAGTGTGGATGGGTTGTAAGTCTTCCTTGGGTAACTCATGCAGTAGAGTGCTTCCCTGCGAAAGGTAAAGGTCCCAAGTTCGAGTATCGGTCCAGCACACAGTTTTAATCTGGCAGGAAGTTTCAAGTTCCAGTCTTACATTGTTTTTTTTTTTTTTTTATCCCTCTCCCTCTCTCTTTCGTTGTCGCGAAAGTATGTGACATGAATACTTTTGTGGAATACAATGGAATTACTGACAAAAGAAGTAAGCATTTCAAATATTATTAAAAATAGCTTTTATCGTCACAACTAAGACGGAATAATGCTTTCCAGAGGACTGATACCAACAGTTTTTTTGTATCTAATAAGTCAGTGACCAATCTCGAGCCGGCCGGAGTGGCCGTGCGGTTCTAGGCGCTACAGTCTGGAACCGAGCGACCGCTACGGTAGCAGGTTCGAATCCTGCCTCTGGCATGGATGTGTGTGATGTCCTTAGGTTAGTTAGGTTTAATTAGTTCTAATTTCTAGGCGACTGATGACCACAGAAGTTAAGTCGTATACTGCTCAGAGCCATTTTGACAAATATGGTCCTCAATTCCAATAAGACGTAAACCAATCAACGGAACGGTAGCAAAATGTGTATGCAACAGTTACAAAAAGGTGGAGAGTTCACAGAAGAAGCCAATCATCACTTTTTGGACAGAAGTTTCCGACCTGACGTAAAAATGAATCCGTTTTTCTACATTAACTCGTGGGATGGGCAAAGCGATCACGACGTTTTCATTAGAAGCGAGTCCGCCAAAGTGCGCCCCTTTCCATTAATCCTACGACGTAAGTAGTGGGGCAACAAGGACGTCACCCCAAATCCAAGATGGCGGCCGTCACCCCAGTAGCGGCGTACCCCCAAGTACCGTTATCCAAGATGGCTGCCGTGACGCACATACATGTCACATGATGACGCCATTGACGTAATTCAAGATGTCCTGAAGATTGGGCAGTTTGACTACCTCCAGTAACCTTAGTCACATCGTCCTGGGAACTGGCTGGAAGTTTGAATTTTGGTGGGGAGATAGGTCAATTGGGCTACCTCTACTAATCTAAGAAAGTGGTGGGAAAGAAAGGCCACGTGGGCTACCTCCACTAACCTCTTCTTAGGAATTATAAGCAGTACCACCATCAATTGTCTTCGCCATCCTCTTGGAAAATTTTGCTGAGCGGAATTTTTATGGTGTCACCCCCACTAGAGGTTCCCCATTTAATTTGAATATAATTTTTATAAATTTGTTTAAATTTCTATACATTCCATTAAATGACTATATTTTTTTAATTTATTTAAATTTGTTTGAATTTGTTATCTACCTACATCATTACTTTCATGTTAGCGCAACGAGAGGCTGGGATATCGATATCTGTATTACATTTACTCATTCAGCTCTGAACATAAGTCTTTATTGAAACAATTAATAAGCAGTACTACCATCAAATGTGGTCGCCATCCTCTTCGAATTTCGAATTTCTTGCACTAATAGCTTACATTCAGTTCCAAAATAATTCTATACTTTTTTTGTTCGAACTACAAGAGGCTGAGATATCGATAGCTGTATTACATGTACTGGACATAAGTCTTTATTTAAAGAATTATACACAGTACCACCATCAACTCTGTTCACAAAATTTTGCTCTAACAGCTAAAGGGGAGGGGGGGGGGTTAGTATGGTCTTTTGATTCAATTCGAATATAATTTATTTAAATTTATTATCTACACCATTAGTTTTGTGTTACTGCCACAAGCTGCTGAGATATCAATACCTATATTACATACACTCATTAATCCTTGAATATATGGAGAGTATGGTCATGCTTTGCACAAGAGGCAATTGACCTAGTTCGTCCCTACTACAGTTCACTACACACGCCTACTAATAAATCAACCTAATCGAAGCCAGTGGGAGATCCTCGGCCTAAAAGACTGCCTTCTCATCCATACACAATCTCAAACTAAGAGATAGAGCTACTATGCTAACAGTCTCGCAGCACCTGCCTCATCGAAATGCCTCACAGCGAAAGCCCTGTTGTCCCTCTTAATCGACGCGGATCTGTAGTACTTGTATGTAGTTTGGGGGCACACCGCAATATGGTAGAAAAAATCACTGTCCTTCTAGCAGTTCCAGCTTCCACCAAATGGTCAAAACACAGTCATGTCACAGTAACACAGCTTAGCCTGTTTCTATATGGGTTGCAGAAGGTGGTAGATATATTTTCCCCTGACTCCTACTCGGTTGCAATTTAAATTGGAACGATAAGATTAATAAGGTGGAGAAATGGAAGCAGTTGCATGAGGGCTAACTAAAACTACGTTGGAATTTTACTGTAGCAGATTGGCTTGGGAAAGATGAGTTGTTTCGTGATATGAGAGTGGTAGAAATATGATTCATTAGTGGCTGTAATAAAGGACTTCTCCATAGGATCCTACGCCGGTATGTGCTTGAATTCGTGGACTTGATTCAAAATCGGATTCTGCATTTCTAGTGGGTAGCGTGGCACTATAGATCCGAAAAGCTAGTGTACATTTCTTACGACCTCAATCAGCACATTATACTCTACTTGTGATCCTCCTCAATCAAGAATTGCCTATAGCCCAGTAGATATATCATGGAACCTCTGACATGGTATAGAGGGAGAATGCTTTACAAATACTGGATAAATATCTAGCTGCAGTGGCTTGAGGGCGTTGAAAATATGGGCTTCAAACACATTTATTAGCAGAATAATTTTCTAAATTGGGAGCATCTGGTTTATAATGTATGTGTTTATGTTCTGAGATGAGTAAAGGATGACTTTGTCCAGTGGTAATAAAGACTTGGATTTGATGTGGAATACTGTGATAGCAATGGGATTAGTAAGTCAATTTACAAGAATGGTACAGATATTTCTATTTCCAGAGTCATAAGCAGGGTGTATTTCGGATACTTCGCTCATTGTCGAATATCATTCAATTGTAAGTATAGTGATCAACTATATATATATATATATATATATATATATATATATATATATATATATACTCCTGGAAATTGAAATAAGAACACCGTGAATTCATTGTCCCAGGAAGGAGAAACTTTTTTGACAAATTCCTGGGGTCAGATACATCACATGATCACACTGACAGAACCACAGGCACATAGACACAGGCAACAGAGCATCCACGATGTCGGCACTAGTACAGTGTATATCCACCTTTCGCAGCAATGCAGACTGCTATTCTCCCATGGAGACGATCGTAGAGATGCTGGATGTAGTCCTGTGCAACGGCTTGCCATGCCATTTCCACCTGGTGCCTCAGTTGGACCAGCGTTCGTGCTGGACGTGCAGACCGCATGAGACGAAGCTTCATCGTGTCCCAAACATGCTCAATGGGGGACAGATCCGGAGACCTTGCTGGCCAGGGTAGTTGACTTACACCTTCTAGAGCACGTTGGGTGGCATGGGATACATGCGGACGTGCATTGTCCTGTTGGAACAGCAAGTTCCCTTGCCGGTCTAGGAATGGTAGAACGATGGGTTCGATGACGGTTTGGATGTACCGTGCACTATTCAGTGTCCCCTCGACGATCACCAGAGGTGTACGGCCAGTGTAGGAGATCGCTCCCCACACCATGATGCCGGGTGTTGGCCCTTTGTGCCTCGGTCGTATGCAGTCCTGATTGTGGCGCTCACCTGAACGGCGCCAAACACGCATACGACCATCATTGGCACCAAGGCAGAAGCGACTCTCATCGCTGAAGACGACACGTCTCCATTCGTCCCTCCATTCACGCCTGTCGCGACACCACTGGAGGCGGGCTGCACGATGTTGGGGCGTGAGCGGAAGACGGCCTAACGGTGTGCGGGACCGTAGCCCAGCTTCATGGAGACGGTTGCGAATGGTTCTCGCCGATACCCCAGGAGCAACAGTGTCCCTAATTTGATGGGAAGTGGCGGTGCGGTCCCCTACGGCACTGCGTAGGATCCTACGGTCTTGGCGTGCATCCGTGCGTCGCTGCGGTCCGGTCCCAGGTCGACGGGCACGTGCACCTTCCGCCGACCACTGGCGACAACATCGATGTACTGTGGAGACCTCACGCCCCACGTGTTGAGCAATTCGGCGGTACGTCCACCCGGCCTCCCGCATGCCTACTATACGACCTCGCTCAAAGTCCGTCAACTGCACATACGGTTCACGTCCACGCTGTCGCGGCATGCTACCAGTGTTAAAGACTGCGATGGAGCTCCGTATGCCACGGCAAACTGGCTGACACTGACGGCGGCGGTGCACAAATGCTGCGCAGCTAGCGCCATTCGACGGCCAACACCGCGGTTCCTGGTGTGTCCGCTGTGCCGTGCGTGTGATCATTGCTTGTACAGCCCTCTCGCAGTGTCCGGAGCAAGTATGGTGGGTCTGACACACCGGTGTCAATGTGTTCTTTTTTCCATTTCCAGGAGTGTATGTTCGATTTGGTAGGATTATTCTGTCTGTGTGTGACCTGTGGTGGGAATGATTCAAGTTTCCCACTAACAGTGGGAGGCCATCCGAATGGAGAGGGCTGTTGCAGTGCAGGAATGCGTTTGACTTACGGTGTAGTCGTCTGACGACCGAATAGCGAACTAGCATGTAGTATGTGTAGGACAGCTTTAGTGATCAAGTGGAAACTTGACAAGATTGAATATGGATGTGTGTTTGCAGTGGGTCATTAAAATTGTTCGGTCGAATGCTTCTTCGCATTTGAGTTCTTTATTTAGTTGAAAGGAGGTCAATTGTGGTGTGTGCATCTAGCAGGTGGAAGACACGTTTGCCGGTTGTCTGGATATGAGAAAGACGTTATTTGACTTTGTAAATTGTAGGGCGTGATTTGGAATCTGCTAAATTACGGAAATCTGTATTCGTGTGTGGAAATATCGGTTTAGACATAAATGTGTTTGCAGAAGTGATGAGTTTCTAAGTTGAACGTGAAAAACTATATAGACTTTTGCTCATAAAACTGGACTTTGCCTATTTATTGCTATCGGAAACGTGTTGATTTATTATAGGAGGGAAGCTGATGTCAAATAAGTAATAATAATAATCGAATGCTGAACGGTGGCTCTCGTCCGCCCCTGCGCCAGTGTACTACGCGACGTAAAAACAAAGTCCGTGAACGCAAGGCGTTGTGGGGCTGTGCCAGCGATGGTTAGTAGCCATTAGGGACAACCAGGATGCATTTGGAGGGAAAGCAGGGCTGTCGCTGTGAGGCATTTCGGCGAGGCAGGTGCCGAGAGACTGATAGTGTAGTAGCTCAATCTCTTAATTTGTGATTGTATATGGATGAGAAGGCAGTCTTTTAGGATGAGCCTCTCCCACTGGCTTCGGTTAGGGTGATTTATTAGCAGGCATGTGTAGTGAACTGTAGTAGGGCGAACTAGGTCACTTGCCTCTTGTGCAATGCATGACTGTACCTCCATATGTTCAAGCATTAATGAGTGTATGTAATACAGCTATTGATATGTCAGCCGCTTATGGCAGTAACACAAAACTAATGATGTAGATAATAAATTTAAATAAAATTATATTAAAATTGAATCGAAAGACCATGCTACCCTCCCCCCCCTCCCCTTTAGCTGTTAGAGCAAAATTTTGTGGACAGAGTTGATGGTGGTACTGTGTATAATTCTTTAAATAAAGACTTATGTCCAGTACATGTAATACAGCTATCGATATCTCAACCTCTTGTAGATATAACAAAACAATTTATAGAAATTATACTGGAATTGAATGTAAGCTATTAGAATAAGAAATTGAAATTCGAAGAGGATGGCGACTGCACTTGATGGTGGTACTGCTTATAATTGTTTAAATAAAGACTTATGTCCAGTTTCTAGGAAGAGGTTTGTGGAGGTAGCCCAAGTGCCCTTTCTTTCCCACCATTTTCTTAGGTTAGTATAGGTAGTCCAACCAAAATTCAAACTTCCAGCCAGTTCCCAGGATGATGTGACTTAGGTAAGTGGAGGTAGTCCAACTGCCCTATCTTCACGCCATCTTGAATGACATCAATGGCGTCATCAGCTGACGTCATGTGACGTCACGTACTTGCGCCACGACAGCCATCTTGGATAACGCTACTTTGGGGCAGACGTCGCCATCTTGGATATGGATTGACGTCCTTGTTGCCCCTCTACTGACGTATTCTTTTAGTTACAGATAAAGAATGACATTCACCAATTACAGAAGTGCCATATTTTCATTGCACAACAAAGGGAAATCACTAGTAGAAGTGGTGCAATTAAAATACACATCTTGGCTCATAATAAACTGCAGCTCCAGATTTCGGAAAAATGTTGCGACATGCTTAGTTGGCCGCAAAATTATTGCCAGACCGCGGAGTATTCAGTATCGTTAACAAGTTTGCTTTTGCTAGTATTCACACTAAGAAATCTGACTGTGGCGTTGGGTGTTTTTGAATATTGCTTGTGCCCCTCCGATTCTTCATGCTGTCAATGTCTGATAATAGATACCATCGGAGGAACGTACTCGTTCTCATGAAACATGAAAGTACAAATAAACAAGTTGTTAATTTTCAATTATATAATATTATACAAGATTTGTGATGACGAAATCATTTTTAATTCGACATGAAATGGTCATTTCTTTTGTGGATATTTCCATTGTATTTCACGATGTTAAGAAAAAATGTTGGTGTCTCATACTTCCACGACAGCAAAAGAGAGAAAAATAACATAAGACTGAATTTTAAGACGGGGTGCAAAAATTAAAAGCTGTGCTCCTAACCATAGCGCTACCATCTCACCTTAGATAAGTGGTTCCCAAGTTTTCTTAGACCATTAGCTAATGTCTGACTGCTGAGTGCACTAAGATATTAGCTAGCACAGCCACCCTCCCCCGCTCTCTGTCATCTGTTGCCCCCTCCACTTCCCCACATCACCACCAGCTTTAGCACCAAACTAAACTGTACAATGAAAGCCCTTATGTAGTTACAGCTGTGTTGTGCTGTCAATGAATTTATTTATCTCTTTTGAAGCGAGTAATGAAGCAATTTCTACACTACTACCAGTACTATTACAGCTTGGAGAAGACATTTTCCTCAGATATTTAGCATTTGTTATGTATATGTCTCACTTTTATCATTCGTGACGTATGGTAAGAAGCACAACATACGTGTGTAGCTAGTGGACTATGTGAAGAAGCGTAACCTCCACCACATTAATGCTACAAACTGAGGAGACGTAAGTATTGATAAATTATACACTGAAGCGCCAAAGAGCCTGGTATACGAATGCGTATTCAAATACAGAAATATCTAAACAGGCGGAATACGGTGCTGCTGTCGGCAAAGCCTATATAAGACAACAAGTGTCTGGAGCAGTTTTTAGATCGGTTAATGCTGCTACAATGGCAGCTTATCAAGATTTAAATGAGTGTGAACGTAGTGTTATAGTCGGCGCACGAGCAATGGGGCACAGCATCGCCGAGGTAGCGATGAAGTGGGGATTTTCCCGACTGACCGTTTCACGAGAGTACGGTGATTATCAAGAATCCGGCAAAAACATAAAATCTCCGACATCGCTGCGGTCGGGAAAAGATCATGCAAGAAACAAACCAACGACAACTGAAGAGAATTTCAGTGCCTGCCTATCAACAAGTGTCAGCGTGCGAACTATTCAAGGAAACATAATCGATATGGCCTTTCGGAGCCGAAGGCCCACCGAGTACCCTTGGTCACTGCCTTGATCACAAAGCTTTACCCCTCGCCTGGGCCCGTCAACACCGGCATTGGACTGTTGATTACTGGAAACATGTTGCCTGGTCGGACGAGTCTCGTTTTAAATTGTATCGAGCGGATGGACGTATACGGGTATGGAGACAACTTCATGAATCCATGAACCCTGCATGTCAGCAGGGGACTGTTCAAGTTGGTGGAGGCTCTGTAATGGCGTGTACAATTGGAGTGGTATGTAACCCCTGATACGTCCAGATGCGATATTGACAGGTGAAACGCACGTAAGCGTCCTGTCTGTTTACTTGCATCCATTCATGTCTATTTTGAATGCCGATGGACTTAGGAAATTTCAGCACGACAATGCGACACCCCACAGGCCCGGAATTGCTACAGAATTGCTCCTGGAACATTCTTATGAGTTGTAACTTATCCGCTGACCACCAAACTCCCAAGAAATGAATATTATTGAGCATATATGGGATGCCTTGTAATGTGCTGCTCAGAAAAGATCTCCACACCCTCGTACTCTTATGCGTTTATGGACAGCCCTGCAGGATTCGTGGCGTCAGTTCCCTCCAGCGCTTCTTCAGACATTACTCGAGACCATGCCACGTCGTGTTGCGGCAATTCTGCTCATGGAAGCCCTACTCGATATTTGGCAGGTGTACCAGTTCCTTTGGCTCTTCAGTGTAGTTTCTTTTTGTTTGTGTCAGATGTTTATTTTTTAAGCTAATCAGCACTCGACACCCGTGAACAGCACAGGCATAATGGAAGCCACTTTCCCACTGTGCCGCTTTTACATCGTCATCGAGTCACAGCAACATCTTGGAGTCTCCTTATCCGACGTGACGTATTGTATATAAAAATTAGTGAAAATACTTTTGTACTTTGGTTCATCCGCCCCTACAAATGTCGTTTTATGCAATGTGAAATATTGTTTGTGGCCTTGGAAAACCACACTTGAGATTTACATACTCTCTCGCTCGTTGCGTACCCATTACACGTGCCACAGAGAAAACGAAGAGGATGTTTTGTAGGAAATTTAATTTAGTATATTTTGTATTCGCATACGCTTACGCTGGACGCTACGGTTTTTGAGTTATTTAAGAAAAACGTACAAAAGTGACGTTTAGACGCACGTTTACTCCCACGCTCATGCCTCACCAGTTAGGATTTCTAGGGTTTGACTTTTTGCAACAACGTCATAACATAATTCATCTTCAACGACATGTAGTGGAACTTAGAGGAAAGATTTTCCGACTCAATGATGGTCCGTCGCAAGGAATGTCTCAATGTACAAAACAATCCAGTTACATCGCGAGCAATGACATTAAGGCTAGATACACATGACTGTGTGTCATGAGGCACCGGAAAGTCGCTGTGGGTAAATGTGGAGCCTGAATTACCAGTTGATACGTTATGTATAATGGAACTGCTATAAGCTAGTGAAATACTGGTTGCGGTATATTGTGAAAGAGAGTATTGTAAGTGTACAATAGATGGACGGCGGCAAAGTAGTACCCGTCAATGACGATAACTTTGACACCGAAGAAGTTAATTTGTTAAAAGGATTGTTATTGGCTACAATGGAGATTGCGGATGAGGAAGATTGCAGCCGCCAAGCCGACAGGACGCGCAGCAGACCAGCAGCAGCACTTGTGTGATAAACTATAAATTAATTTAGTCTTTGCGTGCTTCTGCAAAGAAGTAAACTCTACGTGTGTATTTTACTGTGTAGACTAGCGGTTAGAAAATTAATCGGAGTTTTTTGTTTTTGCCTAAATCTTGTGAATGTCGTTGTGTAGGGCGGCTTCCCAGTGTAAATTTTCCGTGTAGAGAAATTTATTTCTGTTTAGCTTGCGGTCTCAGAGTTCAGTGAGAAATTTGCAAACCAACTTAGTGTTTCTTTATTCTCATTTGGTATATCTTCAAATTCAGCAGCGCCATTTGAGACCTTATATCTATTTTATACACAGTGCGGTATGACTACGGACTGTGCTGGTTGTGAGCTGCCACAAGGAGAATTGGCTGCTGTCCGTAAACAACTGTAAGCTGCGTTGTCTGCCGTCCACAAGCTTCTAGCTAATGCTCAAATTTGCGGTGACGTCTGGGCGCCAGTGAAAAGACCTGCGACACCTTTGGTGTCACTGGAATCCCCTGGTGACCCCGACGTCACTGCGGCTTCAGATACGCAACATCTGACCGGTCCGTCCTCACTCCGAATGGGTGGCAGACTGTGGTGGATTCGCGTGTCAACGGACGGAAGGCGTAAGAGGGAGCATGCCGTGGAGTTGGCTCCCTACGTCTTAGCATTGGGAGCTCCAATATAAAGAGGGTGATGGAGTTCCTGAGGCAGATAGCAGCCAAGGCAAGAAAGACTTTCAATGTGCATTCGGTATGTTTGCCGGGAGGTCTCATCCGTGATGTGGAGGGGGCCCTGCCGGCGGCTATCGAGCCCGCTGGGTGCAACCGACTGCATGTAGTGGCACATGTCGGCACGAATGAAGCTTGCCGCTTGGGCTCTGAGGCCATCCTCGGCTCCTTTCGGCGTCTGGCTGATTTGGTGAAGACAACTAGCAACGTACGCGGGGTGCAGGCTAAGCGGTCTCTTTGATACATCGTACCCAGGGTTGATCGCGCTCCTCTAGTTTGGAGGAGGCTCAGACTGCTCTGATACGGTGTCGAATGCGAATTTCTCGACCTCCGTTACTGGGTGCAGAATTGTAGGGTTCTCCTTAATAGGTCAGGCGTGCACACGCGGGAAGCGGCTACTAGGCTAGTGGAGTACGTGTGGCGTGCACATGGGGCGTTTTTAGTTTAAGGGACCCCTCTCTTGGGAGCAAACACGATTTCCCTGTTAAATCAGCCACAGCGACCTCAGAGAATCTTGGTCCTCGCAGATCAGACATAGAAAAGATTAATATAATGAAATTACAATGGAATGAATGCCCCTAGCTGCATACAGGCGTTGATATATGAAAACGGGGACAGTTGAAAATGTGTGCCCCGAGCGGGACTCGAACCCGAGATGTCCTGCTTACACTATTCTCATAGTGCCCCTGTCCATTATACTCGTTACTCGCGTCTTTTTGCCGACTCCCGTGAAGAGTTTGGGCACTGTGCATCTGCACAGAAGAAGATGGTCAAATGGCCGGTGAGCCTTAACTAAGTATACATATGAAGATGGCATCTCTATTTTCGAACATGTTCGAAAGAACAGATACCCTGTGTGTGTGTGTGTGTGTGTGTGTGTGTGTGTGTGTGTGTGTGTGTGTGTGTTAATATGATTTCAGTAAACTGTAGGGGCATCCAAGGAAAGGAATTAGTATCGCTAATGTACAGATAATATTGGGAACAGAAAGTTGGTTGAAGCCAGACGAAAATGGCAACAAAATCCTAAGTTAAGACTGGAATGTTTATCGGAAGGGTAGCTTAGTCGCCAATGATGGTAGCGTGTTTATTGCAGTAAAATAGTTCAATAAAATCTAGCGAGGTTATCACGGATTCCGAATGTGAATTAATCTCGGTCAAAATTGACTATCAAAGAACGGTCAAAAATGGTGATCGGATACTTCTATAGTCAACCTGGGTCAGGATCTGTAGTTGTAGAGTGCTTCAGACAGAGCTTGAAGAATATCATTAGAAATTTTCTTGATCATATGGGGTGCCTTCAGCTTGCCAGGTATAGATTGGGAGTGTTATGCCATCAAAACTGGTGCCAGAGACAGGGATTCGTGTGGCAGTGTTCTGGATGTCTTGTCCGAAATTTACCTTGAGCAGATAGTTAGAGAACCAACTTATGAAGGAAACATCTTAGACCTCCTGACAACAAAGACACCTGAACTTACTGAATCAGTTAGCGTTGGAAATGGCATCAGTGATCATAAGGCTGTGAAAGCACGTATCACGACGGGTCCTACAAAGAATGTTAAGAAAGTAGGAAGATATATTTGCCCAGCAAGGGTGACAGGATACTAATTTCAGAATATCTCAGCAGTCAGCATCAAATATTCGGTGATGGTTACGAAGATGTGGGGAACAAATGGAAAAATTCAAATGCATCGTTCAATATGCGCTAGGCAAGTATGTTCCGCGTAAGGTTTTAAGCTGTGTGAAAGATCCACCATGGTTTAATAGCCGTGTTAGAAAAGCGCTACGTAAGCAAATAGCACTTCCTCTCGGATTCAAGAGAAGTAAAAACCTAGCTGACAAACAAAACCTGAACAAAGCGAAAATGAGCGTAAGGAGAGCAATGGGAGAAGCGTTCAATGATTCGTTGTCAACCGACCTGAGTAAAAACCCCTACAGATTTTGGTCGTATGTAAAATCAGTAAGTGGATCAAAATCATCTATTCATTCCCTCAGCGACCACACCGGCACCGAAACGGAAGATAACAGAGAGAAGGCCGAAATACTGAATTCAGTCTTCGGAAGTTGTTTCACCGCGGAAGATGGTAACACTGTCCCTCCTTTCAATCGTCGTACGAACATCGAAATGTAGATATTGAGATAACCGATCGCTTTGTAGTGGAAAGGCATCATGACCAGATGAGATACCTATAAGATTCTATGAAGATTATGCGAAAGAACTTGCTCCTCTTCTAACAGTAATTGATCGTATACCGCTTGAGCAACGGAAGATACCGAACGACTGGAACAAGCGCGGGTCATTCCCGTTTTTAAGAAATGCCGTAAGACAGATCCATACAATTATAGACCTATATCGTTGACGTCAATCTATTGTAGAATTATGGAACATGCTTTATGCTCAATATTATGATGTTTTTGGAAAATGAACAGCTCCTCTATGAAAATCAACATGGATTCCGCAAACAGAGATTCTGAGAAACTCATCTCGCTCTGTTCCTCCATGAGATCCACCGCGCAGTGGACAACGGCGCTCAAGTTGATGCCGCGTTCCTTGATTTCAGTAAGGCATTTGCCACCTCCAGCATTGGCGTTTAATGACAAAAATACGAGCTTACTGGGTATGGGAGCAGACCTCCGATGGGGATCAAGACATTCTTGCAGATAGAACTCAACACGTTACTCTTATCGGAACTAAATCTCAGGAGTAATGGTAATATCCGGGGTACCACAGGAAAGTGTGATAGGACCGTTTCTGTTCACAATATATATAAATGATCTAGTAGGAAGCGTCGGATGCTCTTTAAGGCTATTCGCAGATGACGCAGTTGTTTATACCAAAGTAGCAACGCCAGAAGATAGTAAGAATTTGCTGAACGACCTGCAGGGAATTGATGAATGGTTCAGACTCTGGCAGTTGACCCTGAACGTAAATAACATATTGTTCATAAGTAGGAAAAGAAATCCACTACTGTACAGTTACACTATTGATGACAAACAGCTGGAGACAGCGTCTGCCGTAAAATATCCAGGCGTAACTATCCGGAGCGACCTTTAGTGGAATGTCCATATAAAACAGATAGTGGGAAAAGCAGACACCAGACTCAGATTCATCGGAAGAATCTTAAGGAAATGTAACTCATCCACGCAGAATGTGGCTTATAAGGCGCTTGTACGGCCGATTCTTGAGTACTGTTCATCTATCTGGGATCCCTATCAGGTAGGGCTGATAGACGAGATAGAGAAGATCCAAAGAAGAGCAGCGCGTTTCGTCACGGGATCGTTTAGCTGGCCAGAGAGCGTTATGGAGATGCTAAACAAATTCCACTGGCAGACGTTATAAGAGAGATTTTGCGCATCACGGAAAGATTTACTGCCGGCCGTTGTGACCGAGCGGGTCTACGCGCTTCAGTCCAGAACCGCTCTCCTGCTACGGTCGCAGGTTCGAATCCTGCCTCGGGCATGGATGTGTGTGATGTACTTATTAGTTAGGTTTAGGTAGTTCTAAGTCTAGAGGACTGATAACCTCAGATGTTAAGTCCCATAGTGCTTAGAGCCATTTGAACCATTTGCAGAGATTTACGACTGAAATTTCGGGACAGCACTTTCCAGGAGGAGTCAGACAACATATTACTTTCCCCACATACATCTCGCGTATTGACCACGAGGAGAAAATTCGAGATCCAATACAGAGGCTTACCGACAATCACTATTCGTGAGTAGAACAGGTTTGGAGGGATCAGATAGTTGTACGGAAAGCACCCTCCAGCACACACCCTTATGTGGCTTGCGGAGTATGATGTAGATGTATTGATTGTGCTGGTACGCTACCAGCATAGTCGGTATTTCGCTAGCATTTTTAACTTAAACGTACTACTGAGGGCACCGAAAGAAAAAAATACTTTTGTAAACGTTACACTAAAACTAATTAGGTGGACAATTGGATACAAACTTAACCCTTACAAGCACATTAATTTCATAGTCAGAAGGTATGAAGAATACAACGACGTAATTGTTTATTTTGTGCTGTTAAAATTTATAAAACTGTTAGGTAAAATTTACACAAACGTCAATTTTGCAATTTGTAAGTGCTCGTGTAGGCCGATAACATAATAAAGCTGATGGCTAAATAAGGCCAGTCAATGAAGACCAAAAAGGTTGAATGTGGACAACAATTCGTACAGTCGTAAATTTTTGTACAGTGGTAGAAGGGAGTGCCATGAACCAAGTACCAGAAATGCTGACCAGTCGGGGTGCCTTTGAATGTTACTTTTGTAAGATTTTCTTGAACAACTCAAAAACTACATTAAATTTACTCAAAGTTCCGTTCATTTTTTCTGTAGGATTAATGGGTTTGCACGTACCAAGCGAGAGAATTTGAAAATCTCTCGCGTATTTTTTGAAAACCAGGATATAACATTGTGGGTTGCATAAAACGACCTCCTGAGAACCAATTAATGATGACCCATTTCAGTCAGTCTGAGACGTGACACATGAAATTATTTGTGACCAGTCAACCTACATTTGCCTCTTCTATTCTAAAGCAAAAGAAAAAGTACTGTATATGGGAACTGCACGATCTAAATGAAAACCACATAAATCATTTGACGTTTGCGCACCTATGTTTATTTCATGCACAGAATCGTCGTCCCTTTCCAAGATTTATCCTTTTATTAGGAAATGCTTCACACTTATTGCTAACAGTTCCGATACTTGGTGACCAATACTGAATAAAAGACAGATGTAAGTTTAGCACAAAGCGCTGCTTCAACACGATAATGCTCGCCCACATGAGGCTGACACGACTGCAGGGTGTCCCAGGAGGAATGGTAAATATTCAGGGATATAACAGGAGCGATCATTCGAAGCAAAAAAAATGTCTAACAAACATCGTCTCTAAAGAACTTATCTTAAGAGCTATGAGCACTTGTTCTGTAGAGGAGACGCGTTTCACAGGAGTGAAGATGAACAACTGCTCATAGCTCTTAAGGCATGCGTTTTAGAGCTCATGTTTAATGAACAATTTTTCATGTTTTGGTCCATACTACCACCTTTTACACTAGGGAAAGCGAAGGGCTTGCGGCTTCGTTCCACGGTATCGAAGATGAAGCGCACATACCTTTCAAAATATGTATTTTAGACCTCATGTTTACAAGATGTTTTTTTGCTTAGTGATCGTTCCTGTGATATCCCTCAATATTGACCATTCCTCCTCGAACACCCTGTATATCTACCACTGAAGAGCTTCGTTGGTAGAAGCAAGGCTTCAAATTCCTGACTAGCGTAATCTGATTTAGATTTTCCGATGATTCCTCAAATTAATTCCGGGTGAATGCAGCGATGGGTTTAACGGAAATGACACTGTTGGTTCCCTGTCCCATTCTTGGCCAATACGAACTTGTGTCATAGTCGGGGCGTTAAGTGCTGATATTTTACTTCTCACACTTGGCTTGACGACTTTTTCGAGTCCAAATAAGCAGTTTTCGTTACATGTACAATCCAGAAACCATCTGCCATAAGCAGAATGTTCCGTACAATGGAGTGTAATTCATTACATATTATTTTGTGAGTGTTGTTAATCTTAAACGATAGGAAGATACCGCAATACAATTGTAATTTGTTATTTAAACTTCCTAAAAAATACATAATGTAAAAACTGAAAAAATTATTGATTAATTTATAACACTGTGAAATATGTTAAAATTCCAAAATCTAAGTAGCGTACTGTTTTCTAATAAAGTATTTTATTACGAGCACACAGAAATTAGAAGACTGGTTATAAATTACTTTGTTGTTTTATTACTTATTGACCTATCCAAATTTTTAGTTACTGTACACTGAAATGTTAAATTCAGTAACATATTGGCAGCAGAGATAATATAAGTGACTGAAAAAACAAAGTTACCATCAATAACCAAGTGTAATCTAAGACACAATTGGCAGTCATAGGTATTCACAAAGGGGGCGGGGTGATTTCAAGAGGGAGCAATTGTTGCTCGCTCCATCATTCTGGAGCACAGTTTTTAGTCTTATACTTACTGGATCACCATCGATTCTCTGTAATAGAAAATTTGTTTATTGTGGCGTGATCTGTACCAAAACTAAAAAAAATAATTTGTTTCAAAAATAGCAGTTATAGAATTTAGCAATCTTCCACATCCCAGGAAAATTTACTGCAGATGCCTATGTTAGCTCGGCACAGTTAAAATTTAATTTTCTTCTAAGAAAGCTAACTTTAAAGTTTTCAATCATGTCGATCTGCATGTAAGGTGACAGTTGATTATCAGGTACTTGAGATTTAAGAAACCCATCTGGAAAAGATACAAGATTATTTCACTCAGTGTATGTGAACCATGTTGCAGTGCACATAGGTTTGTACTGTCAAATCACAGCAAGGAAACTATTTATTACATGAAGCGAGAAGTGGTGGGACAACAGATCACATGCCACAACATTGCTTTCAAATCGTCTGCATGTCTTAAGATGCACATTGTTTATATACAAGAATCTATTTGTTTATTTATAAAGATTCTTTGTGTAGATGCTACTATACTTTTACACTTAAGTATTTCATATTGTGCGAAAAATGCTAGTATATTGTTTGTTGCATACGGGGAAAATTTACTAACCACAAATATTACAATTAATAAGATTCTGGAATAACTTGTGTACTATATACGTCAACTTTACACGCAGAGAAAATAATTTTCTTAGACGACAACAATACACACTGCAGACAGAAAACAATTTCATTGTGCATATTTTTCTCCGCGTATCACTGTTAGCTACAGATTGTGGTGCAAAGTCACATCAGGAATGCCAGCCACAGCAGTGAAAAACCAAGGAATACATTAAAAACAATTTTAAAACACAAAGAAGAATTATGAGCATTCGTTGCAAAGTTAATGTTTATTGTAGCAATTTTTTAGCATTCAAAGCAAAAACTAAACGATACAAGAACAGTTACCAGCGTAGCGGCTGCTAAAATTTTCATGGGCGTTGGCTTTACATAAGCTGAATATTTTGTATTGTGACTCTGATTAGAGTGAACAGCCTGATGCAGCTACCTACCTTCCGCTGCGTTTAGTGCCAGGCTGATGCCATCAGAGTTGCCAGACATGTCTGCCTCCCTCCGTTGGCGCGAAGGGTGTGACGCGATTCTGCGTGGAAGACCCTACATATAGGGTGCGCGGGGCTGCTGAGAGAAGCGCTGCGGGCCGTGGACTGCCATCTGCTGCCGAGCAGAGGAACTAACGTTCGAAGGCAGACGCGCGATTGTTCTGCAAACGGCTGCGCGACCTACGGCCGTGTCGCTGAAACACTCATTATTGCATCGCGCGGGTAACATAAAGGGTAACGTTGAAGCGACGGCTACACGCCTGCTGCTGCTACCAGCGCCGAGTTGTCAGATAAAAAAGATTCCTCGGTGACTGTGTGGACATGCAGGCCTATATATTAGGTTGGTACATAAATTCGTAGCGTTTTTGTTTTGCACCTTAGTATTCCAGTTGCTATGGATTTATTTATCGATTGCTATTTTTTATTTGTATTTCATTGTTGCTATCTGAGTTTACATGTTGTCATTTTATCATTTGGAGATAGTGAGTGAGGCTATGGACGCTAAAAAATGGAGTGCCAAGTGTAGAAATCGGAAAATGTCCGATGAAGTCTTCAGTTTGAGTGCAATAAGGGGGTTACAGTAGCGTAGGCAGCTAGAAGCATTTGCGCTATGTACAGTAGTGGACAAAACGAGCGAGACCCCTCGCCTTTTCGTTATGCTGATCCGCACAGCTTTAAAGTCTGCTACACAGCATAACAGGCAAGGCGACGAAGTGCTACCAACATACTATGCAAGTTCGCTCAGCTGATGTGCTGAGATAGCTAGCACTGGAGAAACTCGCACTTCGAAGACACAACAGCATCGTCTGCCACCACTTCGTGAAAAACGAAATACCTCAAGTATAAGCCAATGTGTTGTATTCGCATATCTGTGACTATGACTTGGATCTAAATTGTGGTTATGGATAGTACATATGCTCAGATTGCAAATCTAACATAATGAATAAAGACAAGGAGAAACGAATTAGGCGTCCTTCCTCTTCCGTAACATCAAATATATTTTAGTTATTCTTTATTAAAAGAACTGCACAGAAAATCATTCACCAGAAGTGAATAACTTTTTAGTAACACGAGATGATATTAGCAGCTTGCCGGCGCGGGTTAGTTCAACGGTGTCAAATCGCGGACCGTGTGGCTCCTTGCGCCGTCAGTTCGAATCCTTCCCCGGGCATGGACTTGTGTTAGGTCTAGGGGACTGATGGCCTAAGCAGTTTGGTGGCATAGTGCTTAGTCATGTTTCGACCTTTCGCGTAAATTTTCGTTACATAAACGGCCGTATCTTTAGATAGCGTTGACATAGCTCACTTTTTTACACCACCAAGGGACCGTATACCGCAGGAAGTGCGATACATTTCCGCTTATTATGTCCACCTGTACTCGAGGTAAACGGGTTTCAAGGGTTGGGTAGACAGATAGACGGTCAAGAAAGTGAGACTAGTAGGGTTCCCCGTTTTACGTAACGAAATCCTAACAACGTAAATAGCTACCACAGCTACTGAAGATGAGAGCCGCATAATAATTTCCCCTACTCTTTATTAGAAATGTTCCAGTTGCAGTCGATATATCAGCATATTAATCGTAGCTAAGCTTTGGTTCAAATCACGTTTACAGGAATGCAAAAAAAAATCCATTTGCCTACATACGTAGTAATTCAGATCCCACTATTAATGCCACCGCGTTTTAGTTGTTCGAGCATTGCCATTGCTAGCTACCTTAAGGAACACTTCGGCTAATGAACCTTTTCTGGCTGTGGCACGTCTAACGGAGAATTCTAAACATTGTATAATACGTTTGGTAGCTACGTCGCCGTTTATTTCCTGGGTTGGTGCAGAATTATCCTACTAAATTTACTGCCTAATAACAGTTTTTTGTTATTTCGATAAACATCCCGAATGATTGTCACATAAGCGGTGACATGAAGTAGACAATTCATGTTTCTGAGTCCAGAAAGCTCTGTGCAACAGAAACTGCAGATAATTTTGCCATTTTCATTGCGAAATTGCCGGTGTATTCATGTCTGGGGTAATAATAGAGGGATGTTTGTCTGGGTTGTCTGCTAGCGTAGTGAAATGTGTTTGGTACCGCAAGGTAGGTCTGGTTTGTTTTCGGTTCTAATCTCGATGGAGGCAGATAGACTATCAGTAAAGGAATTTTAAGAAATTCTCGCACCCCCAATACGTTTTATTACTACCTTTATTCTGTACCGGTGCCCCAAGGATGTCGAATGAAACTCTTGTAGAATTTCATACTTGTTACTACCTACTTTTTCCGCTTCTGTCAATAACTGAATTGACTTAAGTGTGGCACTGAATGATTTTTAACTGAATTTCTTTATGAATCTTCACGCATTGCTAAATTTGCACATTTTCGTGGTAGGTCAACAACGGTAATCCAGTATGACTGGTCTGAACGTTGACACAGGCCATTTCTCGGCCGAATGTGCATAATATTTTGATAATTCGTAACGATCTGGGATACTTTCTCTTACTAAAACAGTTAAGTTATCTAGATAAGCTGAAATTCATTTTCATTAGTGCAGTTCATACTAATTAGCGTTTTTCTTTCATTTATATCTTATAGGTGTTGAGGTTAAGACACTAATCAGCATTGATATATTCTTACGCATAATTGAAAATAGTCTGACAAATTTCGGATATTTCCAGAAGGAGATCACTCTGCAGCGGAGTGTGCGCTGATATGAAACTTCCTGGCAGATTAAAACTGTGTGCCGGACCGAGACTCGAACTCGGGACCTTTGCCTTTCGCGGGCAAGTGCTCTACCAACTGAGCTACCCAATCACGCTTGAGGACGGGGCGTGAGTCGTACTTGGGTAGCTCTGTTGGTAGAGCATTTGCCCGCGAAAGGAAAAGGTCCCGAGTTCGAGTCTCGGTCCGGCCCACGGTTTTAATCTGCCAGGAAGTTTCAAATTTCGGATAATATTTCAATTTAACGTCTGTGCATAGTATGTTGGTAGCACTTCGTCGCCTTGCCCGTTATGCTGTGTAGCAGACTTAAAAGCTGTGCGGATCAGCATAACGAAAAGGCGAGGGGTCTCGCTCATTTTGTCCACGACTGTACAGGGACAATGCCATTGTACAAGCATGGCAAGAAAATGGTTTTTTCGTTTTATGAAGGAGTGTTTTGTCATTAGTGACTCTCTACGTTCAGGGAGACATTCGGGATTTGATGAAGATCGCTTAAGGGGGACAGGTACAAAATCGGCTCAAAAATCGAAATTTCATTTTTTTGTCATTTCAAATGCTCTGCAGTCTTATTTGTAAAGAGAACTGTTTCATGCAAGTCTGATGATTATATTCTGAGATACTGACAATTTTATAATACGTAGCATATCTAGAGCAGCACTCATTTTCGCCTTACTGTAGGTTTTCAGACATCTCCATGTGATGTAAGCATCTATGATTCATATTTCGATGGTTTCCATACCTGTAACTTGATGAAAAATAAACTTCGTTCGTCGACACGAGATGAAAAAAATTTATGTTTCTTTTGTTTAATTGCACACGTGTATTGCTATTGTAATTTTCATCGTTTCTCCAAAAAAAAGTGCTGATATTAGAAAAGTTATCGCCAAAGGCAAGATTCAGAGGAAATTAAGACACAGGTACCCAAAATATATGTAACGAACAAGAAGAATGACTGTATACATGTGATTCCAGTGATGAAAACAAACAAACCTTAAGTTCATCGAGAGAAAAGTTGAAAGTGAAACATGATTCTGTGTATGGTAGTTGTAAGAACCCTAAGAACAGAGAAAACTCTAGAAACGGTATAACTGACTTGAAAATACTGAGTGAATTTATCAGTATACAAACGCGATATTATGAGTGTGATTGTATTATTTCTTTCACAAATACAGAAATGCTTGCAAAGGGAATTATGAGTCAGTTATTTACAGAATGTGCTAAGTGTGATATACTGTGAAGACCATGATATTTTATGTAGGCCCAACTAAATTATATGACACTAATATACGTCTTGTGTATGGACTCAGCTCTGTAGGTAAATGTATGCGGACAGGAAAGAGTCTTTGTCCAGTGTTAGATTTATCCCAATCCGCCATGTGACATTGAATGCACAATAAAATTAATTATTCAGCTGTCAGTGATGCATATGTCTTATTAATGAAAGAAGCAGCTCAACAAGCGATAAATGAAAACACCGAAGATAACTTCACACAAATAACAGTTAGTTCTGATAGCTCGTAGCAAAACGAGGGTACCCATCTCTCAGTGGCATCGTTTCTGTCACAGATTTTAAAAATGTAAAAGTTTTAGGTGAGGAAGTGATGAGTAATTTTGCTTTGTTTTTCAAAATGACTCAGGAGCAACACACATCTGTGAAAAAAATTATAATGGGCCAAGTGGGGGTATGGGAGATGGCTGGAGTACGAAAACTTTTTCAGTGCTCTGTCAGTGGTAGGGGTGTCACGTGCACGAAATATCACAGTTACGTCGACATCAACGCCGTTGCAACAATTTCTGAAGAGAAGCCATATAGCCCTGATATTCAGATTACAAAATCGGAATGCGCTGGGTGTGTTCAGGAAAGACTTGACTCAAGGTTGAGAAAGCCTCTAAATGTAATTATTTAGAAAGTATGAGAATAACTGTACAGGGAATGTTTTTCAGTAAGGTATCAACCTACAACACAGCCTTTTCCTTTACCCAGTACTGAAAGCTGGTGCAAATGTAAACAAGCATCATGTTCTAGCAAAAATTATGAGAATAAACATCCTTTACCGCTAATAGTTACGAGTCCAATAAAAGCTTTATTTAGGGACCTTCCTAATAATGATCTACTGAAGACGTTCTTAAATAGTAAAATCAAAATGTCAATCGCCACTTGGATAGATTTGGAATCGTCTACCAGAAACGGTGTTTGTACTTTGTCAAACTTTAAAATTTGGTGTATTAGATGCTGTTTTATATTTTAATGATGGAATATCAAGAAAAGTTGAAGTATTTGAAGAGATAGGAGTCAATGCAGTCCGAACACATGACTGGCGTTACAAAAGATCCATTTTTCAAGGATTTGGAAAACAGACATAGCTGCATCCAGTTGCATGAAATACACTCCTGGAAATGGAAAAAAGAACACATTGACACCGGTGTGTCAGACCCACTATACTTGCTCCGGACACTGCGAGAGGGCTGTACAAGCAATGATCACACGCACGGCACAGCGGACACACCAGGAACCGCGGTGTTGGCCGTCGAATGGCGCTAGCTGCGCAGCATTTGTGCACCGCCGCCGTCAGTGTCAGCCAGTTTGCCGTGGCATACGGAGCTCCATCGCAGTCTTTAACACTGGTAGCATGCCGCGACAGCGTGGACGTGAACCGTATGTGCAGTTGACGGACTTTGGCATGCGGGAGGCCGGGTGGACGTATCGCCGAATTGCTCAACACGTGGGGCGTGACGTCTCCACAGTACATCGATGTTGTCGCCAGTGGTCGGCGGAAGGTGCACGTGCCCGTCGACCTGGGACCGGACCGCACCGACGCACGGATGCACGCCAAGACCGTAGGATCCTACGCAGTGTCGTAGGGGACCGCACCGCCACTTCCCATCAAATTACGGACACTGTTGCTCCTGGGGTATCGGCGAGGACCATTCGCAACCGTCTCCATGAAGCTGGGCTACGGTCCCGCACACCGTTAGGCCGTCTTCCGCTCACGTCCCAACATCGTGCAGACCGCCTCCAGTGGTGTCGCGACAGGCGTGAATGGAGGGACGAATGGAGACGTGTCGTCTTCAGCGATGAGAGTCGCTTCTGCCTTGGTGCCAATGATGGTCGTATGCGTGGTTGGCGCCGTCCAGGTGAGCGCCACAATGAGGACTGCATACGACCGAGGCACACAGGGCCAACACCCTCCATCATGGTGTGGGGAGCGATCTCCTACACTGGCCGTACACCTCTGGTGATCGTCGAGGGGACACTGAATAGTGCACGGTACATCCAAACCGTCATCGAACCCATCGTTCTACCATTCCTAGACCGGCAAGGGAACTTGCTGTTCCAACAGGACAATGCACGTCCGCATGTATCCCGTGCCACCCAACGTGCTCTAGAAGGTGTAAGTCAACTACCCTGGCCAGCAAGATCTCCGGATCTGTCCCCCATTGAGCATGTTTGGGACTGGATGAAGCGTCGTCTCACGCGGTCTGCACGTCCAGCACGAACGCTGGTCCAACTGAGGCGCCAGGTGGAAATGGCATGGCAAGCCGTTCCACAGGACTACATCCAGCATCTCTACGATCGTCTCCATGGGAGAATAGCAGCCTGCATTGCTGCGAAAGGTGGATATACACTGTACTAGTGCCGACATTGTGCATGCTCTGTTGCCTGTGTCTGTTTGCCTGTGGTTCTGTCAGTGTGATCATGTGATGTATCTGACCCCAGGAATGTGTCAATAAAGTTTCCCCTTCCTGGGACAATGAATTCATGGTGTTCTTATTTCAATTTCCAGGAGTGTAGGTGAGAAAACAAAGAAGAGCCGAGAATAAAATAAGAGAAGATGCTTAAGACTCAGGTGATACTGAATACTGTGCATGGAAAGACTCATTTTAAAAACAGATATAAAATTATTTAAATAATACACAAATAAAACTTTAAACGATGTTTTCTCAAAACTACCTTTTTTCCTATAGATACGATTCTTTCCAGAACTTGAATCTTTCTGCTGTTGTTCCAAGATAACAAATGAATAAACAGACCCACATTTCGCTATGTATGAGTATTTATTTTGATTCAAGGTTAAACAGAAGATTCATTTTTTAAATTGTAATCCATTTTTTGTAACAAATGTGGACAGAACTCACTAAATTCAGTGTGCCTGAATCTGCACTAGATTAAAACAATAATTACTCAAAATGTCGTTTCCAAGTTCCAAGGTTCTGTCTTCAATAGTTTGTTCTGAAAAATTTGCATCGCTGGCATAGGGGAAATGGCTCGCACCTGTGTCCCCTTAAACGCATTCGTCCACAGTGATCCATATCAGTGTACTCAAGAACTGGAAAATGTGATGAGGTGCGATCATTCCGTGTATGCGTAACGCATGATCCAAAACAAAATCTCAAAAATCAGCAGGTGGCTGTATGGGCATCTCTGTTTGCTTCTCATCAATTGGCTCGTGTATAACGCCGACCATTCCTATCCAGTATCTTGCTGGTGACGAGAAATGCTGTCTTTATACTATCATAAGGACTGATCATTACTACTGAAATACATTGTCAGTAACTGATAAGTCTCGCAGGTGCAATCCAAGAACAACGACCAGGAACACTGAATGAACTGACGCTACTCCACGATAACGTCCGCCTCGATTCAGCTAGACTGACAAAAACTCTATAGAGGAGTTGGAAAGTAGTTCCGCATCCGCTTTATTCACCTGATCTTGCGCTCCCAGATTTTCACCTTTTCCTGTCTCTATCGAACGATCTACAACGCTTTTCGGATAAATATGCGCTTCTAACATGGCTCAACGTGTTCTTTGCCTCAAAGCAAGTAATTTCTACAGTCGCGGAACCGAAAAGCTACCCAGACAATGGAGAGAAGTCTTCCGAAGTAAGAGTGATTTCAGGTGGGCCGCACGGGAATGTCGTAGGACCGTTGCTATTCACAATATACATAAATGACCTGGTGGATAACATCGGAAATTCACTGAGGCTTTTTGCGGATGATGCTGCGGTATATCGAGAGGTTGTAGCAAGGGATAATTGTACTGAAATGCAGGAGGATCTGCAGCGAATTGACACATGGTGCAGGGAATGGCAACTGAATCTCAATGTAGACAAGTGCAATGTGCTGCGAATACATAAAAAGAAAGATCACTCATCATTTAGCTACAATGTATCAGGTCAGCAACTGGAAGCAGTTAATTCCATAGATTATCTGGGAGTAGGCATGAGGACTGATTTAAAATTGAATGATCGTATAAAGTTGATTGTCCGTAAAGCAGATGCTAGATTCAGAAACATTGGAAGAATCCTAAGGAGCAATCCGAAAACAAAGGAAGTAGGTTACAGTACACTTGTTCGCCCACTGCTTGAATACTGCTCACCAGTGTGGGATCCGTCCCAGATAGGGTTGATAGAAGAGAGAGAGAAGGTCCAACGGAGAGCAGCGCGCTTCGTTACAGGATCATTTAGTAATCGCGAAAGCGTTACGGAGATGATAGATAAACTCCAGTGGAAGACTCTGCAGGAGAGACGCTCAGTAGCTCGGTACGGGCTTTTGTTGAAGTTTCGAGAACATACCTTCACCGAGGAGTCAAGCAGTATATTGCTTCCTCCCACGTATATCTCGCGAAGAGACCATGAGGATAAAATCAGAGAGATTAGACCCCACACAGAAGCATACCGAAAATCCTTCTTTCCACGAGCAATACGAGACTGGAATAGAAGGGAGAACCGATAGAGGTACTCAAGGTACCCTCCGCCACACACCGTCAGGTGGCTTGCGGAGTATGGATGTAGATGTAGATGTAGACGCAATCCAAGAGCAACGACCAGGAAGACTGCGTGAACTGACGCTACTCCACGATAACGTCCTCCTGTATTCAGCTAGACCGACAAAAATCGTTGTAGAGGAGTTGGGAAGTCGTTCCGCATCCGCCATATTCACCTGATCTTGCGCCCCCAGATTTTCATCTTTTCCTCTCTCTATCGAACGACCTACAACGAAGTTCCTTTCCGGATGAGAATGCGCTTCTAACATGCCTCAACGTTCAGAATGGAAACATCCCCGAGACTGTGGCTAAGCTCTGTCTCCGCAATATCCTTTCTTTCAGGAGTGCTAGTTCTGCAAGGTTCGCAGGAGAGCTTCTGTGAAGTTTGGAAGGCAGGAGACAAGGCACTGGCAGAAGTAAAGCTGTGAGGACGGGGCGTGAGTCGTGCTTGGGTAGCTCAGTTGATAGAGCACTTGCCCGCTAGAGGTAAGGTCCCGAGTTTGAGTCTCGATCCGGCACACAGTTTTAATCTGCCAGCAAGTTTCATGGCTCAACGTGTTCTTTGCTTGAAAATCAAGTGGTTTCCACAGTCGCAGAATCAAAAAGCTTCCCCAGGCGTTGGTAGTCTTGTAAAAGTTGATGACTACCGTGTCTGTTATGTGTATCTGCTGTGTTTTTTAAACTTATAGAAAAACGCTACGAGGTTATATACCGACCTAATAATTGCTGTGTTCTGACACTGATCGTTGAGGCAGCAGTGGCGGGAGGCAGGTTTTCTGTACCCATGAGTGTGTAGTCACACAGTGGATATATGCAAACAGAAAAAAAGGTTATTGGGGAGGCTAGTAAGTACGGATTGTGTAGTGAAGGACAGTACATTATTAAGACTTAAGCACATGTGTAGATTTTTATGACGTTACTACAAGTGTGTGAAGTTTTTTTACCCCAGTTAGAAAAAAAGTATTTTCATGAAACTAGGAGACTGGTATGTACGTGCGTACATCACAACTTTAGAATATTTTTAACATAAACCAAATGATTTTTAAGATGTAAACACGTATTTCTCATAGTGACAAAAATTAAATCACACAAATACAGTGTATTCTGCAGAGTTTCCGTTTATTTCTAATCTGAATAATTCCCAATAATTTCTTACCAAACTGAATATTAATATTCCTTTCATACATACTACAGGAATTTTTCTGGTCTTACTGCAGTTTTCTGGTCTTTTTTTTTTCAGGGAACTGACCTCATATCTCCCAGAAGACGATGGAGCTTTCTTCAGTCTTGGGTCATCCACTCCGTGATGGACCTCACAGCAGACTTGACAGGTGAGGGCATGTGATTCCCAGGGATGGCAGATTTTTTCGACCCAGTTCCATCCTTTGCTTCATAGCTCGCTTAAGATATTGCAACCACTTCCTCTGAATCACCATTGTCTATCTCTCGCCCAGTGTCTGTATTACGATCTGTCTTTGGAATAGGTTATTTTTGGCCTCAGACCATTATTTTTCTCATATTCGTTTGCATAATGTTATAAACGTTCGAATCTCCATCTGTTCCTACATTTCAGTGGTGACAGTGGCTCGGTATTTTTAACCTAGGCACTAGAAGACACGCGTCTGATCGAAAAGACAGTTATTGAAACTGGGGAACTTACACATAAAAGAAGGGACAGTTGGTTGAAAGGTTACAGAATTTATCTAACAATGCTACCAATATATCAAAGCCAGTGCAGGGTATATTTTGCCCCACACATGTGTTTATGGATTAAGTGCTGTACACTAATTAGTTCACATGACAACACAATTCCTTGTAAGTATGTAACAATGTGATAGAAACGGAAAATAATACATAGAAACTTGACATAAAAAACCGCCACCTTCGGTGAAAACAGACTTTATGTAAGACAGTTATGTGTTTCACTTAAGCGAAACTAATTGTCTAGCCCAGGCTGCGTTCCCAATGCCTAAATGAATTTTTTCTGCTCTTGCCTCCACACAATAGTTCCATAGTACAACTTGAAGTGATAGTTCCTGTCACATGGAGAGATATCAGCTGCTATGAACTTATAGTATGGGTCAACCACAGCTAGGAGATCTAGCTGAAAGAACTGTTTACCGTAGTAGAACTAATATCTTGTATCTTCTGGTTATTTTAGCATAAGATGCTTTCGGCCTATGGTTCCAGGGCTTGAAAACCCCCCAAAGTTGTGAAAATCCTTCTCTGATTTCTTCCGTATTTCTACTCGAGGTGTAGGTAAATAATTTGATTGTACTGTACTTCAAATTGTGTGGCATACTTCCTTCATAATTCTGACTGTTGCAAGTAACCAAAAGCTGCGAAAAGATAAAATAAGTTGCTCTGATGAAAGGAATAGACAAATTAATGTGTGAAGAGTGCAACAAACTGTGCGTTTTTAATACCTTATGTTGTCGCTCGGAACTCATAAAAAAGTATGAACATAGGTGACGTAATACAAAACTGAATTACAGTACTGTTTTTTGTTTGTAATTAATGGATTGATAGCAGTTTGCTTCACGGCATCAACATCTTATTGTTTATGCCATTCGTTTACTACGATATGTAATAAGTTATCAATTAGAAAGATCTGTAATTAAGAGCTGAGAGAATAACTCATTACAGAAAATGATTTTTATTATAACTTTAGTTAGCATTTCCTTGCTTTGAGCAAAGGAAACTCGTTGATTATGTTATTGAAGACAAATTCAGCAGGTGCGACATATTCTGTCGACAATGTTGTTAAATTTGACAGTCTCGACCGTAAGCAGTATTTTATCATTTTTAATTTGCTGAAACTGCGGTCACAAGATGAGCAGAGTACAGTTGTTTATAGACACAATAAGTAAAAACTCGTGTGGTAATACTAATCAGCCAGGCTTATCAAATGGTTCAAATGGCTTTGAGCACTATGGGACTTAACTTCTGAGGTCATCAGTCCCCTAGAACTTAGAACTAATTAAACCTAACCAACCTATGGACATCACACACATCCATGCCCGAGGCAGGATTCGAACCTGCGAACGTAGCGGTCGCTCGGTTCCAGACTGTAGCGCCTAGAACCGCACGGCCATTTCACACACATCTGAACATTTTTGATCCTGAATTTTTCCCCATATCTGTCCAGCCAGTTGGTACAGCCCTGACTGAACTGCAAGACAAAACAATAGTTGACAGTTATTTTCAAAGCAGTACATAATTTTAAACACCAAATAAAAACGTAAATTGCTAATGACATACATTTTTTTGTGACCAAAATTCATGTGTCATTTAAATGATTTTTTCCTTGTTTTGTTTGTTCTAAGTGCTGCATTACTTTAGAGCAATCAGTGTTTCGTGCTTTTTCATTTTCTGTGTTATACATCTTCCGTTATAGTCTCAGAAGCACTGTGAACAGCGTGGAAGAAAATAGCCTAATTTATACTGAACCATGCATGTTGCTCTTCCATCTGCAGATACCGGCTGGGGAAACTGAATGCTTCTGGAACAGTGTTATTTCCATATCTTTAACTACACGATCTCTACAGGATAGACACTTACGGAGCTATGGACCGATCGTGGTTTCTACGCAGAATATGAGTTTTGGGTTTTTCCATGCACGTTCTTGGGAGATGCACGGTGAATTTCTACGAGTTCTGCCAGTGAAAAATTTTTCGACATTACATTTACATTCTCTCGCCAGTCCAACAAGCCTGTGACAATTTGCACCACCTTTCTCCTGTTAATAGTGTTTCCAAACCGGATAACCAGCTTTTGCAGCTGTACCCCCCACCCTGAACCATGATTCTTCCTGTTGGTGGGGATGCTTCAGCGATACAGATGGCCGTTACTGTATGATTAAATGATGGCGTCCTCTTGCGTAAAATATTCCGAAGGTAAAATAGTCCCCCATTCGGATCTCCGGGCGGGGAATATTCAGGAGGACGTCGTTATCAGGAGAAACAAAACTGGCGTTCCACGGATAGGAGCGTGGAATGTCAGATCCCTCAATCGGGTAGGTACGTTAGAAAATTTAAAAAGCGAAATGGATAGGTTAAAGTTAGATATAGTGGGAATTAGTGAAGTTCGGTTCCAGGGGGAACAAGACCTTTCGTCAGGTGAATACAGGTTTATAAGTACAAATTCAAATAATGGAAATGCAGTAGTAGTTTAATAATGAATAAAAAAATAATAACGCGGCTAAGCTACTACGAACAGCATAGTGAACGCATTATTGTAGCCAAGATAGACACGAAGCTCACGCCTACCACATTAGTACAAGTTTATATGCCAACTAGCTCCGCAGATGATGATGATAGAAGAAATGTATTATGAGATGAAGAAATTATTCAGATAGTTAAAAAAAAGCATTCCGACTTTAGGCCACGAGTGGCCAACCGGGACCATCCGACCGCCGTGTCATCCTCAGTGAAGGATATGGATATGAAGGGCGTGGGGCCAGTACACCGCTCTCCCGGTCGTAAGTTGCTATTCTTGACCGAAGCCGTTACTATTCGGTAGAGTAGCTCCTCAATTGCCATCACGATGCTGAATGCAGCCCGAAAAATGGCAACAGCGCAAGGCGGCCTCGATGGTCACCCATCCAAGTGCCGGCCTCGCCCGACAGCGCTTAACTTTGGTGATCTCACGGGAACCCGTGTATGCACTTCGGCAAGGCCGTTGCAGGTTCAGATAGTTAAAGGAGACAAAAATGTAATAGTCATGGGGGACTGGAGTTCGATACTAGGAAAACGAACAGAAAAGGAAGTAGTAAATGAATATGGACTGGGGATAAGGAATGAAAGGGGAGGCCGCCTGGTACAGTTTTGCACAGAGCATATATTAATCATGGCTAAGAATCATGAAAGAAGGTTGTATGCATGGAAGAGGCCTGGAGACACTGGAGAGTTTCAGATAGAAGGCAGTAGAGGATCGAGTAGGTAAAAAGACAAGGGTTAGTAGAAATTCTTGGGTTACAGAAGAGGTATTGAATTTAACTATGAAAATCTAAAAATGCGGTAAATTTGAAGCAGGCGAGAAGGAATACAAACGTCTCTTAAATGAGATCGATAGGAAGTGCAAAATGGCTAAGCAGGGATGTAAGGGTGTAGAAGCATGCATTGCTAGGGGTAGGATAGACACTGCCAACAGGAAAATTAAAGAGACCTTTGGAGGAAAGAGAACCACCTGTATCAATATCAAGAGCTCAGATGGAAAACCCATCCTAAGCAAAGAATGGAAACCAGAAAGGTGGAAGGGGTACATAGAGGATCTATACAAGGGCGATATACTTGAGGGCAATATTATGGAAATGGAAGAGGACGTAGATGAAGGTGAAGTGGGAGATATGATACTGCGTGAAGAATTTGACAGAGCACTGAGAGACCTAAGCCGAAACAAGGACCCGGGAGTAGACAACAGTCCATTAGAACTACTGACAGCCTTTGGAGAGCGAACCATGACAAAACTCTTCCATCTAGTGAGCAAGATTTATGAGACAGGCGAAATTCCCTCAGACTTCAAGAAGAATATAATAATTGTAATCCCAAAGAAAGCACGTGTTGACAGGTATGAAAATTACCGAACTATCAGTTTGATAAGTCACAGCTGCGAAATACTAACACTAATTCTTTTCAGATGAATGGAAAAACTGGTAGAAGCTGACCTTGGCGAAGATCAGTTTGGATTCCGTAGAAATGTTGGAACACGAGAGGCAAAGTAACCCTATGACTTATCCGAAAAGACAGATCAAGGAAAAGCAAACCTACGTCTCTAGCATTTGCAGGCTTAGAGAAAGCTTTTGACACTGTTGAATGGAATATTCTCTTTCAAATTCTGAAGGTGGCAGGGGCAAAATACAGGGAGCGAAAAGCTGTTTACAATTTGTGCAGAAACGAGATGGCGGTTATAAGAGTGGAGGCACATGAAAGGGAAGCAGTGGTTGAGAAGAGAGTAAGACGGGGCCCACCCCTGATGTTATTCAATCTGTATATTGAGCAAGCAGTAAAGGAAACAAAAGAAAAAATCTGAGTAGGAATTAAAATCCATGGAGAAGAAATAAAAGCTTTGAGGTTTGCCGAGAGCAGTTGAATGGACTGGACAGTGTCTTGAAAGGAGAACACAAGATGAACATCAACAAAAGAAAAACGAGGATAATGGAATGACTGATAATGGTCGAAGTAGAGAGGATATAAAATGTAGACTGGCTATGGAAAGGAAAGCGTTTCTGACGAAGAGAAATTAATTAACATCGAGTATAGATCTAAGTGTCAGGAAGTCTTCCCTGAAAGTATTTGTATGGAGTGAAACGATGTATGGAAGTGAAACATGGGCGATAAACAGTTAAGACAAGAAGAGAATAGAAGCTTTCGAAATGTGGTGCTACAGAAGAATGCTGAAGATTAGATGGGTAGATCATGTAACTAATGAGCAGGTACTGAATAGAATTTGGGGAGAAGATAAATTTGTGGCACAACTTGACTAGAAGAAGGGATCTGTTGGTAGGACACGTTCTGAGGCAACAAGGGATCACCAATTTAGTACTAGATGGAAGCGTGAAGGGTAAAAATCGTAGAGGGAGATCAAGAGATGAATACGCTAAGCAGATTCAGAAGGACGTAGGTTGCAGTAGATATTCGGAGATGGAGGGGGCTTGCACAGGATTGAATAGCACTGAGAGCTGCATCAAACCAGTCTCTGAACTGAAGGCCACAACAACAACAACATGGGTTCTGTTAGATACATCAACACCACTTTAATTAAGTTCATATCAATTTAGTTGTGATATAAACGAAAGAGAAATGCCGTTAGAAAACACTCAATCTCTTAAGTGCTGCATTTGTAAGACCTTTGTCACAAGCGGTGGAGATGAGAATAGCTTGCATTGCCACGCATCCGTCTATAATACACATCATCCCTTAAAACTAGGTATTTAGTTGCGAAAAAGTTTTGTGAATCATTGAATTAAAAAAGTATTACTTTAAGCCTAGGTCTTGTCCTGAAAAAGATCGTCGAAGTGCCCCTCCACACGTTCAAATCGTTTGTTAGGCTATTTACACTCAGTGCTCCATCTTTCATACGTTTGGAAAGTTTACTCAAGTAGTTTGTTGTATTTAGTAGTGGGAAGGTATCAGGACCAGATGAGATATCTGTAAGATTCCATAAGGGGTATTCGCTAAGTAATGCAACACATTATTTTATGAAAGAAGGTTTTTTTAGGATTCCAGTACACGTTATTCCTCACTCTTTACGCTAAAAAAAAAAACATTTATCAACATACTTTGCGTTCATTGCGACGGCCTTACACCACCTTAGTGGGAGGGCTTGCAGCGGAGCTGGGTTCGTTTCTCTTCGTATTGTTATTACATTCACTGACTCCACCTTTCTCGATAGGCTTCTTGTCTGCTCTTTGTCCCTTAACTCTATCGTAGCAGGTACTACGTATGTCGTGCATAGCACCCTTAAAGAAATCACCACCTTATAAAGGCCGCAAAACTCTAGTTAAAAATCGGTTGCTGAAAGTTCAACATGAATCTCTTTAGTTCGGCTTCTACCTTCTTATAGCACGATGTCAATAGTTCCACTGACTACTTATTGCCACTGAGACTCATGAAATGGCCATCAAGTTCGTATTTATGTGTGCACTAATATTGTCTCTGTAGTTTTACGGCTATAAATATGTGCTACACACAATCACTCGAAAACAACCAGAATTTTGTAAGTTAGACCGGAATATTATTCACGATCTAAACATTCAGTGACCTACAACTTTTCGCGAGTTAAACATTCGGTCGATTCAGTGGTCTTCCTTTACATAAGTTTTCGTCATACTATTCCGTCACTTAAGCGAAACATGCCACACGGATTCTCTAAGTTCGGCCAGAATATTTCACATGCGCTTGTCTTTCACACGGAAGCATATAAAATTACCAAACGTTCTCTAAAATGCTTTCCACTCAAGCAGCTTTCAGTTAGCGATAACGTGACTGAATTTACGCCTCTGATTCTTCATTTTACGTACTATTTTCTAAGAGCGATCCAACATGATTTGTTCGAGACAGTTGTTCGGAAGCGACTCTTATAGGCAGTGTCTTCCAGCGTTGCCAATCTTTCAGCGCAACTGGATCGTACGTATAATAGCATCTAAATTATCATAAACTTGTCCTGGACTTTTTGTTGCTGGTGGCCTATCTAACGGGTTCCAGGAGCAACACAAAGTTCATTTTCAATCTTTCACCTAATTATTAACCGAATTTAAAAATTTAACTTGTTATCATAATGTACTCGTTGATAGTAAGTTAACACAGTAAGTATTACAATTAGAAACTAGGTTTCTGTCTTGAAGCTGATGGCGCTCAAATATTCCAGCTTGGTTGTTCCATTAATCGAAAATGAAAACACTTAGCCACTTCCAACAAAATTCACATATAACTTCATACCATTAAGAAACTTTTCTGGCTGGCTCTTTCACAAAATAATGGAAGGACAAAAGTTTATCGCTTATCAAATTTTCGCTGTTCATATGGTCAAACTTCAGCGTCTGCCACGACGTTTTAATTTTTTACTTGTTTACTGTTAATGCTGTTCGCAACATACTTTGCAGACAGTATCTACATATATCACTGAACACACCTGCAACATAGTATCACCGTACAGTAAACAGTTCTGCAGAAATGACGTCAGAAATAACAAGGTACGTCAAAAACGCGCTTCTACTTAAAATGAAGCGCAAATTACCTTTCCTATAATCACCCAGTATTTCATAACGAAATCACTTGGCGACTTCCAGCAAACTTCAAGCATTACTTCAGTCCTTTTCTAAACTTTTTCTCATTTACTTGCTTATCGTCAAGAAGGGCAGAATTAGAGCGTTATTATGGTTGTTGCAGTGCATTGGAAATAAGTCGTCGCCGGCCTGTGCCGGAGCTTTATACTAGTATCACATAGAAATAGGCGTGTCAAATTATTTCATGTTTACTTCTCCATATTTTAATGCAGTTTATTTTTAATTCTTTCACTGGGAAAAAGTTAATAATAATTTAATACGGTTCATAAAATAAAACAAAACATTAATTCGTTATTTTCTTACCCAGGAAGAAGACTTAAAAATGCAGTGCATCATCATCATCGTCGTTATCCTCTGGAGGGTCAGAAACACAAGAACTGGAAGTAGATGGCCACGAATATAATTGTTTTCTTCATGCTACTGAGCACATTTTTAATAGGAATAAAATTTTCGCGTGGGTTGCGTCTCCTCACGTACTGGCTGGCAAGAAAGCATCCATTCACTGTGGAAGTAGCGGGCCTATTCCTATTTTTTGCCCGCATCTCGTGGTCGTGTGGTGGCGTTCTCGCTTCCCACGCCCGGGTTCCCGGGTTCGATTCCCGGTGGGGTCGGGGATTTTCTCTGCCTCGTGATGGCTGGGTGTTGTGTGACGTCCTTAGGTTAGTTAGGTTTAAGTAGTTCTAAGTTCTAGGGGACTGATGACCCTAGATGTTAAGTCTCATAGTGCTCAGAGCCATTTGAACCTATTTTTTACATTTATAGATTCATCTCCATAAAAACTCTTTAGCAGTCAGCATTTTAATGTGGAAGTGATAAGCATGAGAGCGAAAAACTTTGGTAGGCATGGGAATTCTCTCTCACCAAATAAAGTTTGTATGATGAGTAAATTCCCCCCAAATACGTCCACTTCTGAACAATTCTTAATATTTTCGTCTATTTTTACGACAGGAAATTTCCTCCAGTCGTCATGGATTTGTTGTAGATGCTTATCATCGTCTAGAGACACCATTGTAGGCAATTTTGACTTAAGAGATATAAGGGAGGGAGGTTTTTCTTTTCTTTTCGTCTGTTTGACAGAGCCCTCTTAGGCCTCAAAATTGCAAGCAGTGGCAATAAAGTTACATGTCTTTTTCAGTACTGAACACGCCGTCTCCATGAAATCAGTATATCTACGGTAAATGTTTTTCAAGGCATCGCTTTCATTATATATTCTGGTTTCTGAATTGCTATCAGAACTTCAACTCCTAAACATATTTGGCTGTTGTTGGGATCAGTGTCAGTCAATTTATTGGTAACGACATACTGCTGGTCCATGTTGCAAAACAGCATTACCTTGTACCCTTCTACCATCTCTTCATGTAAGTCAATACCAACAATTTTACCACTCCGGGGATACTTATTTCGATCTCTGAATTTCGATAAAATATAAGCCAAAAATAAATAAAATTCTTTTAAAAACTTGCCGTTGGGGTATCGGCGAATTTCTCCTGCCACATCTAGCCTCTGTTCTAGGTATTTAGAATCAA